>NC_047053.1:17857179-18157179 GCF_011762595.2 Tursiops truncatus
ACAAGATCTTGATGTCTTTATCTTTGGGGTTACTAGAAAAAGGGAGGGAGTGGGGGTTAAGATGCATCAGTGAATGGATGATATTGGTAAATAAAGGGTGTTTCCTTTTGAAGTTCTCATCTTGACTTAAGTCAGTTATAGTTAAGAACCAGAGTCATTTTCAATGTGTATTTTCTTCCTGTGAATACACACTAATATTTAGAACTAATGTGAGAAGCATGGATTTTATTTTATTTTTTGTGCCTATTGCCTAATATAAAGTGTGAATTATGGTAAACATTATAATTAGAGTATTTCTTGCTTGCCCACTGTATTAGGAGGGAGTTCCCTTGAAAACTTTCCTGTTAGAACAAGCTTGAGTCATGGTGGTTGACAGCCTTACTTTTTCCGGACTCCATCATGGAGTATCAAAATCTTGGTTTTTGTCAAGTCATGATGCTTTGTGAGAGAAGTGATAACTAGTGATGATTGCTAAAATTATCACTACAAACTTGAAGAGGCTGTCCAGTGTTTGAGTGGTAGAATAGTTATTAACAGTTGGAAGTGGGACACATAGCACAAAGTTATTTTAACAGGTCCTGAATCCCTTAAAGTAGCATTCCCTCCTAAGGATCACACTGGAGCTTTGACAGGGTTATGTTTCCTGAATGGCTTTGTAGAATTATTTATCCCTAACACACCCATCAGCTGAGGCCCTCCACAGGCCTAAAGTTTATTGAAAGACTTTTGACTTTATAGTTATCAGTAACTTGGTCATTTGATTTTAGTTTGTGGCAGGTAAAGCACAGACAGGCATGTTTAATATTTTCACATAACATAGTTCCTGGCATGGGGCTTACCACCACAACTGGAAGAACTTGTTTGAATTTTGCATTAACCAAGGGACAGCAACAGAAATCTCAATGTATGTGGGTAAGGGAAATTCTAATTGGTAGAGTGAAAAGGCACATTTAAAATCAAAAGAGAGGAATCTATTCTTATGATATACATGGGACATGTGCTGCATGATCATTTTACTTTTTCTTGTTTAGAGTTTTTTTTAAAAGCTATCTAGAATTTGTCTTTTGCTAGCTGTTTGAGTTTGTAGTTGGTCTTGTGAGGGTGAAATTTCCCTTAGTTTTCATTTTTTGTCAGAATTTTAAGAGAGTTTGCATTTTCCTCTCCCAGTGAAGCGTGACATTCAGGAGAATGATGAGGAGGCAGTGCAGGTCAAAGAGCAGAGCATCCTGGAACTGGGGTCTCTCCTGGCAAAGACTGGACAAGCTGCAGGTAAGTGCTACAAGTGGATTGCTTTCTTTTACCTGAAATGCTGCGTGAAATTTTTTTTTTTTGGTTGGAGTGAGAGAACATAGGAATGCATCCATACAGTTTATTGGTAGTGTAATTCAATTTTATTGCCAACTTGTTGAGCTTTAGTTTTCTATCAGGAAGTTAAGAGACCTTTACACTCACTTCTTTCATTGAAGACTTTTGTTCTGCAGATGAGGAAAAAAAATCCTGTTTCTTTTGGAATATAGTGACCTGTGATTTGTTTCTCGTTCGGATTTTCACTGCATTCCCTTACATGTGGGCAGTAGCAGCCTTCGGTGATTTCATGGAGCTGCTGTGATGTATTTAAGGTGGATAGTGACTCTAGGCCCCTGACTTGAAAATGACTAGGCATTTTGTGTCCAAGGAGGTGGCTTTCCTGTCTGATACACAATGAGTAAGACATTAAATGGAGAGAACCTTCCCAGGATTTCTCCACTGGTACCTAGGGCTTTGTGCCTGTTGTTGCCCAAACATTCTAGTTGTAATTGAACCATTGACTTTGCAAGCTCGAGATGATATTCTGATGATGGGTGTGTCCTTAGAAGGAGAGTCTTGTTGACAAGGAAGGGCTTTTGACCAGTAAAGTGACAATAGTATTTAGAGAGTAGCCTGCTTAAACTTAAAATGGATGATTTTTGTCGACTTTAAAGTGAATTTAGGGCTTATCTGATTAGAATGGATTAAACGTGGTTGATCTCGTGAATTACTTTCCCCCAAATTATGTTGTTATCCAAAAGGATGATACGTGTAAGTTAGCAAAATTCCTTGAACTTGAAAACAAAAATCTTTTCCAGTTAAGGATGATAACATTAATTATTAGGCTCAGTCAATAGAAAGTTGAATAAAGTTGTATGAAATTGGGAGGATGTATTTATATGAATCTTGTACCTTATTTAAAATATCATTAAGGGCTTCCCTGGTGGCGCAGTGGTTGAGAACCTGCCTGCTGATGCAGGGGACACGGGTTCGTGCCCCGGTCCGGGAAGATACCACGTGCCGCAGAGCGGCTGGGCCCGTGAGCCGTGGCCGCTGAGCCTGCGCGTCCGGAGCCTGTGCTCCGCAATGGGAGAGGCCACAACAGTGGGAGGCCTGCGTACCGCAAAAAAAAAAAAAAAAAAAAAAAAAAAATCATTAAAAATATCTGTAATGAGAAAAACCGTTTTTGAGTGCTTATTATGAACTAGTTATTGTTTTAAGCCCAAACAGGATTTAGCTTATTGAATCCTCGAAACAACTTGGTAAGGTATATACTATTACCTATTTTATACCTGAGGAAACTGAGCACAGAAAAGTTAAATATCTTATTTAAGGGCACTCAGCTAGTATGGGAGACTCAGAATTTGAATCCATGTAGTCCTATTTCAGAGCTCATGACCTTGAAGTATTTGCTTTCCATAGTTATCCACTTATGAGTTATCAGTGGTAGGTGGTGGTTTTTTCATTTTAGGCTGACTTCTCTCCTATTTAACATGTTTGATTCTCTTGCCTGTCAGTTAATGTGAGCTTGGGGTTGCAAAACACTTTTGATCATTAGTCCACATGAAATATAATTAATAAGGTAATTTTCCTGAAAGAATTAGAAAACCAGGTGAAATGATTTTTTTTTTTTTTTTTGGCTGCGCTGTATGGCTCTTGAGACCTTAGTTTCCTGAACAGGGATTGAACCTGGGCCCTTGGCAGTGAGAGCCCAGAGTCCTAACCACTGGACTGCCAGGGAATTCCCTGAAATGATTTTTCTGTTGTTGAACGATCCAAATGTCTGTTTTTCTCAAGTAGAATGGATAATTAAAAACAGCATGTAGTATAGTCAGTGTTTCAGAAAATTTGTCCAAAAATGTTACTGCTTTGCTTGAAGTTACTATTTCATGCTTTACTCTCTCCTTATTTCTTGCCCTCCCCTCCCTGTGACCTACCTGAGAAGTTTAGAAGTGTACAGGGAAACTTATTGGAATTTAACAGGTGAATCATAAGAACTTTAAAAAACATTTCCAGGTTACTTATTGTTTTCTAAGAAAGACTTTGGCAGGTATAGTAAGGAAGTTTCGGGGCCTACACTCATTTACCTATCTTTGCTATTAATAATTGATCAGTTTGTGTTGTTTCCTTTGATTTTTGGGTTCCCTGAGAACAGAAAATATTTCTATTCCATTGATTTCCAATTTTGTTTTGTTATGCATTTAATATAGGGCTAGCACTGTGCTAAGTACTCTACTCAAAAAGTTTAAGGTAGGGTCCCTGATGGACATCAGTCACTTGGGAATTAGTGAATAAGACAGTGTCTGATGCAGAATAGTGATTGAAAGTAGTGGTGTTCATCATCAGACATGATGCCTAGGCTCAGGATCTGCAGATTTCATAGCCTGAGACTCTTAATGGAGTGTGTTGAGTTCTGTGAGGTTCTGAAAAGGAAGTTCTGGTCACACAGTTGCAAATAATTTCAGTAAGAATAGAAGGAAAACTCAGTATGATTCTATAAGAATTAAAAAAAAAATCAGTGTGAAAATGTAAAGAAACGGAATATAACCAAGAACGACTAAGAAACAGTAATAGACTAAAATGGAAAATGAACTGAGTCTTTGGCAACTAAGAGGTCATTTGTTTTTCTGTTAGAAGAATAACTTGGAGAAGATACTGTAATGCTAGCAAGTGCTGGAGAGAAGGGCAGACTCCTTAGCTCATGTTTCACTTCTGCCTTGTCCAGGAAGGAAAATGATTTTCAAAAAGAAAAAGATAGAAATAACATTAGAAAGAGAGAATTAAAGCTAAAGTAGGTGAGAGAAGAGAGAGCAGGTAGTCCTTTTTTTTTTTTTTTAGGTAGTCTTTTTTAAATAAGTTCAAGTTTCTAGGTTCTGACAACTGTCTTTTAATATCAAAAGAATAGTTGTAGCAGATATATTTATAGAGCCACTATTATTCTGAGAAAAATCATGGAGGGTGGAGAGGTATAAGGAAACTGAGGATGGGCAAAACATTATTCCACTTTTCAAAAAGATAATGAAAAGAATAAATTCTAGACACTGTAAACTGGTAATCATCAGTAAAGTTCCAGGACAGATTATTTGATAAGTAGGTTTTAAGCACATAAAGCAGTGAGTTTATTAAGAAAAGGTTATTCCAAACTCACCTTGGTTCTCTTTGGTTAGCCTTATCAGACAGCAGATTTGCAGGGTTCCACAGGCAATGGCTTGCTAAGTGTGTTTGTAATTAAAGTTTTGTTGGAACATAGCCATACACATTTGTTTACATACTGCCCATGACTGCTTCTGTACTACACTGGCTGAGTTGAGTACCTGCCGCTGAGACCATATAGCCCACAAAGCCATAAATATTTACTGTCTGGTCCTTCACAGAAAAAGTTTGCCAACCCCTGGGATAGGAAGAATGATATAGACAACATAACTGATGTAAGCAGGGTCTTTGAACATTTGCCATGACAAATGGATCATTTGTTGACCTGACGGGAAGTCTCTAGCATCATGTCATAGGAATCTGTCCTTGTTCTTCTGGTCAGTATCTGGCAGTAGAGCTAAAGCCATATCAGAAGGTGTGCTTATTTTTGTAGATGATTCAGTACAGTAGAGAACAGAATTAAGATTCAGAGTTATTGTCAAAGCCAGCAAGATTAAATTCAGTGTGGAAGGTATAAAGTTATATACTTAAACTATTTTATCAAAACAGAAGAACGTGGGGAATTACCTCTCTATGCAAAAAGACCTTATGGACTCAGTCTGAACAAAGAGTGCTATTAGCAAAAGCAAAACATGCTTCTTGTGTTACATGTGGCAGTCCAATCAGAAGAATTAAGCCATGACTACTGGTCTGACCCTACATGGAACGTTGATTCAGTTCTGGGGACCACAAGTGGTACATTTGCAAACTAGAGTTAATTCAGAGGAGGGCAACTAAGGTGACAAGCAATCTAGAAACCAGGACATTGGAGGAACAGTTGAAATAGTTAAAGCTGTTTAGCTTGGAGAAAGGGAAAGTTAGGGAGATATGAGTGATAGTTACCTTCAAATATTTGAAGCCACGTGGAAAGAGGGTATAGAATCATGTTTCAGAAAAGAACAATTTAGTTTGACCAACACTGGAATCGTCTACTTTCTGAATATTTCTGTCACTAGGGAGTGTTTAGATTTGTTCAAGCATAGAGGGAAATGCTGTTTCAGAAGGGACATTGCACTAGACTGCTTTTAAAAAACTATGATTATATAACATAATTGAAGTTTGCATAAATGCAAAAGTAATTTGAGGGAGAGAAATCAGTGTAGCCTGGCATTGGCATGGAAGACTCACTAGGACTTCAGCTGGACCTAAAAGGATATCTAAGATCTACATAGGTCGAAGTGATGGGGAGGGATTCCAGGTGGAAATGCAGCATGAGCGAGGCCTGAAAGCAGGCGTGTGTGTAGTCAGTAAGGAGTGAATGGAGTGGCAGAATTGGAAAAAAATCTTAGACGGTGGGATTCACAGGTCAGTACTGGGGAGTGAAGGGAAAGATGAACTTTTCCACTCTGCATAAAGTTCCTTTTATACCTGACACAGTCTCATGTATCCTTTGACTGCGCAGGCAGATGAGGATTCAGGACCCTGAATTAGCATTCTCAGGAGGGGGAGGCTTGCTTGCCCTGAATTCGAGTTCTCAGGAGGATGAGTCTACAGTTGGAGGCAGTGGCACTAAAGTAATTTTAACCTACATTCCAAAAGAACTTCCTTAGTTGTTTAGTTGACATATTCTCTAATTTTCACGTTTGTTTCTAAAGGTGCTCCCTTAGATTACTGTGCCACCCTTTTTTCTTACATAAGGGGTGGGCAGAACCTCTGTGGTTGATGGCTTTTTTGTCATAGTTTAAGACTTAGGTTTTGCCGATTAATGAGGAATTTTAAAAGGTTATAGTATAACTTTAAGGGACAAACACCCTAACTTTTATGTGAAAAGTTGATTCAGAAGAGTGCCATGGAAATTATATTGGTAAAAGACTAAGCTGGGCATTACTTCAGGAAGGGAGGAAAAAAGGAACCTGGAATTGAAAAATCTCTGTTTAAGGGGAACTGCTGAGACAGACTTGGTTGGAAATTAGGAAAAAAAAAAATTTAACTCCTATAACCTGATAAATTTGGTAGCTGTGGGGAAGTAATTTTGTTTAAGGTGGAAGAGGCATAGCATATTTTGTGTTCTAGAAAACTGTTTTCTGAGAGTGTGAGTACTTTGCTGTACTCATGAGGCAGACAGACATAAGCTTTTCCCAGGACCCTCACAGTATTCCAGAGGCTGAGTGGGGAATGGGATACAGATTTGGTATATGTTGTTAACTTTTTTGCTACTCCATTACCTGCTAAGAATGCTTTAAATTCCTACTAAGTTTCATTTTGACTGATTCCAGACATAATTACTGGTGTTATGATCTTGGGTTATTTTTTAATGGGTATTTTGTCCTTAATATTGATGTGTACTTTTTCCTGTCTGAATTGCGTTCCACACAGAGCTTGGAGGACTGCTGAAGTATGTGCGACCCTTCTTGAATTCCATCAGCAAGGCTAAAGCAGCTCGTCTGGTCCGATCTCTTCTTGATCTGTTTCTTGATATGGAAGCAGCTACAGGACAGGAGGTGAGCTACTTTAATGACAGAAGGTAGACACTGTGGAGCAAAGTGTTGTTTCAGTGAAAGAAATGCCTGCCTGCATTGTGGTACTAATGTGGAAGGGACAACTGGGAGGACAGCGCAGGACTTATCATGTCAGTTTCTCTTTGTTACAGGGCATTTGATACTTTGGGTCTGTTCCATGCTTTGCTTTGTAAGTGGAGATTGTCAGTGGTCCCTGGAATCCTCATTACATCAGGGTCACAAACTGATTCTTGTCTTTGAGGTATTGTATTGCCACACCTTTGTAATGTTTTCTGTGTCTGTGGTACCTTTCATTCTGTGTCACAAAGCTCCTTGTGAGCACTAATTAAGTCTTGTGGCATCCCTTCTTGGCATGTCTTGTACTGCATTTATGCCTTTATTGAGGGGTGAGCATCCATCTGTTTTCGTCTTGTGTGTGCAGAAGTGACTGGTATACCTGTACATGTCGTCTGTGAGTTCAGACTAGACCCTGAGCTGCACTGAAGAGTGCCTCTTTGGAATCACTGAGCCTCTTCCCATTCTTCAAAGGTAGCTGTATTGTCTGCAATTCAGGAGAAGGAGACGCTACCAAAGTTAAAATTCATTCTGTAAAAAGTGACAGATTCAAGCAGGGTATATGGTGGTTGCTTGAATCTGTTTGTAGGAGACTATAGTTGTTGTCTTTTCTGTAGATTTATTGATCAGCACTCACTAGTGCCTGCTATGTGTTAGGCACTGTTATAGATACTGGGGATTCATTTGTAACAGCATACAGTTGTTGCTCTCATGAGAATTATATTTTAATGATGAAGGCAGGTAATAAGTATATAAAACGTCAGATGGTATAAAGGCAGGGATAGGAATTGGTAGTTGTTTATTTTATATATATATATATACACACATATATATATATATATTTCATTGTTTGCCATAGCCTCTGTGGGTGTAAAAGATATGAAGGGGCTTGGTGGCATATTGAGTAAATAATGGGGAACTTCAGAAACCTAGGACATATGGATCTCACTTTGAAATCATGTAAAATGGTTTTACAAAAACCATTTTGTAAAATCTGGTTTCTTGCCTTAATGATTCTTTGAAACCTAGTTTAAACACCATAAACTAACTTCATTGTAGAAAATTCATCTGTAGTGAATTCTTCAAATTCATTTGTTTCTGGGAGAACTGTGTTTCATGACAGTAGATCAAAAATAGATATGTAGATAGCTGCCTTTTGAACCAGAGCATTAAAATTATTTTTATGAATAATTTAAAAGAAAAAGTGATTTTTCTAAGGGGTACTACTCTTATATCTAACCCTAATTTTTTTTTTAAATTGTATTTGTTCTCATGAAAAAGTGACACCCCATCTTTTGTTTGAATTAGGATGCCATGTTCTTTTTTCCTTGGCTACGCCGTGCGGCATGTGGGATCTTAGTTCCCCAACTAGGGGTCGAACCCGCACCCCCTGCATTGGAAGAAGCGTGGATGGAGTCTTAACCACTGGACCGCTAGGGAAGTCCCCTAGGATGCCTTAGAATGGGCTGACCAATAAGTATTAGCTTGAAACAGACTAATAAATGTTACTTGGAACATCTTAGGCAGAAAAAACTAATTATCCAAGCTGCTTCTTTGACGCTGAAGTCTTGGAATTTGTCCCTTCCCATAACATAGAGTTGACTCTGGATAGAACTGCAGTTGTTTAATGATCAGTTCTACTCCTTTATCTAAATTATTGAAATCATAATTTAGTGCTCTCCTGTAATTGGTTAGTGGGTTTTACTGGCCTTTGTCATGTATTCCATGTCTGGAGAGGCCTTCCTTTTAACTGTGTGTGTACATTGCTATTGTTCATTGCACGTTACTTTTTTGTCAACTAGAAACCTTTCTTCCTTATCTTAGGGTGAAAGGAAACACTCTCAGGTACTGTGTCATTTTATTGTCAGTGTCATCTTAGTGCTGAGTAAGAGCTGTTGGTTTCTTTTGTTTTTGATGTTTAGTAGTGTAGCTTTTTTTTTTTTTTAAGATTTAATTTTATTTATTTTTGGCTGCGTTGGTTCTTCGTTGCTGTGTGCAGGCTTTCTCTAACTGTGGTGAGCGGTGCTACTCTTCCTTGTGGTGCGTGGGCTTCTCATTGCAGTGGCTTCTCTTGTTGCATAGCACGGGCTCTAGGCGCGCAGGCTTCAGTAGTTGTAGCTCACGGGCTCTAGAGCACAGGCTCAGTAGTTGTGGCGCACGGGCTTAGTTGCTCCGTGGTATGTGGGGTCTTCCTGGACCAGGGATTGAACCTGTGTCCCCTGCATTGGCAGGTGGATTCTTATCCACTGTGCCACCAGGGAAGTCACAGTAGTTTAGCTTCTTATCAAGAGTGAGAGTCTTAATCCACTTAGCAGGTCTTCTTTCAGTAATTTTTGTGGATTATAGGTTATTTGCTTGTTTTGGAATAAATTATCAATCATCCAGATGGTGCTACTTGCACCTCAAACTCAACATGGCAACATCAACATCCAGCCACTTATTAAATTCTGTCAGTGCAACTTTCTTCAATCTCTGTTCTCCACCTCTTTTTATATTTGTTCTCTATGTACAGCTGCCATCTAGTTTGGGTTCTAATTCTTCTCTTTTTTTTTTTTTTTTTGAGGTATTGTTGATATATACAATGGGTTCTAATTATTTCTTTTTTTTTTTTTTTTTTGCGGTACGCGGGCCTCTCACTGTTGTGGCCTCTCCCGTTGCGGAGCACAGGCTCCGGACACGCAGGCTCAGCGGCCATGGCTCACGGGCCTAGCCGCTCCGCGGCATGTGGGACCCTCCCAGACCTGGGCATGAATCCGTGTCCCCTGCATCGGCAGGCGGACTCTCAACCACTGCGCCACCAGGGAAGCCCTTTTTTTTTTTGTTTTTTAACATCTTTATTGGAGTATAATTGCTTTACGAATTATTTCTTACTTAGACTACTGCAAAAGCCTCGTACCACCATTTTGAGAGATATCCCCACCAAGTAACCCTCTGAACATTTTATTCCCCTCTCTGTTCACCTGTAACTTGAGCCTTCAGTGACTCTCTGTTGCCTACAGAATTAGGTATTACATGTTTTTCTACAATACAGCTTAGCATGACAGTCTGATCTCTTAGTACTCTATGAAGTGTACCAAACATGCCAGCCTTGTTGGATACTTGCTGAGTACACTCTTCATGATAGTACCTTTCCCTTCTGTAGTTCCATGTCAAGTACCACCTCCTCTGAAATCTTTCCTTGTTGACGTCACTGTGATCTTAACTCTTCAGTGATCCACATTATATTTTGTACATGTTGTATTTTTGATTATGCCTTGTATGATGATTACCTGAACATTTGCTTTATTTTCTTTCCTTTTTAAAATTTTTTTAAAAAATAAATTTATTTATTTATTTTTGGCTGCTTTGGGTCTTTGTTGCTGCACGCAGGCTTCCTCTAGTTGTGGTGAGCGGGGGCTTCTCTTCATTGTGGTGCACGGACTTCTCATTGCGGTGGCTTCTCTTGTTGCAGAGCATGGGCTCTAGGTGCATGGGCTTCAGTAGCTGTGGCACGCGCGCTCAGTAGTTGTGGCTTGAGGCTATAGAGTACAGGCTCAGTAGTTGTGGAGCATGGGCTTAGTTGCTCCACGGCATGTGGGATCTTCCTGGACCAGGGCTTGAACCTGTGTCCCCTGCATTGGCAGGCGGATTCTTAACCACTGTGCCACCAGGGAAGTCCCTTGCTTTATTTTATTTACTGTAATATAGTCTCATTCGGGTGAAGCCCTATATCCGTTGTAGTACCACAGTGCCTTTCTCATTCCTAATTCATGGCTATTCCTTAACCATGGCAACCTCTGACCTCACCTACCATATACTTTCTTTTACTTTCTTTACAGCTGTAACACTGGCCTTTTGCCTTAGCTTTAAACTGTTCTAGATTTGGGGCATTTTTATACATCTGACTTTTTTTTTTTGCCATGCTGCATTGCTTGTGGGATCTTAGTTCCCTGACCAGGGATCGAACCTGTGCCCCCTGCAATGGAAGCACTGAGTCCTAACCACTGTACTGTCAGGGAAGTCCCACTCTCAGCCTGATCTTAACACGACTTTTTTCTTCACATCATTTTCAAGTCTTTGCTTACATCTCATTTCCTCAGAGACCTTCTGTCATCACCTTATCTAAAATACCTGTCTCTGCTTTCTTCGTATTTATTTTACTTATTAACATCTGTTTCCTACTTAGAGTATAAGTTTCATGAGGATAGGTACTGTGTCCTATTTACTGCTTCATCCTCTGCACTTAGAGTAGTTTGGCCCAGAGAAGCTACATAACTAGTATTTGTTGAGGGAATGTATGGATTATGCCTTCCGGATGGTAGGTGCTCAGGAGATACTTTGTTGAATTAAGACTTAAGTTTATTGACTTGAGATATAAGCACGGGGTATTGTTACTACATTTGTTTATGTGACTCAAGGCCTCTGACCTGGGGAAATTGGATATGGTCTTCTTCATCTTGGAAAATTCTAGGTACTTTTAAAATTCTTTGATTGACTAATGGGAAAGGATAGAGGAGCAAGTCATAGGTGGATCACTGTCAGGGTACTGTTGAGGCCTGAGGCAAAATATGAAGTGTTAGGACATTGTTAAGAGAGCTAGGAGTTTGGGGGAGTTTGGTACCAAGAGCTAGAGTATTGGGGAGTTTAACACCAAGAGTATGGGGGAGGGGATTTTCCTTGCCTTTTTGTATTTGGGAACTGACCATAAGTCAGATCTACAGAGCAATCTTCAGCTTGCTGTATTCCGAAAGCTGATATGATTCAGGTTAGGTTCTGGTCATTTGCAATTTGCAGTACTAAAGTTTAGAGCCTAGGAAGTGAGGCTATATGGGTGGGGTGGGGGACTGAGGATTGGGGTGGTTAGCAAGGGGAGGGGAGTAGAGAGTTGGGGTGAAGAGAGGAGCAAGAAGAGTGAACCAGATCCCTGCCAAATAGTGAACTGAAATTCCAGAATTCTTTCTACCTTCTAGGGATCTCTAGGCAGTTTCTATGGGGAGCCGTTTTTTGGTATAGTCTATCCAGCTAAAACACAATAGGACATTTTAAGAAACATTACATCAAAAATCCTGTTAATGAAATTATTTCAAGGGAAAAAAGGGAGTTTGTGCTAGAGAATTTCAGACTTAGAATGGTAGTTAATTTTTTCCCTTAGGAATTTAGTTAATAAAAGCACATAAAAAATGATTAAGTGTATTTATTTAAAGCTTAAAAAATACCTAATCTTGACTGTGTCAAGCTTTTGTACTCAAGTAGGGCTTCCTCCAGAAGCATGGGCTTCTTGTGTATTCTTATCCCCTTTATCAGTCATCATTAGCATTAACAAAGGACAAAACCTCTCAAGCTATGTAGCAAGGGCAGTGGCCTTTAAAATTTTTTCTTAAAACTGAAGCACTGGTTTCACCAATTATAGTCCCAGATATTGCAAAGCATGTACCCTGTAATTGATAACAGATAGGCAGTTCATGTTGTACAAATTCCCCGCTGTAGGAGAAATGTCTGTATTGACCTGAGTTTATTAAAGCTGGGTTGAGGTAGGGTCAAGTTCTGGTCCCAACAGCTGAATACGTGACCTTGGGTGAGTCACTTAACATCTGGACTGTCAGGGAAATGAGGACAGGTTGAGATGCTAGAGTAGAACTCAGTGTTTCTTAATTAGGGATATACATCAGAGTGGCCAACCTTTTATTCCAGACTACTGGATCAGGAGCCTAGGCGTTCATTTCTGCATTGTTTGAAAAAGCTTGCTGGGTAAAACTGATGGTAAGCATTTCTTAGCCCCCGAAGACACGTAGGACTGAAGATTTTTATTCTTGTTGCTAAAAATGTTCAGCAAAATATTTGCAGTTCCATTCATGTCATGAACAGAGATATTACTTTGAGTTTGGCTTTTTAGAACAAAACTCAAAACTGTGAAATTGTGATTGGCTTGCTTTTATTTTAGGTTTTGTAGAATTTACTGTATGAGGGCAGTTGAGTTTAGAGTTGGGGATTAAGTAGCCACTAGGGGGCTCTAGTGAGTTATAAAGATTTCATTGACTCTTACTGGTGAATCCTCCAAATACCATGTAATGTCATCCATTTATCTAAAGGCAGGTCTGTCAATTTGGATTATGTCCCTTTACTTTTCCCTCCTTGTAACATCTCTTAAGAGAAATTGGGATTTACATAAAAACCTGTTCTTTTAGCACTTAGTTCTCTGGAAAGCTCAGTTTCTTTTTACGCTCTGATTATGAATCTTAACTCGCAGTAACAGAAGTGATACAAGATCTGAAGCTCTTAATATGTACTTGTCAGAGCTACTATGGCAAGGGTACCTATGGCATGTAGACTATCTAGCATAGAACACTACTTTACGTTCGTTACTTTGCATGGTACCTTACTGCTTGGGTAGCATATAGAACTGGGGTTCAAAGTGCCTTTAAAGAAAGCTTAAAAGCCCCTTAAAGTGTTAGGCTAATTCTCATTTCTTTTTACTTCCTTTAGTACAAGCTAAGTTTGCTGTATTGTGATGAGAATTGTTGGTTGCACTTCTTAGAATCTGGAAGGGAAAAGCCAGCTGGGCCTTTTGAGTCTTACAAGCAACTGTTAGGAGTAAGACACTTGTGCCTAGGCTGAGAATTTCTCCCCTTTATGACCAATATAGTCACATGAACACATTACTATTACTATTCAGGGAGAAATTTCTGCTTTAAATATTTCTCAGCCATTATAGAAATCTACATTCCAGCGCTATGTATGTAGCCTGGGTCCCTCCTGGGACAGTAGAAGAGGAATCTTGAAGATGAAGCTCTTTTCCAAGGGAATACAATCTAAGCACAAAGATACTTTGTGTGTAAAAAGCCAAGTTGATTTTCCATTATGCTATAATCATTACATATTGAGATACTGGGGATCAAGGCATGCCACTGAGACAGTAAATATGGGTATGTAAGGAGGAGATGAAAGCTGTTCTCCAGAGCAAGGCTTGTGGGAAGAACATGAAGACATAATGTTGCACGTACTGTCTCTCCCTGTTGCAGGTTGAGTTGTGTTTAGAGTGCATCGAATGGGCCAAATCAGAGAAGAGAACTTTCTTACGCCAAGCTTTGGAGGTATGTGCCTACATTAGTACTGATTTCAGATCTCTAGGCATTTGAAGGACTGTGCATATAAGTAATACCATCGTGATCAAAAGTATTTTCAGCAACTTTGTATTATCCAGGCACCTGAAATTATTGGTAGCAGTGTCCCACTCATGAGAATTGCTCTGGTTGAAGTTTTGAGACAGACCTGCTGCTTGGCTCAGAAAAGTAAGCAGCAACGTGGTTTAGTCAGTCACTGGCTATAATAGGAGATAATATCACGGGCTAGATGATTTTTTAGGCTGAATTTGATGCTTTCATCAGGACTTGAATATTCAACAGTAACAGTTCTGTGACTGTCAATCTTTGATTTCTTTCTTTGGCTTTTTTCCTCCCCTTTCCGTCAGTCAATGCCTTTTCTCTTTCCTAGGCAAGACTGGTGTCTTTGTACTTTGATACCAAGAGGTACCAGGAAGCATTGCATTTGGGTAAGTAAGCTGGTGGAAGCTAGTAAGGCGTCTGTAGCTGGCTAAATGAATGTATTCCAAACCTGGCTACTCTTATTAGTTACACATTAATAATTTATATTCTGCTTACTTCTAAGAAGGATTTAGTGTGGCTTACATTTACTGAATCTGTCATGGAAAAATGCCATTTAGAAGTTCTAAGAAACTAACTGTCAACTTTAGAGAACAAAAGAGTCAAATTGCTCATATTTACTATTACATCTACTGTATCTGTTTATAATTATTCTTAAAATCTATTTTAAATATCAAGAAATTAACTGGGTGCAAATACATAGGAAACCTGAAGTGGGCCAACTAAAGGCTTTTCCTTTTGGCTTTTAAACACCATGAAATCTTTGCCTGCTGTCTTTTTTTTTTTAAATTAATGGATACATCTGGACTGTTTTTCCCAGATGGAAGAACACGGCTTTCATGATCTATTAAGTTGAAAAAATTGCCAATATTCAATTCTTATCCTGCAAAAATGGAAATTTCATATGGTTCAAACAACTAGTAGCATTACAAAAAATAACAGGTTTATTGAGATATAATTCACAGACCATAAAGTTCACCCTTTAAAAGTGTACAATCAGTGATTTTTAGTATATTCACAGAGTTGTGCCACTGTCACCACTGTCTGATTTCAAACATTTTCATCATCCCAGAACGTAACCTTGTACCCATTAGTTGTCTCTTCCCATTAATTCCCCATCCATCATCTCTGCCTGCCCACCTTCCCAGGCAATCACTAACTACTTTTTGCCTCTTTAGATTTGCCTATTCTGGACATTTCACATAAATGGAATCATACAGTATGTGGTCTTTTTGATTGGCTTTTTCTCTTAGCATAATGTTTTCAAGGTTCATCTGTGTTGTAGCATATAGCAGTGCTTTTATTGATGAATAATATTCCGTTGTATAGCTGTACAACATTTTATTCATCCATTCATCAGTTCATGGACATTTAGATTGTTTCCACTTTTTGGCTATTATGAATACTGCTGTGAACAGGTTTTATGTGGACATGTTTTTCTTTTGGGTATAATATACCCAGAAGTAGAATTGCTGGGTCATATGGTAACTCTGTTTAGCTTTTGAGGAACTGCCAAACTGTTTTCCAAAGTGGCTGCACCGTTTTACATTCTCACCAGCAATGTATGAGGAGAGTTCCAGTTTCTCCAGATCCTCACCAACATTTCCTAATATTGTCTGTCTTTTTAATTTTAGCCATCTTAGTGGGTGTGAAGTAGTATCTCATTTTGGTTTTGAGTTACATTTCCCTAATGACTAAACTAGTGATGTTGAGCAGGGGAAAGAAGGTCTATTTGGATGTTAGTATATCCAAAGCTCTTTCCTTCCCCCACCAACCCTAGTGCCTGGTGTTTCTTATGTAGTCTTGTGATTATTGGACAGGAAGAGAGTGAGATCAAGTGTCTCTCTGAACTGGATAAGTAATTTCAGCATTTTCTGGGTGGGGATTCCCACTGTATTCAAATCTTAGGAGTAAACTTATATGATTCTCAGCTGTAATGTCCTTTGTGTGCAGAAAGGCTTCAGAGAGATCTGTGTTTCTCTTTGGAAGATAGCACATTAGCAGAAAATTTAAATCTTGCAAATAAATAACCTCATTTTGAGTTCAGGCAGATTTCTTTATCCTGAGTGTTCTTATGAGGGTGAGAGGGAAATATTACAATATTAAAATATTAAGATTATGGCTAACAAAGGAGGTATATGTTTTTTCTTTCTCCAGGTTCTCAGTTGCTGCGGGAGTTGAAAAAGATGGATGACAAAGCCCTTTTGGTGGAAGTACAGCTATTAGAAAGCAAAACATACCATGCCCTGAGCAACCTGCCAAAAGCCCGAGCTGCCTTAACCTCTGCTCGAACCACAGCAAATGCC
Organism: Tursiops truncatus; assembly: GCF_011762595.2. Classification (NCBI taxonomy): domain Eukaryota; kingdom Metazoa; phylum Chordata; class Mammalia; order Artiodactyla; family Delphinidae; genus Tursiops; species Tursiops truncatus. The sequence continues at coordinate 17,873,617 of NC_047053.1, forward strand.
ATTTACTGCCCCCCTAAATTGCAGGCCACCTTGGATATGCAGTCAGGTAACACCCCATGTTTTCTTAAAGCTCATCTTACCTCACAGGTGAAAGGACTGGGGGGTTGGGGCTGGAGAATAAAATTGGCTGTTTTGGCTCAAGCTTCCTCAGAGAAACCAATGGAAGGTTACCTCTCTCACTAGCTGCCCCCCTCCTCTTCACTTGCTGTTAACTGCCTAAAATATATTAAGAACATGCTTAATCTGTGGTTGACCAGGCAAACTGATTGTTAGAGCCAACACCCTAGAGAGGTCTCACTTAGGTTTAAAAAGCTCTCCCTTATCTTCCATCTTAGTCACTTACTCAGAATGGTAGCACTTCTCTCCAGAATTGGACTAACCCAAGTCTCTTGTCACTTGGAGACCTTTGTAAAGCATGTTGGACTTTTCTAAAGGGCCTCAGATCTAGGCTGAGGAAAGACACCCCCCCACCCCCCTATCTCAGTGGAGTGTAGTGGGTTGCTTTCTGATGGAGTGTGTGAATTTTGGGGTTAGGAGGCCATGGATTGGCAATAGAATACTTTTTCTTGTAGTCAGCAGCTTTTATTAGTTATAACTTATTATCATTATTGAAGGAGCATTATTGGAGTCAGAGGACTAACTAGTGTTACCTGGTATTACCTCTTCGCAATCTTTGTTTCCATGTAAAACTGCAAGAGGGAGATAATAGGTACCATACTTGCCTCTCAGGTATTGTAAGTATCAAATGGCATGTTTTGTGATTCAGGTTAAAAGCAGAAGCTCTAGAAAAAAGTCTAGAAAACAACTTTTCTAGGTTGAAATTTTGGTTCTGCAAATTTCTAGCTGTGTGACTGGGCAAGTTACTTAAATTTTTCTTTAGCTCATCTAAAAAATGGTGATAAATAATTGTACCTCCTCATAGGATGAGAGTGAGGATTAAATGAGATGATGAATGTAAGCTCTTATCACACAGTACCTTGCTTTGACCAAATACCGGCACTTTGTTTAAGCCACTACTCTTCATTATGTTATTTCTTTATGGTCAAGAGATGAACTTGCATCTTATTTCTCAGAGCAAATAGAGGCCATTTTTATGTGAACCTTCTTTATTTCTCTTTCCTCCCCAGAATTTGTATCATTGTTCATTTTTACCCATTATCAAGCATGATCCTTCTACCTGTCCTTTTTTTTTTTTTTGCTGTACGCGGGCCTCTCACTGTTGTGGCCTCTCCTGTTGCGGAGCACAGGCTCCGGACGCGCAGGCTCAGCGGCCATGGCTCGTGGGCCCAGCCGCTCTGCGGCATGTGGGATCTTCCCGGACCGGGGCACGAACCCATGTCCCCTGCATTGGCAGGTGGACTCTCAACCACTGCGCCACCAGGGAAGCCCCTACCTGTCCTTTTTAAGTCTTTAGTTTTTTCAATTCTAAGTCTAGTTTTTCGTCTCCACTTGGATCTTCCTCTCCGTCTTTTTTTTTTCTCATCAAGCTGTTTATTCTTGTTATTAAAACTTGGACTCCAGTAATCCTGGTTATTCTGGAAAAAGCACCTTGTTGTAGGGATCATTTAATCATCCTTTTCGACAGTCACCTCTCCATAAAGCACCTGTCTTCTCTGATGTAACGTATGAAAGTAGAGTTGTGGAAACAATAGTATACATGAGGCCATGGTTATAAGAAGAAAATGACAGTAGTCAAAAGAGACGTTGTATTTATTGGGAAATCTTATTGAGAACGTTCCTGTTTTCTTCATGTGTGGTAAGGCAGTGTATATCGTATGTCGCGTATCGTATGAAGTTTACCAGCAACTCCGACAGGATATAAGATGATAAAAAAATTATATTGGTTTTATACTGTGAGTAACGAGCCACACCATAAAGATTCTTGAACTCTCTTGGACCCCAGTCACAAGCACAGAAGTAGGTACAATTCCAATTAAACAGTGGACTATCTCAAGCAAGACAAATGTCTGGAAAAATTTAAGTGTCTTCTGAATACTTTTATATAAACCTTTGTGTGTTCCTTTTTCCATATAAAAACGTACCGTGGCAATAGGCAGTACCAGCCACCTCGCGGTCATGGTGATGTTGTAGAAGGTGAGCCAGGCGGTGGCCAACAAGCCCAGGCACCTCTTGCCCACGGCCTCCCTCTCCTCGCCGGCCTCCGAGGCACCGCCATTGGTGCCGACCTCCTTGCTGGGGGGACGTGAACAAGAGGGGCAGGGGAGCGGGAGGGGGCCTGGCTGAGCGCACTGCTGAAGCGCCCACTGCTGCCGCCACGCCCGGCCCCCCGGCCTTCCTCTCAGTCTTTGAACGGCCCCAGCTGAAAAAGCACAGCCTTCTGTCTTCTCCTTTTCTGTCAAGCTTCTTGGAAAAGTTGAAAGAATGTCATTACTTTGGTGTCTCTGTTGACTCCTTGCAAGACAGTAACTCCCCTCTATCCTCTGTCAGATTTGGGGGGGTTGACACTGTTGAGCACTCCATGCTTCTTTGACAGCATTGTCTTCTTGGTTCTCCTCCCTTGACTAATTATCCTCAGTCACTCTTTCTTCTGATGTATCAGGTTGAGTCTGTCTCCAAATCTGCCCTTTCTTTTCCATTTCTACAATCACTGCTCTAATTAATGCCACCGGACCACTGGAGTAGTCTTTTACTGATCTAACTGTCCCTAGTCACTTTTCTTAATCCATCTTGCTTACTAGTCCTAAAGTCATTTTTTGGAAACAGAGATCTGATCATGTAACTCCAATGGTTCCCCATTATCCCCAGGCTATTTTACTTTAACAGTGCATTGAGAAGGAAGACATCCTTTTCATGGTTATCTCTGGTTTTCAGTCCTAGTCACCAAATGACTTTATATGTTGCTGCTCCTGTGCCTTTATATATTTTGTCTTCTGTGCTTGGAATTCCCCTTTCCATCTTCTCCCCTTGGCAAACTCCTATGCATCCTTCCAGATCAAGCTCACATGTCTGCCTTATAAACCCTCTTCAGTGCCTTCTTTACTTTGGACTTCCCAAGAAAGGTATATTCTTTGATACATATTATGGTACTAATCTCCTTGTTTCTGTTTTGATGACCACTGTGAGACTGTGAGCTCCTTCAGGGCCTTAATTCATATTTATTTTCTCTATAGTAGTTATATCAGTGCTTGGCACATGGTAGGCCCTTGTTAATATTTGTGTTGAATGAGTAACAGTCTAGTGTTTTGTTTCTTTAAATAATAAATTTCCTATGCCAGCTGTGATGCTTGTAGTCCTAATGTGGTCTCTATTTGCTAATGTGTTTTGGAAAGCAGTATACCAGCTCTTCTTTACTTTTTTCTTTATTTAATCAGTCTTATTTTTTGTCTGGTCTATTCTAGCTCTGGACTGGGAAGAATGGGAAAATGGGCATTTGTCTCATTTAATTTGGCAGTGCTAGTAGTCTGTTGGGTATTTTTGAGGGAGGTCTCCTTGGCTACAGAGGAGGGTGGGTTTTCTCCAGGCCTCTGTAGTTAAGAACAGTAGTAGAAGGACCTGAATCCTTCAGCCTCTAAACAGGAGGCTTTTTGGGTAGGTTTGGCACATATCACTCAGTAGTGGTTATTAATTCATAAGTTCCCAACTGGCATGCCAGGCATACAGGTATGTGACGGGTGGTCTGAAACAGTGATCCCCTGGGGTCATGTGTAAGCAGTTTCATCCTTTTACTCCAGTGTGCTGAATACTTCATTCGTGTACCTTGATGTGGAAAAGTTGGGAAGCCCTGTGGTAAACAAATGGATGTGGCTGAGGCAGGGTTAGAACTGATACACAGAAACTTAGGGCTTAGTTGCCTTCCAAGCTAGGAAGAACTAATTTTCACGTCATCCCACGTGATAGCATAGGTTGGAAGTAATAGCAGGTTCAGTCAAAGTTAGGCTTATTGGGAGCAACCCAACTTCTAAACAGTAGAGAACTGGTTAGATGAAGTGTAGCGTAATACTGCTTAACTGTGTACAATTAAGTTCATGGATTTGGCATTACATGAAATCCATTTACTGATCGCATCTATCTATAAATGACCAGTATCTGAAATGAGACTGTAAGAGGTTGGATTTTCTTTTTCTCTCTCAGGAAAGCTGCTTACTTATAAAAGTGTCAAGTTTAGAAAAGCTATCTTAAATGGTTGATGTTATTAAAACTAGTAATTTGGGCAGACCAGGGAGGGATGTTTGTGTCAGTTTTCTGACCCGTGAAGGTAATGTCATGGAGGGTAAATGTGGCCTTTTCTAGTGGTTCCAATGGATAGCAGGACTGATGTGGTGGTGCGAAAAGATGTTACCATATGTGGTTTCTAGGATCCCCTTTTGTTGGGTCTCTAACTCCTTTGGAATTTGAACTGGGAGGCCAAAGACCTGGGTTCTAATCCCAGCTTTGCCACTAGATGGCAGTGACTTTGGGCAGGTCCTTTATTCTTTCCTGACCTCATCAGTAAGTAGATGAGGTTGGGATAGATTTTTGAGGCCCTTCCCAGCTGTGACATTTTATGGTTCTATTATTTCATATGGTTCTTACTCTTTTCTTTTCAATGCCCAGGTATTATCCATGCAGCAGAGGAGAAGGATTGGAAAACTGCATACTCATATTTCTATGAGGCATTTGAGGGTTATGACTCCATCGATAGCCCCAAGGCCATCACATCTCTGAAGTACATGTTGCTGTGCAAAATCATGCTCAACACGTAGGTGCACATTAACTTTGGGATATGAGAACTCAGGTCCTTCATCTAAGATTTTCTGCCATGGCAGAGATGGCTTGGGCAGGGACTTTGGCCAGTTACAGAAGCAGCGGCTGCCACCTCGTGGGGCTGATTGAGGTGGAATGGGAGGATCGAAGGTAATCCAGAGCACTTTTCCTTGCTAGTCTTTCAGAACTGGGGAGACAGATTTCAGAAATCTCTTTCCCAGCCCCTCTGAGTGTTCTCCTCATCCTACAATGCTGTCCAGAAGAGTTGTTGAGCACAGGACAGAGGGCCAGGAAATGGCTTACAGACCAGCACCAGCCAATGGGCCACCCAGAATGGGAGTGGTTAAAGGAGAGCTTAGGGGGAGGTTTGAAAAAGGCGACAACGGCAAGTATGACAGCTAGATCTTTTTCTAAAGATTTACAGAATTATTCCACATTCTTTTTTGGGAATAAATGAGATACTGACTGGGATTCTTTTTGGATCTTGGGATTAAACAGGGCTTGTGTTTTGAAAGATCTGTTATACTGGGATTTGATTTATATGTATCATTTTGCCTGTTGGGTCTATTACTTCTGGTAGGTTCAGTGTGGCTTTCTTTTTCTTTCTTTCTTTATTTTTTGGCTATGTCGTGCAGCTTGCGGGATATTAGTTCCCTGACCAGACCAGGGATTGAACCCGGGGCCACGGCAGTGAAAGCGCCAAGTCCTAACCACTGGACCGCCAGGGAATTCCCAGTGTGGCTTTCTTTTTAACGTTGAGTTTTCTTGCTTTTCAGCACTGAGCCCAGAGTGGAGAAAGCCTAGCGTCTATGGTGTGAGAGGCCTATGGGTTTAGGGGTGGGGGCTTATTACCTCTGTGGGCAGAGTCTTTTCAGAGGAAAAGATATTTGCCTGAACATATGCTTAGAAGCATAATATCCTGGAGCAGTTGACCGAGTATGTATTTTTTTTTTAGCCCAGAAGATGTCCAGGCCTTGGTGAGCGGGAAGCTTGCACTTCGGTATGCGGGGAGGCAGGTAGGGGATGCCTTGACTGCAGTTCTGATCTCTGCTCACTCTGAGGCAGCGTGTTATTAGACATGGTGTTCAGTGAGACCGTGCTCTTCAGGTCTCCATTCCGCTCTTCATTCTTTCTTCCCCCCTCTTTTCATTAAGCACGTTCGGTATATTTCCTGTACTGTTAATTCTTGGCCTGAAAAGTCAATGTTTGGTGCTCTTTTGGGTATTGGGTGGTTTGAGGGACTTAACAGAACTCAGAATTGAACTGGAGCATTTACAGTGAGTTAGGTTGCATTTAGCTTCGACCGGAAAGTATATCTACCATGATCTTGGCTTGAAAATTTCATGCGCGGAATAAGAAATCTTGGATTCTCCAAGAGTGTGGAGCCGGGTAAGGTCTGATGCGCGTATGCTTTAGAGAGGTCAGATTGCTTGGTGCAGAAACTAGGTTTTGATGACTCAAGTGCTTCTCTTATCAGTACCTTCCCACTCTTGTCCTGAGTTTGGGTGTGGTCAAGAAGAGGCCTTTGATATCAAGGTCGGTAGCCCTATTTGTGATGGCTTTTATGCCTGAGTAGGTAAGAGTGTGACCTGTGTAAAGATGATGTCTCAGATGTCTGCATCATCACTTTGTACTTCACTTGATTATCACTGGTAAAGTAAAAGTAGTCTTTCTAGGTTTCAAATGCAGTTGTCTCTAAACAGCAGACACGTTGGCTATCTCACTGTATCTTTGGCAGAATGTCCACAACAGATGATTTCTTCCTTCTATACAAGTGGCCCTAATTGGCTTTTCATCAGAAGTTGTTTCAGATCAGCTCCTAGTTTTGACCAAAAGAATATTGTTTATTTCTGTAGTGAAAGACTATCATATCTAGAATTAGAGTTGAGGAGGTGGGCTAAGAGAGGTCAAGTGTCCAGAACAAGGCCAGATAACTAGTAATGGTGAAGCGAGACTTTGAAATTGGGTTATCTGGCTTTAAGTTTCATGCTATTCTCATTATGACATTTTTCTGTCTATAGGACAAATGCTGGAGACAAACTACACTAACGATTAGCTTTGCATCATTTTTAAAGTCTGCAGTATAAGACACTACCTTCCTTGTTTAAGTACATAGGCTGGTACAAGAGGAGTTCCCTCTGGTCCTTTGTTCCTTGATGACAGCTTTCAAGCAGGAGTCAGGCACTCAGGAAGATGAATGTTGTAGATTTCGTGCTGAGTAGAGACTTAAGAGCTTGGTCGGGTACCTTTTATAACGTTTTATAAAGTTAGAAGTTGCCCCTTAACCCTTGGTTATACCTTCATCACTGGGGTTTTAACATTCAGTATGATACGTAGCATTTTGATGCTTCAAGCTTAATGAAAGTAAATCTTGGTCTGTGCCCTGCACCAAACCCAGCAGAATGAGTTTTTATAAAGCACAAGGTATGATCAAGTCTGAGGGCAGGAAGGGTTCTGTGGGGTGTAGGGATAGGGAGTCTTGGAGGAGGGGCGAGGAAATCGCACTTCTCGGGCCATTTTCCCTTTTAGCTTGTCATCTTTGGAGAATGCTTTATCAAAGTTTCTTTTTTGGAAAACTTCCTATTTCCTAGTACCTTTAAGTCACTTCAGCTTTCAAAGGGAAACTGGTTGGCCCACAGTGGTATTCCTCTAGCTTTTCTTCCTAGGCCTCTGAAGAAGAGGAGTGGTGGGGCAGGTTCTTCCTTGCAGCCAGAAGTTGTGTGGACATAGCATGTTCCTTATGAGACTTGTTGGGATGTGAGTGTGCAGATCACTTTCACTGTTTCTCTCTTTATTCTTAGACAGAAGCATTAAAATGTGTGGCTCAGGCTAGCAAGAACAGATCACTGGCAGATTTTGAAAAGGTAAGCAAGGTATTGGGTTGGTAGGGAACTGGTGGAGGGGAGGGGCATTTAAGCACTTTAAAAAGTTTTTTTTAATCTTTAAGTGATTATAGTTTTACAAGAAGTTGCAAAGATAGTACAGAGTGATCCCATGTACCATTCACCCAGTTTTCCCCAGTGGTTACATCTTATCTATAGTACAGTATCAAAACCAGGAAGTAGTTAAGCACTTCTGTACAATGAAACTTGTTGAACTGTCATACCTCATTTATATACAGTACCTTTCAGTTTCAAAAAGTTCTGTCATCCTTCTTTCACTTGATTTTTTTTTGGCTGCGTTGGGTCTTCATTGCTGTGTGCAGGCTTTCTCTAGCTGCAGTGAGTGGGGGGCCACTCTTTGTTGTGGAGCACGGGCTCTACGCGTGTGGGCTTCAGTAGTTGCAGCACATGGGCTCAGTAGTTGCGGCGCGCAGGCTCTAGGGAGTGCGGGCTTCAGTAGTTGTGGCACGTGGGCTTAGTTGCTCCGCGGCATGTGGGATCTTCATGGACCAGTGATTGAACCCATGTCCCCTGCATTGGCAGGCAGATTCTTAACCACTGCACCACTAGGGAAGTCCCCTTTCATTTGATTTTTCACAACAAACCTGTTACCTGTATTTTATGCTTGGGGAAGCTGGAATTTAAAGAGGAGGCCTGGGTCACACAGCTCATGTGTGTCAGGGTCTGACACAAGCACCATGCAGCATGGTCTTAGATGTTACTTCAGCTCCAGAAATGCCAGGTCTGCTTCTCCTCTGTGGACAGAAGAGAAGTTTTGATGTGTGCATCTGGGCTGAGAGATACTTCCTTAGGACAGAAGTTCTAGGCTGGCCTTGCCTCCTGTGCCTTTCACTCAATGTTTGTGAAGGTTTGGAAAGGGAGAAAAACTTGTCTAAGCAATCGGGTGAGACTTATACTTTTCTGAGCCTCTCTCTTAGTCTGAGTATAATGACCAACTTAATAAAAACAAACCTAGATCCAGGAAGAAAAATAGTATGGACAGAAACTAGACCATGTGGCTCTCTGACTGTCCCCAGGGTTCATCATCTTACTTGAGGTTTCTTGCCAATTTCATTTCCTTACTTGGCATGATTTGCTTGCTTCCCTTAACACCTTATAGCACAGCTGACATGAGGCTGGGATATTGTGAGAACATTACTAAAGGTAAATAAATCACATACACAAATAAACAAAGAGTCTAGATCATTTTATCCCCCAATTTGGATGGAACACTTCTAGTAGGGATTAAAAAAAGGGTCTGTGATCAGATATTTGGGAAACCCTAGGGCTAAACAAAATTAGAAAGGTACTTTGTTTTCTGTGCTGATATTCCTTATAAAACCCCAAGAGCTAGCTGTGGAATTCAGCATTTCCTATTATTTAACCTCAGAATTCCCCCTCCTCCTGCCCCCATGGAGGCCTTATTTGTTCTGTGGAATACATATTGAGAACTGCTTTTGCAGTGAATTTAGCTTGCAAGCTGAGCTGCTGCTTAGGGCTTACATGGTTTGAGCTGTCAGTGTGAGGCTTTTGGACAGGAAGATGGTGCCTAGGGTTAGGCTCCACCTTTCACTTCTTTTCATTTTCTTCTGCCTTCAGTCGTGGCTGTTCTTTCATCTTCCCAAATCTTCCAGAACTACAGTCAACCATGTAGTTACAAGGGCCAGCTCACTACTTAGGAAGCTGCGAGTAGCGTGACTTTCAAGTCCTTTTCTGTGCCAATCTCGGCTCTTTTGGCAGGCTCTAACAGATTACCGGGCAGAGCTCCGGGATGACCCAATCATCAGCACACACTTGGCCAAGTTGTATGATAACTTGCTGGAACAGAATCTGATCCGAGTCATTGAGCCTTTTTCCCGAGTACAGGTAAGAACCTTCTGGGGGACTCTAGCTCTTCTCTGGTGGCAGGGGGTTTCTGGCTAGGCGTCCTCACTATAGCCACCTCCCTTCCCACAACCATTCAGGATAGGAACTCACTTCCAAGGGTGTGCCTGCTGGGCGAGAGACCCCCAAGAGCTTGGGATTTTCTTGACAGGGAATGAGAGTCAAGGAGAGGGTTGCTGTGGGGTAGAGGCTGGTGAGATTGCCCCTGCTTGTTTTCAGTGCAGTCTCCTCCTAGCTTTTGTAGTCACTGTGCATGTGGTAAATGCTTTCTGTTCTGGGTGTGTGGGACAGGAGTGTATTTGTTGTCTGTAGTGATGCAGGGTAGGCAGATGGACCAAGCACAAGAGACCTAAGCACAGCCAAAGAGAATCTGTCCCTGTAGAGACATTCGGCAGGATTTCAAGATACAGCACCACCCTCATCCCGATATTAGAGGCAGAAGTAAAACTTTCAGTGTTGGTGTCTTTTTACCTTTCCTTTTAGATCGAACACATATCTAGCCTCATCAAACTCTCCAAGGTAAGGAGTCCTGAGCTTGTCTTGAGGGTAGGGATGGGGAAAGGGGCATGTGGAGGGGCTGCCGTTTTACACCCGCTGGGCCTTATTGCAAAGCTCCCAAGCTTCTCAGTGGGGACTGGGGACCGTGGGCTGAGAGCTGCAGATGCATTGTTGCTGTTTTATTTTCAGACCATTTGCCATAAGATCCTTTTATACAAGGCTTTCATGTCAGTGTGATCTCTCACTAGTAGATGCTGGGCCCTTTAATCATGTGCTTTGATTTTAGGCCGACGTGGAAAGGAAATTATCACAGATGATTCTTGACAAGAAATTTCATGGTGAGTAACAGTCGTACCGGCGAGGGGGCTGGTGGAGGTGATGAAATGGTGAAGAGGCATCATGCTCTTGTTTATCTTGAAAGAAGATGCTCCATTGTATCACCTGGTGGTTCCCTGGGATCCTTGCCCCTGTTATGCCTGTGATGAGAGTGTAATAAACATGCACGAATGGAACAGGAAGATGACTTCTGTTTCTACTCCTTTCTGGAGAAAGTGAGGCAGCTAGGGAGTGGGCTGCTTCTCAAATGCTCGTGTGTCTAATCCTTTCTTTTACCTGGGTTTGCTTGTGTTTTCTGCAGGGATCTTGGACCAGGGGGAGGGTGTCTTGATTATTTTTGATGAACCCCCAGTAGATAAAACTTACGAAGCTGCTCTGGAAACAATTCAGAACATGAGTAAAGTAGTGGATTCCCTCTACAACAAAGCCAAGAAACTGACATAGGTGAGTGCTGACTCCGGGACCCGGGCCCGGGCAGCGCTGTCTTCTGCCTGTCGAGACTGAAAGCCTCCTGGTGGCCTTGCGGCTTCCCCGATTGACACTGCTCTGTCTTCTCTTGCAGAGTTGGATCTGTAGCGGTCCTTTGGAGAGTGTGTGTGGCGGGAGAGTGAAACCTTTGGGGAAAATGCTAGGAGATTTTTTCTTTCTGTTCTACTTTTCGCTCAGAAAGTTTTTAAATCCTCATTTGGTGCATCTGTATTCCAGCCGATAGGTGTGCCAGTTTTCATGTAATCTTTACTGGCCCAACTTGGGAGTGGGGAAATTGCTTAAAAAAAGAAAAAAAAGAAAAAAAAAGGTTATTCTAAATAAAAGGAAAAAGGCTTACACTACCTAAAGCTGTGCTCTCTGCCTCCTGGGAGAGGGCCACCAAGCCAGGCGCTCCGCCAGCCACTGGGGCTCCTAACCCACCCGCTGGGTGTCACCTCACCTCCTCTTCAGAATTGGGTGTTCGCCTGACTATCAAAGCAACGACTTTTTATTCTGTTTGTACTGAACCAAAACAAACAACTGTGTATAGACTGCTATTTTCCTTTTTATTTGAAATGAGGCGTTTCGGTGTCCTTTCCCCTGCCATGTGGCCCATCCCCCCGCCCTCCCCCCAACAATGGCTCCAGCAGACTGGCCGAAGGTCCCGCCGCCGCCACCGCCGCAGCAGCACCTGCACGGCTCCGCTCCAACCTGGGAAGGAATGGGGACATGGCCAGGAGCTAGTGTCACCATGGCCACACAGGGAGCAGTGTGGGCCCTCAGGGGGCCTGCTGTGCATGTGGCTCTTTTTAACACAGTAAACTAGATTAGATGTCAGTGTTTTAATTGCCCCTCTCCTCTGCTCTTTTCTCTCTCCCCCTCTTTCCCCTTCTCTCAACCAGGAGACCATCCCATGTCTCTTCCTTCCTCCTTCCCCCCTCCAGGGGAGCCAGGCTGTCTGAAATACTTCAGCTTCTCTCCCCATCCCCCTGCTTCTCTCCTGCTGTCAGATGGATTTATTCCTTTTTTAAACAGTGAACATCGGAAATGAGACTGTGGGGTGTGTTGTTGTTTGTTTTTTTTTTTCCTCCCAATTTTTGTTGTTGGGTTTTTGAGCAACCTCATGTCCCCTTCCCAGGGAGCTTTCTTTATTTACCTCTTAGAAATGGAACGGATGGGAGGTAGAGCACTGTACTCCAGCATGCTTTGTTTTATGATGAGATTACATAGCAAGGCTTTTAATGCCATTTGGGCAGGTAAGCTTCTGCACCTCTGTTGTGCTCAGCTATATTTTCTTCTTCCTCTCATTCTTCTTTGTCTTCTTTTTTCCTCTCCCCCTCCTCCTGCCTCCTTCCTGCTGGCCTCCTTTTATCTTTCTTTCCCTTTGTCAGATTATCCTTCCAGGTTTTCGTAATAAATTTATATTTTGTAAAAGGATTTTGTTGTACCAGGTTTTGCATCCTCACTGAATCTGACTGGCTTTTATTTTCCTCTCCAAAATCAGGTTTTTGTTCTCAACATCTTTCCCCATCATGTCCAGTCACTGTTTTGGTTTTGGCACCATCAATATCAAATGTACAAACGGTTCTTGCTAACCAACACCAGGTATATCTGATGTTCAGATGAGTTCCAATAAAAACAATTTTTTTTTCAAAAAGTGTCCTTTCTTGAGTGCTGGAGGGCTTCTGACCAAGTCCAGACAGTTCTGTGTAGCCCTCTAGACTGGACAAAGCTCTACTGTCTCATTTGCTTCATGGGAGACCTTTAGATCCGGGGTCAAGTGGAGGGCTTTGGGTGAGAAAGTTGGTCTGTGAGGGCTAAAATGGGAAATGGGGCTCAGTTATCTTTGTTTTTCCAAGGCATCATGGTCCAGTGAGGACATGGGGTTTGGGTTGTAATATCCTCTGAGCCTGTTTCCTCACTTACACGACAAGGATGGCGCTTTCTTGGTAGGTAATTGTGGTGGGAGTGCTACATGAAGTCATGGAAGTACAGGTGCCTGGAGAGCCCTGGCATTCACTTGTGGCTTAGTTTTAGTTTTTTGGAATCTTGTTCAAAAGGATTGATTTTATACTACCCCTCAGACCCTGGGAGTGACCTGTCTTGTGGGGCTCTGGGGCCACTGGGGGGGAGGGTGGGCTCTAGCCACCAACTCCAGTCTGAGCCACTCTCTGCTCTCTTTCAGTATTGTGTCTCTGTGTATAGTTTTACTTAAGGAAGAGTTGTGCTTCAATAAAGGACTTTAAAAATATTCCAAAGGGATCAAGAGCCCGAGCAGTGGGGGGAGGGCAGTCCCAGGAGCTCAGTGGGGCAGCAGCCTTCTCGTCATCTCCCTGGGCAGGTCTGCTGACTTCTGCAGACCCGTGCTGTCCAGTGTGTGGCCATGAGCCCCATATGGCTGTTGAGTCCTTGAAATTGTGGCTAGTTCAAACTGTGATGCCCTGCAAATGTAAACAAACCAGACTTTGAAGAATGTGAAAAAAGAAAAATTGCTCAACTTCTTTTTTATATATATGTTGAAATATTTTGAGCATTTATTGGGTTAAATGTACTATTAAGATATACCTGTTTTTTTAACTTTTTTTATGTGGCTGCTAGAAAATATTTAATTATCTACGGGGCTTGCATTTGTGGCTCATGGTTTTTTTTGGACAGCGCTGCTCCAGACCTCGAGGGACTGCTTCCCCTCCCAGGCCTCGGTAAGCTGCATCTAGGTGCAGCTGAGAGGGTGGGGTAGCCCATGGGCTAGCATGGGCCTGGCTCCCTCAATTATGGGCCCTTCCTGGCACCAGGCTTCACGGTGCCTGGGCTTCCTTGTGTGTTGATGAGATCCTGATGGCGTTGGGAGCGGCGGCTGCGTCCCTTGGCTGTGGAGCCCCGCTGCATGCTAGTTATGTAACCTGTGCTGCCCAGAAAGGCCACTAGATGCTGCTCTGTGATGCCTGAGAGAACAAAGCACGACTTCCTCAGGAGCCAGGGCTCAGACCTGCTTTATTTGGAACCCTTTCTGAGAGCTGGCTGGCTGTGGCCTTGGCCTCCCTTCCTCAGAGTGGTGTGGGAAAGGGGCATGCAGAGGATGGGAACTCTCCATGGACATCCCAGCCGTGCATGTAACGCGCAGGCTGGCCTTTCCGGCAGCTAGGGATAGACTATAGGATAAAGAGGCTGATTGATGGGGGTGGGATTTGGAGAGCTTCCCTGCAGTTCTCTGGTGAAGACAGAAGAAAACAGCTGTGCATCATTCATCCAGGTCTGCCTCCTGGGTCCTTGATCTGCCATTTGTGGCAGATTGTAGCTATTCCTTCTTCGCTTTGCAGTTGGAGAAGTACTGGGCGCTGGGAGGGGGAGGGGGGTTGTTGGTGTGTTGAGTGAGCAGAGGAGTGGTGTGGTGCCTCAGAACAGGCAGAGCAGGCACAACACGGGTGGACAGGGTTCCAGGGTTCTTCGGTCACAAAAGCCACTGTGCTGGCAGCGCCATCCCATTCATGCTCTGCTGCACACATGACTTTGCCTCTGACAAGTGTGAGGAGGTTGGAGTAGTTCTGCCAAGAGCTCTTTTTGAAGGTAGTAGGGGAGGGCTGGCTGGGCAAAGGCAAGAGAGGACGCAGGCTGGAAAAGGCCCAGGCCAATGCGAGCTTCCATGGTTTGGGAAATGGGGTGGGGTGGAGCTGGGTACTGCCCACCATGAATTGGAATAGTTAGTATTGAAATTTTGTAGGTACAGGTAAGTACAGGGCGGCTCCAGATAGTTCTGAGGGGTGGATTACAGGCTTAGAAATCTAAGCATATTTTGGGAAGTGGAAAGCACTTAACCCCTGCTCAACACAGGAAAGGCAGTGTGGACATGGGCCAACTCAGGAGCTGGGCCTCCATTAGGGGCAGGATGAAAAAAGGCTGGGGTCCAACTTTGCCTTAGGAAGAGAGTCATTGGGCCAGTGGACCTGGAGGAGATTGCTTCTTAGAGCTCCTTACTATGGAGGACAGCTCCATTTGAAGAGCAGGTAGGGGTTGTACACTGAGGAATGTTCAGAGGGAGGGGCACACTGGGCTAAGGGCCTGCCTTTATCTTCTAAGTTAAGATGACAGCTACTGTGGATGTTTCTCAAGGACTCTACAAGAAGTAGCCTTCTGGGTACAGAGTAATGCATTTCCCACTGTATGGTCACCAAGGCCCCTAAAGCTTTGTTGCCACTGTTGACAGAGGAATCTCTGAGTAGTACTTTAGCAAATTCTAGTACTTTCTGATGATGGTAGCATTGTTTGAATGATACCAGATTTCTTTACTGCTTAGAGCAGTAGGCAGAACTGGCACAGGTTGTGTGCTGGAGTGGCCTGGGAGTCAGGGGATTGGGTGTTCTCTGGATTGCTACTTCCTCATCACCAGGTCCAGAGGCGGTAATTTGGATTAAGATATTGTTTAAGTCTCCTGTTTCCCAGGTTTGTGGTCAAATCTGAGTCAATCTCCAGAACTAAACAAAGAATAGTGAAGAATAGCCTTTGTGAAGAATCTGGATTCTTGTTCCTTGTGAGAGGAAAAGTTCTTATTAGAACCAGAGTTTTACTCAGAATTTAATAATTTTATGGGCACCGAATCTTCAAATTATATATGCTTAGCATGAAAAATATTTAAATCAGCAGATCAGAGGCTGGTTGGAGAAGCAGTTGCTTCAGTTGTTCTATAACAAGAGGGCCGGTGGAAATTTTGAGGTCGCATTTGTGATGGGCTCAGTATTGGCCCTTCTCTGGGGCAGCGACCGAGCCAGAAGCCTCAGGGCTCTGTCCCAGGTGTGGTGTGGGAAGGCTAGTCGCTCTGTACCTGGGCCGTAGGCATTTACCTGGGATGGGGCAACAGAGATCCCAGAGGGAAAGGCACTCAAAACTGATGCGACAGTCCCCTTGGGATGCTTGGGGCACTCAGGCGGCCTCAGCAAAGGCTTAGCCTCTCCCCACCTTGCTCCCTGAGCTCCCTAGCTTACGTCCCCGGGGACGAGGAGGTTAAATGGAAGGAGGCTGCTCGGGGTCCTAGCCTCCGTGGATGGCTTCTCTGGCGGCCAGGGCGGGGACGCGGCCGAGAGCGCCCCCGCGGCCGCAGCTGCCGGCGCCGCGGCGGGAACAAAGGCAGCACGTGTCTGGGCGGGGCGGCGGGCGGGGTCGGCCCTCGGCCCCGCCCCGCCCGGAGCTTTTCCACCCGCCCGAGCTCGGCTGCGCGGTGCGCCCGCGACTCTCGCACGGCCGGGCTGTTGCTGGTGGGGCGGCGCCGAGAGGGCGGCAAGCAGTGTGGGAGGGGGGCGGCCCCGTGGGGCGGGGCGGGGAGGGGCGGGGCGGTGCCGCGAGTACCCGCCGCCCGAGCCCGGGTCCTGGATGGGGCGCGGCGAGTAGAGCGGCGCCTGGGGCTCGCGGCCGTGTCGCTGCCAGCACCGCGCGCAGCTGGTGCTGAGCACGGCGGCGGCTCCGGCTCCCGGGCGAGACCAGGCCTGGCCGGGCCTGCGCGTGGGCCGCGCGCGCGCCCGAGAGGGAGGCCGCTGAGGTGCGCGCCGGGGCGGGCGCGGGCGCGGCGGCGGCGAAGGCGGCCGAGCGGGGGGCGGGGCCGCGGCGCCAGCAGAACCTTGGACAGAAGCTCCGGAGCCGCCGCCGCCGCCACCGCCGCCGCCGCCGAGCGCGAGCCCCGCCGAGCCCCGCCGAGCGCCGGGACCGCGGCGTCGAGCCGCGGCGCGCATTGCGGAGGGTGCAGAGCGCAGGAGCCACCTGCTCGGTAAGCCTGCGCCTCGGGCCGTCCGCTGTCCCCGGGGAGCCGGGCCGGGGTCGCGGCCGCGTGCGGTTTCGAGGCGGGGTCCCCGGCCACCTCCGCCGACTCCCGGTCCCCCGCGCTGCCATCCGGACCCCGGCGGGCGCGGGTGCCGGTGCCGCAGTGGAGCGGCCGGGTTGCGGCGCGGGGGCGCGGGCGGGGCCGTGCCGGCCGGGGAAGGCCTGGGCGCGGGTCCGGGGCCAGGTCCGCGGGGCCGCCGAGGCCGGGGCGGAGGAGCGCGACGCGAGCCCCGCCTGGTGCTGAGAACCATCTTGTTTTCCACACAGATCCGAAGGGGCGGCAAGCGACCCCGGGAGCGCCCCGGCCTCCCCCTGGCCGCCTCGGGCTTGGTGAGCTGTTTCGTCCCTCCGGCCGGCAGGCTGGGCGCGCAGGGGCGCAGGTACCCGCCCGGCGCGCAGCGGCACCATGGGCACGGTGCTGTCCCTGTCCCCCAGCTACCGGAAGGCCACGCTGTTTGAGGATGGCGCGGCCACGGTGGGCCACTACACGGCCGTGCAGAACAGCAAGAACGCCAAGGACAAGAACCTGAAGCGGCACTCTATCATCTCCGTGCTGCCTTGGAAGAGGATCGTGGCCGTGTCGGCCAAGAAGAAGAACTCCAAGAAGGTGCAGCCCAACAGCAGCTACCAGAACAACATCACGCACCTCAACAATGAGAACCTGAAGAAGTCGCTGTCGTGCGCCAACCTGTCCACGTTCGCCCAGCCCCCACCGGCGCAGCCGCCCGCACCCCCTGCCAGCCAGCTCTCGGGCTCCCAGACCGGGGTCTCCTCCTCCGTCAAGAAGGCCCCGCATCCTGCCGTCACCTCCGCAGGGACGCCCAAACGGGTCATTGTCCAGGCGTCCACCAGCGAGCTGCTGCGCTGCCTGGGTGAGTTTCTCTGTCGCCGGTGCTACCGCCTGAAGCACCTGTCCCCCACGGACCCTGTGCTCTGGCTGCGCAGCGTGGACCGCTCGCTGCTCCTGCAGGGCTGGCAGGACCAGGGCTTCATCACGCCCGCCAACGTGGTCTTCCTTTACATGCTCTGCCGGGATGTCATCTCCTCTGAGGTGGGCTCTGACCACGAGCTCCAGGCCGTCCTGCTGACCTGCCTGTACCTCTCCTACTCCTACATGGGCAATGAGATCTCCTACCCGCTCAAGCCCTTCCTGGTGGAGAGCTGCAAGGAGGCCTTTTGGGACCGCTGCCTCTCCGTCATCAACCTCATGAGCTCCAAGATGCTGCAGATTAACGCCGACCCCCACTACTTCACACAGGTGTTCTCCGACCTGAAGAACGAGAGTGGCCAGGAGGACAAGAAGCGGCTCCTCCTAGGGCTGGACCGGTGAGCCTGCTAGCCTGCATCACGGCTCAAGGATTCAATTCATTTTTAAAAATTTATTATTAAATCAGATTTTGTGTACAGTATGTGTCTAGCGAAGCCACGAAGGGCCCCTCCCTTCCCACCTTCTCTCCTTGGGGTTTTCTTCAGCTCTGCCAAGAACTCTGGATGCTTTTGAACTCCCGAACCTTGTGCAAAATTCAGAAGATGTATTCAGAGACACCCTGGCTCCTGACCTTTCACTTTGGGGAATTCAAAGGACTGACCTGCCTCTGCCGCCTGTGCTCTTGCTGGACCAAGGCAGGGGAGGCTACCCTCTGCTCCCCACAGCCAGGCAGCCCAGAGTTTCTGGTTGGAGGCCCTTTTCCGGGTCCTGTTTTGGGTCCTCCATTCTCCCAGAGGCTCCTGGAGCCAGCCACCCTGACTGAGCCGCATGTGGGGTTGTGAGGCAAGATGCCCATGGCTCTGGGACAGCCTCTTCAGTTGAGGGGAAGCCGGCCTGGTGCAAAGATTGTGTCCTGTCGTTTGACCATGCACGACCCGGTTTGCTCTTTTTTCTTTTTTAGGGACAAGGGCTTTCCTTTTGTGGAGACATGGAGCTCGCCCCCCTTCCCCTGCTCCCAGCGGTGTTGGCAGTGTTGGTTAACAAGCTGGTTTGACTCATTAAGTTCTTTCATTTTGGGTCCCAGCTCTAAAGGGGTGGGGTGAAACTGGGGACAACTCCTTTCTTGGGTGAATTTTTCATTTGAATCATGCAGCTTAGTCACCCTGTGGTGAAGGCCAGGACAGCTTCAGGTGCCCATTGTCAACAGCCTGCCTTCTGGGCAGGTGGGGTTGCCATGCCTGGGACTGAGCCGGTGCCCACCTAAGGGCTAAGGCCTCTTGCTGGTGCACGTGACATTTGTCCTGCAGAGCTGCGGGGCGGTGGGGGGTGATGTCAGGGATCAGGGTGATGGGGTCATGATGTACCCCCGCCCTCACCCCTGTTGATTTAAAGCTGTTCCCAGACAGTTCAGTTTCTTCTGAAGGTGAAGCCTTGTCCCGAAAGGGCCAGTGAGACAGCTGGACCTTGGAGACAATTACAAGCCGGGAGCAGAACTCCTGATTGCCTGCTGATTCTACAACTGATCATTTGCAGCTGCTGGTTTTGGTTTCCACCTTAGCCTGGTTGGTGGCTGTAAAAACACATGATGTGTACTTAATCAATTTTCTTTCTAATTCTCCCAGATCGGTGGCTTGGGGCTTGGGAGAGGACCAAGAGAAGGGAGCAAGTCTTTCTCTGTCCCTTCGGCTTTGGGGAACAAAGACTGATGTGAAGATGCTACAGAGAATTCTCTCTTCCAGTCCCAGTCCCCCAGGGGGTGCTGGAAGGGGAGGCTGGGGGGAGGCAGGGGGCGGTTTTACATAGGATTAGCTTCCAGGTGGCTGCCGATTTCAGCAGAAGCACTACTGAAATTCACAGAAAAAAGAAAAAGCTGTGAAATTGAGGTCCCGATTTAATAGGCCCGGAGCTGAGACTGCGGGCCCGTGGTGCTCCCGAGGAAGAGGGCCTGCCCGAGCCGGAGAGCATTGGCCGCAGCTGCGCCCCGAGGCCCACGCTGAGCCTTTCTCAGGACCGCCAGCCAGATAACCTGCCGCGGGGCTGGAAGGAACCCGCGGCTGCTGGCGCGGACCTCGCCGCGGCGCCTCTTCTCTGCTGGAGTTGTCACCCAGCCCGTCTGTGCAGATCCTGCTGCCATGTGTGACCTGAGGTAGGAGGCCCGTGGGGGCAGCGGGCCCTGGCGGCACACGAGAGGGGGGTCCGGGTGCCGACTCTCAAGAGCAGGGGCGTGGGTCTGTAGTCGCTCCTTCGCGGGCTGCGCTGGGCCTGAAACTGCGGGAAGGCGCATCCGCAGGATTCCAGTTCTGTGCGTTTCCTTCTCTCTCCATATTTATTTTTTTAAGTTTTGGAGGCGGTGCAAATTTCAGGAGTGGTTGGGGACTAAGGAAAGAACTCTCTAGTTCCATCAATGTGAAGCCTGGTGGGGTCTCCTCCCTCCCTTGCACTGGTCATCAGTATTGTGTAGAGGAACTGATATACTTGAGTGTGCAAGCAATGAACCCATTTGACATGCTGCTATGAAGACTACTTTTAGAACAATTAAAAAAAAAGGAAAAAACTAACCTACAAAAAAAAACCCTTTATTCTTTCATTGTTGCTTTTACAGTGATATTGTGCATGCAAACCAGGAGCATTTTGTGTCTTAAGAAAATTAATCTTAGATGGCTGTGAAAATTACACCCGTGCACAGAACAAGTCACAGGAATAATAGTTCAGGATTTGGTTTTTCTCTTTCTTGTAAACCTGAAGGGTTGATATATTCTTTCCATGCAGTTATTAGAACTTAGTTTTGTTCCAGCCGTTGTTAAACTTGCAATGAAAAGAGAATGTACCATTTTTTTCACTCGGAATTATTCATAGCTGTATATTTGAAACTGCTAATTACACACGTGCGATGTATGTTGGTTTTTTAGTGCAATTTCTTCTGTAGCTATTCTTTGACCAAACTGTGGGTGTTGTTAATATTAATTTATATTTGTCTCATTTTGTATGTATGCGTAGCGTGTTTGTAAGTATGTGTGGTTTATAATCTGACAAGGTCATGAAGCTCAGTTTGGCTGTAATTTAATTCCCCTTCCCTTATTTTTATTTATTTTTGTACTGTGCTGAGTAAATAAAATGCACTGACCATCCATTACATAGACCTTTTCTGTGGGCACATCCTTCACGAGCAGGCTGGGGGCCCCTCTTATAAATGATTCCTGCGCTTAAAACATAATTGGATTGCATTGTGGGGGAGGGGAGTATGGGCGGAGGGAGGGTTAGGGGAGAGGCCTTAACGAGCGCGTTCATGTTAAGGTGATTAAGAAAGCAGCACAGGTTAAGTCAACTTTGGTTTCTCAGGAGTTGCTTTCCAAAGGCTCCCTTGCCTTGGCGGAGCTGGGTGACCGGGACCTCCAGCCAGAGGGTCGGGCCCAGGCATGGCCTGGCGAGGGCTGGCTCAGCGGGTCCTGCAGGGCAGGCGGCTTGGCACTAAGGCTGTGGCTCCAGGTGTCCTGGGCCTGGCTCTGCTCGTGGTCCACGGCCCAGAGGCGCCCAGGCCAGCAGGGGTCCATGTGGCTCAACCCCACCAGCCTAGCTCTGTGCAGGTTTCTGAAAGAGAGAACTCCAACCCCGGGGCTCCCAGATAAGCAGCCACCCTAGCCCCTAATTGTGGCAAGGGTGGGGCCCCCTACTGGTTGTACTGCCAGCGGTCTGTGCCCACTCACGCCACCACCCTGAGCTGCTGGGACCTGGCGTTTTGGACTTGGTTCCCCCCCCAACCCCCTTGGCCCTGTCCCCCGCTGGCTGGAGCTGCCCTGGGCCTGGGGGCGGGGCGCAGCTCAGGTGGCACCTTGGAAGCTGTCAGCCTTGTGATCGGGGCACCTCCTTTGTCTGAGTCAGAAGCCATCACTGCGGGCTCCGTCCCGCCAGTAACCGGGGACCCGGTAGCATCCTCTGGCTGCGGGGCCCTTGGGTGCTGGGGATGCCCCATCTCCCCGCAGGGCCTTGCTTGTCTGCAGCTCCCCGACCCCAACCTGAGGGCTCGGGGAGAGGCTGACGAGCCACAGCTCACCCAGACCTCTCCTCCAACTGCAGCCCTGGAGATCCCAGCCTTGCCTTTATGCATGCTTCGATCTCAGTAAACGTGAAAGCAATGAGCTTCAAGTCTAGTGCACAGGCCTCAAAATGGTGGGAGAAAGTGTTTGGATTTGATTCCACTGCCTGTCCGCCTCCCGGCTCCGCCTCCCCCCAGCTTCGCACTCACCATTGAATACTTTTCATCAACAGCCCCACGTAAACTATCCTCCATTTTTACTTGATTTGTGTTTAATGCTCCCTTCCATCCTCTGGGTTAACAGTTTATAGGAGCCAAAATTTCACAACTGTAGATACAGTTTTCAATTCAAAAAGCAGAACACCTTTAAACGTAAGATTTAATGCTTTATTGCTCTTGATGATAAATCACAATATGCTTTAGAAATAAAGTTAATTTAATGGAAAATAGGAATATACGCACCAAACCATAAAACTGCATTTAATTAAATCAAGAGAAACACTTCATCGCATACAATCACTGTGTCCTCCTGCCTTCCCCTCAGCGCTGTGATCACACCCGAAATTCTTTCTTCAGTTGCCAGACACTCTGACTTTCTGTAGGACATCATGAAAAAGTGCTTGTGGACGGCGGTGGTGCTCT
Organism: Tursiops truncatus; assembly: GCF_011762595.2. NCBI lineage: Eukaryota > Metazoa > Chordata > Mammalia > Artiodactyla > Delphinidae > Tursiops > Tursiops truncatus. Next base: position 17,895,797 of record NC_047053.1, read on the forward strand.
GGCTGAGGGCTCAGGGACCAGAGGCGACACCAAAAGGTGGGAGGGCAGGACTCCAGCCCCCGTCCTCTCCAGCCTCTGAACGGCACTCGTTTGGCATGTTCTTTTTGGTGTGTCTAAAACATACATTTCCATGTATCTAGTAAAGCAAAAAGTTTGGGGAAACGAGTGGAAAGGAGAGGTGATGTTCCAGTTAAGATGGATCGATAGTGTCAAGGCGATTGGCAAAGCTATGGGCGCTGCTGAACGGGGTCCCGTGCGGGCAGCTGACCAGGCTTGGAGGATGAATGGGTTTCCAAGGCCAGGTTGCCGGCGGGACTCTTTGCTGTGCACTGCACGGGGTGAGAATGTGCTCGAGCCCTGGGAAGCAGGGGTGGGGCAGCCGCGAGACCAAGCTGCTGGGACCACCTGGGAGCCGGCCAGGGGGCCGCGGCAGGCACAGGAGGTGGCACCTGGTATGCTTTGTGGGGTCGGGGTGGCAGGGGGAGCCTCTGTGGCAGAAAGCGGAGAAAACGTCAGCACGTCCCTCTCTGACATCCTGCTCGGCTCCTCCTGGGGCGTGGGCTCACCCTCGGCCCCCTGACCACACGGGGTGCCTGAGTCTTTCCTTTTTCTAAGGCTCCAGGCCGGGAGGCCCGGGCTGCCCAGGGGGTGTGTGGCGTCCTCCTCAGCTGAGGCTCAGAGGAGGGTGGTCCCGGAAGCATCTGGAGCACACGCGCTCTCTGCTGGGCAGGGACTGGCAAGGCGGCGGCTCTCCTGGCCTGGCCTGCAGTGCCAGGACCCCCGCACTGTTTCTGTCGCTCCACTTCCCCAAGTTCCTGGGGCTCAGGCCCTCCCACCCCAGTCCTGGTTCTCCACGTGAGTGTGAGGCAGAGGTGTTCGGAGGGGCAACTTCCAAACCCCGGATTGCTCCCCTGCTCCCCACCCCCCATTCTATTTTATTAATTAGCGTTCCTGACACGAGTGTGGGCACAGCAGACATGATATGATTAGCAAACTGCAAAAGTAAGTGCAAGACAACCACGGCCCAGGCTGTGCGGTTAAGTAAGATGATCCCTGGAGCATCCCCTGCGCTGCGCTCTCTGGGGAGGTGGCCACGGGGCTGGGGGCAGGCTCTGGGCAGGACAGACTGCCGGCCCTTGGCTCCTGGGCTGAGGGGCTGGCCCTACAGGTGAACCTGCTCACCTGGTGGTCTTGGCTGGCTGCTGGCGGGGAGGGGGTCCACGAGGAGCTCTGAGAAGCTCCCTGAGCCAGGGCATGGGGCTGCCATCACCCTGGGGAGAGGGCAGCTGGGCCCAGGGAGAGAGCAGGGCTACCTCCCCAGCTCATCTCCCCCAAACCTCCCCCGACCCGGGGGCATGGCTTTGGCTAGAAACTGCATCCGGGCTCCCCAAGCCCTCGCCTTGCAGGGCCAGCTGCTGGTCACGGGGTCAGGCAGGCTGACCTGGCCTGGCAGCGGGCGGCCTTCTCTGACTGCAGGGGAGCTGTAGTCGGGGGTGGGGGGTGGGGTGGGGTGGTGGCTAGGGGCTGGGCAGGACACGGGGTCTTTGGTTTGCTGAGGGGTCTGCGGACAGTTGGGACCGAGGAAGACGGAGGCCAAAGGCAGAAAGCAGGGGGTGGGCCTCGGGGAGGGGCCGCAGGGGAGGCGGGGGCCCCTCCCAGCGTGGAGCCTAGCGGGCGGGCTTCGGGCGGCCCCACCTCCCTGCGCATCAGTTGCCCGGCACGCTGAGGATGAAGCCCGAGCGGTTCTTGGTGAAGTCGGGCTGCGGCTGGTTGAGCCGCGTCTCCACGGAGACGGTGCACTTCCTCCCGTGCAGGCTGCATTGCACAGGGTTGGTGACGTTGACTTGAAGGTGGCGCTTCTCACTGGAAGGACCGAAAAGAAGACAGGCGGTTAGCAGGGGGCCCAGGTGGGGGAGTCTCCCCGGCAGCCCCTGGGCCTCACAGGTGTCTCCAGGCCAGGGCACAGAGAGGATGAGGCCGGGAGAGGTGGTGCTGGGCTGCGGTCCCGAACCAAAGCCCTGGGGGAGCCAGGGCCCGAGGTTCAGGCGCTGCCGGGCTCCTGAGAACCCGCTTGTGGGGCAGTACAGGGCAGGGAGCTGCAGTGCGGCACGGCCACCGCCCTCTGGCCTGAGGCTGAGGACCAGTCACTGGGCTTTAGATGTCAGCAGGGGGATGTCACAGCACGGGGCTCTGATGACACTGTTTATCAGTTCTCTCTGGTGGCAACACGGAGCCCTGGGGGCGCTGCGTCCAGTGATAAGTGGAGACTCTTCCCCGCACATGGTACCTGACTACCACGACGATGAGAGAAATGTCTTCTGTGAGTCCCGGCTCGGCCCTGCCTGTCGCGGGTCCCGCTGTTAGAACCGGTTGGACGTCAGCTTCCTGGAGGCCGGGAAGTGGGAGGGAGGGTCAGCGGTGCTTCTACCTGTGTGGCTGGCAGCGTGCGGGGCAGGAGCGCGTTCCCCTGCCCAGGAGCCACGTGGCCCTGCTGGCCCAGCGGGGCTTCTTCCCACCTGCTGAGCAGTCGGAGGGCCCGGAGTGCCCAGTGCCCGCGGGGTGGCTGCGCACCTGCTGGGGAGGAGCAGCGCCCGTCCTCAGGCGCCTGGCTGGGCACTGAACGCACTTCAGATGCCGCAGATGCAAGAGCTGGGAGACTCAGCGGCCGGTACAGTCCCGCGCTGCGCCTCGTGCCTCATCGGCGCTCTCCGCGCTGGGAGGTGAGAGGAGAAGGCCCTGCTCCCTGTGCTCTGAACGCCTTCATTTCCCCAGGTTGGCGCTGGGGGCGGGCGGGCCAGGCTCCCTGGGTGGCTGTTGCTCTCGGCGTTGGACGGGATGCCAAGGGTCGGACGGCAGGGGAGGCCGGCACAACTGTGCTTCCGCCCGCCTGGCCCAGGGGACAGGGAGGCACTGCCCAGGCACCGGCTGGTCTGGGCGGCACCATCACTCAGACTCACTTTCCGCAGGAAGGGGGCCTGCGGGCAGTGGCGCTCTTGGCCTCTGAGTGCCCAGAACACTGGGCTGGGCTTTGTTGGAGCGCCCAGGGGGCAGGGATGGAGATGTTGTTAGGGGCTTTCCTCATGGCTGTTTCCTACCTGCTTTCTTTTTTTAAAAAATTAATTAATTTTTGGCTGCATTGGGTCTTCATTGCTGTGCCCTGGCTTCCTCTAGTTGTGGCGAGCGGGGGCTACTCTTCGTTGCGGTGTGCGGGCTTCTCACTGCGGTGGCTTCTTTTGTTACGGAGCACAGGCTTTAGGCATGCGGGCTTCCGTAGTTGTGGCATACGGGGTCTAGAGCAAAGGCTCAGTAGTTGTGGCGCATGGGCTTAGTTGCTCTGCGGCATGTGGGATCCTCCCGGGCCAGGGCTCGAACCCGTGTCCCCAGCATTGGCAGGCGGATTCTCAACCACTGCGCCACCAGGGAAGCCCCCTTTCTTGTTAAACATCTTGTAGAAACAGAAAATGAACACAGGAAGAGACCCGTGGTTATCTCTCATGGGCATTAGGTATCTGATGCTTAATGACTTGTCAGCTGCAGCTAAAACCTTGGCTTAGGACGGCTATTTTTAACCAGACTTGGACATAAAAATAGCAGAGCCCATTGGAGGCAGTGACTCGGGCACTTCTCCATTCCTGCGGGAGCCAGGCTGCCCTGGGGATAGATGCACAGCCCGTGATCTGGGTGAGGGGTCCTTCGACCCTCATCCTGGCCCTCTGGCTGGCCTGGAGCAAGCGGAGCCCCAGCACCGCAGCCCTGAGTGGCCCTGCCCTGATTCCCTGCCTGTCTCCGTGGGGCTGCCGTGGGATCTGGGCAGAAGAGAGGGGGGTGAGTGGTTCCAGGTGTTGAGGGCAGGAAGAAGAACTGGCTTTTTGGTCTGAAGAGCTAGGCAGCTAAGCAGCCCCCGGCTGGTGCCGTCCACACTGCCATCAGCAGACAACAAAGTAAGACAACGTGGATTGAGTTTGCTTTCTCAATAAGTCAAACACAGAATTACCACACGACCCAGCAATTCCACTCCTGGATATATACCCAAAAGAAGTGAAAACAGGTGTTCAAACAAAAACTTGTACAGGGATGTTTATAGCAGCATTATTTACAACAATGCAGAAAAAGCTTTGGATAAAATTCAATGCCCATTTATGATAAAAACTCTTCAGAAAGTGGGCATAGAGGGAACATACCTCAGCTTAATAAAGGCCATATTAATGGGAGGAAGTCCAAAAGGGAGGGGATATCTGGATGTGTATGGCTGATTGATTTTGTTGTGCAGTGGAAGCTAATGCAACATTGTAAAGCAACCATACTCCAATAAAAATTAAAAAAAAAAAAACAAAAAAGGCCATATATGACAAACTCACAGCTAACATCATACTCAATAGTGAAAAGCTGAAAGCATTTCCTCCAAGATCAGGAAAAAGACAAGGATGCCCAGTCTCACCACTTTTATTCAACATAGTTTTGGAAGTCCTAGCCACAGCAATAAGAGAATTGGAAAAGAAGTAAAACTGTCACTGTTTGCAGATGACATGATACTAAACATGGAAAATCCTAAAGATGCTACCAGAAAACTACTAGAGCTCATCAATGAATTCAGTGAAGTTGCTGGGTACAAATTAATATACAGAAATCTGTTGCATTTCTATACACTAACAATGAAATATCAGAAAGAGAAATTAAGGAAACAAACCCATTTACAGTCACATCAAAAAGAATAAAATACCTATGAATAAACCCACCGAAGGAGGCAAAAGACCTGTACTCTGAAAACTATAACATAACACACTGATGAAAGAAACTGAAGGCCACACAAACAAATGGAAAGATATACTGTGTTCTTGGATTGGAAGAATCAATATTGTTAAAATGACTGTACTACCTAAGGCAATCTACAGACTCAATGCAATCCCTATCAAATTACCAATGGCATTTTTCATTTGTTCTAGTTCACAGAACCTATCAAATTACCAATGGCATTTTTCATTTGTTCTAGTTCACAGAATTTTAAATTTTAAATTTGTATGGAAACACAAAAAACCCTGAATAACCAAAGCAATCTTGAGAAAGAAGAACAAAGCTGGAGGAATCACGCTCCCTGACTTCAGACTATACTACAAAGCTACAGTAATCAAAACAGTATGGTACCGGCACAAAAAGAGAAATATAGATCAATGGAACAGGATAGAAAGCCCAGAAATAAGCCCACACACTTATGGTCAATTTAGTCTATGACAGAGGAGGTTAGAATACACAATGGAGAAAATACAGTCTCTTCAATAAGTGGTGCTGGGAAAACTGGACACCTACATGTAGAATAATGAAATTAGAACATTCTCTAATACCATATACAAAAATATACTCAAAATGGATTGAAGACCATGGGGCTTCCCTGGTGGCGCAGTGGTTGAGAGTCCGCCTGCCGATGCAGGGGACACGGGTTCGTGCCTTGGTCCGGGAAGATCCCACATGCCATGGAGCGGCTAGACCTGTGAGCCATGGCCGCTGAGCCTGCGCGTCCGGAGCCTGTGCTCCGCAATGGGAGAGGCCACAACAGTGAGAGGCCCGCGTACCGCAAAAAAAAAAGGATTAAAGACCTAAATGTAAGACTGGATACTATAAAACTCCTAATATATGCCCAGGAGTGGGATTGCAGGGTCATATGGTAGCTCTATTTTTAGTTTTTAAAGGAAGCTCCATACTGTTCTCCATAGTGGCTGTACCAATTTACATTCCCAACAACAGTGTAGGAGGGTTCCTTTTTCTCCACACCCTCTCTACCATTTGTTATTTGTAGACCTTTTGAAGATGGCCATTCTGACTGGTGTGAGGTGATACCTCATTGTAGATTTGATTTGCATTTCTCTAATAATTAGCACATCGTTTCATGGGCCTTTTGGCCATCTGTATGTCTTTTTAAAATTATTTAATTTTATTTATTTTTTGGCTGCACTGGATCTTCATTGCTGCACGTGGGCTTTCTCTAGTTGCAGCGAGCAGGGGCTAGTTCGTTGCGGTGCGCAGGCTCCTCATTGCAGTGGCTTCTCTTGTTGCGGCGCACGGGCTCTAGGCCCGTGGACTTCAGTAGTTACAGCATGCGGGCTCAGTAGTTGTGGCACACGGGCTCAGCAGTTATGGCTCGCAGGCTCTAGAGCACAGGCTCAGTAGTGTGGTGCATGGGCTTAGCTGCTCCGCGGCATGTGGGAACTTCCTGGACCAGGGCTAGAACCAGTGTCCCCTGCATTGGCAGGCGGATTCTTAACCACTGCACCGCCAGGGAAGTCCCTGTATGTCTTCTTTGGAGAAATGTCTGTTTAGGTCTTCTGCCCATTTTTTGATTGGGTTGTTTCTTTCTTTCTTTTTTTTTTTTTGATATTAAGCTCCATGAGCTGTTTGTATACTTCGGAGATTAATTCCTTGTTGGTAGCATCGTTTGCAAATATTTTCTCCCATACTGTAGGTTCTTTCATTTTGTTTATGGTTTCCTTTGCTGTGCAAAAACTTTTAAGTTTAGTTAGACCCCATTTGTTTATTTTTGTTTTTATTTCTATTACTCTAGGAAACAGATCCAAAAAGATATTCCTACGATTTATGTTAAAGAGTGTTCTGCCTATGTTTTCCTCTAGGAGTTTTATAGTATCATCCTGCTCCTGGGCATATATCCAGAGAAAAACATAATTCAGAAAGATACATGTACCCCAGTGTTCACTGCAGCACTATTTACATGGAAGCAACCCAAATGTCCATTGACTGATGAATGGATAAAGAAGATGTGGTACATATATACGATGGAATACTACTTGGCCATAAAAAGAATGAAATAATGCCATTTGCAGCAACATGGATGGACCTAGAGGTTATCATACTAAGTGATGTAAGCCAGACAGAGAAAGACAAATATCACGTGATATCATTTATATATGTGGAATCTAAAAAAATCGTATAAATGAACTTAGTTACAAAACTGAAATAGACTTACAGACATAGAAAACGAACTTATGGTTCCCAAAGGGGATAGAGGAATGGGGGGACAGATAAATTAGGAGTTTGGGATTAACATATACACACTACTATATATAAAATAAGTAAACAACAAGGACCTACTGTATAGCACAGAGAACTATACTCAACATCTTGTAATAACCTATAATGGAAAAGAATCTGGAAAATAATATATGATACATAATAAATATATATAATATATAATAAATATACATAATATGTAATAATATATATAACTGAATCACTTTGCTGTACACTTGAAACTAACACAACATTGTAAATTAACTATACTTCAGAAAAAAAGAAAAGGTAGAAATAACGCAAATATCTATCAGCTGATGAAGGGACAAACAAAATGTGGTCTATCCATCCAGTGAAATATTATTCGGCCATAAAAAGGAATGAAGTAATGACATCTGCTACAACACGGATGAACCTTGAACACATTATGCGAAGTGAAAGAAGTCAGACACAGAAAGCTACATACTGTGTGTAATTCCACTCATATGAGATGTCCAGAACAGGCAAGTCCACAGAGACAGAAAGCAGAGGAGTCAGGGTGTCAGGGTGTTTCCTTTTGGGGTGATGAAAATATTCTGGAGCTAGACAGTGGTGACGGTTGCACAACACTGTGAATGTACTAACTGTGACTAATGGTAAATTTTAAGTTATGGGTATTTTATCATAATTAAAATTTTTTTTTTTTTTTTGGCTGCGTCCGGTCTTAGTTGCGGCACGTGGGATCTATCATTGCGGCGTGAGGGCTTCTCTCTAATTGTGGTGCGCGGGCTCTAGAGCGTGCAGGCTTAGTTGCCCCGCAGCATGTGGGATCTTAGTTCCCTGACCAGGGATCAAACCCACGTCCCCTGCACTGGAAGGCGGATTCTTAACCACCGGACCACCAGGGAAGTCCACGCAATAATCTTTTTAAAATGGGTTGATCTAAAGGAAAAATAAGAACTTGCCCTCAAACCATGTTTTTTCTCCCCATTTTAAGTTCAAACCAAAATGGTTTTAAGGCCAGTGAGGGGTTTCTTGTGCCTATTTTGGAGACAGAGCAGTGGCAGGGCCCGAGCAACACACAGGGAGTGGACACCCCAGGGGGTCCGGTGACATCTCCTGCTGGCGCTTCACACACTGGAAATCTTTACGGGACCAGAGCACCCTCCTTATTTTTTCAAGAAAAGAAAGGAGATTTTATAGCTGCGGGTGACAGCTGCGATGGAGGCTGGCTGGCCGCAAGGGGGAGGGGCTTTCCTCCCCATCTTCTGTTACAGGATTTAATGGCTCAGCAAACTGTGGAATTCGGGGACTTTCATCTTGTTTCATCTGCTCCAAGCTATCATTGCAGGCAAATGGCCTTGATCAAGTTACTTTGCTTCCGTTTCCTCCAGTCCTCTGCTCATCAGAGAAATCCGCGGGCGTGCTGGTGCAGCCGCACATTGAAAAGTCCTGCACAGGGTGGGACATCCCAAGTCTCTCCAGGGGCTGAAGCAGCCCAGAACATGTCCCCTCCTGTACAGACCCCTGGTCGGCAGAAGACTCTTACCCCTGGCAGCCTGGGACTTGAGCCCACCCTCTTTTCTCCATGGCATTCCAGTGGCATTTCCTACTGGAGCTCTAACACTTGAAAGGGAACCGGGATGGGAGTGAGGTGAAGTGCAGCGGCCCGGTGCACGGATCCTCTGGGGGAGTGGCCAGCAGTTCCAGAGCCTTCGGCACTAACGCAGCATTCTCTGTGTTTGGTCACAGGATGTGTGTGTGTGGGGAAGCTTGCCTTGCACCAAGCACAGGCAGGTCGTAAACAGATGCTTTTCCCAGGGGTGATACGCGGAGCGAGTGTTTCACGATAAACCCCAGCGTCATCAGGACAGGCGGCCCTCCACCTGGACGCCGCCGGGGCACAAGGGCAGGGTCTCCAGCTCTCCCTGAGGACAGTGGCCCGCCCATGTCTGCAGCTGTTCCCCGTGTGTTTCGCTTCCTTCCAGAAGGAAGTCCCTCTGTTCATGTCAAATCACAGAGGGCAGCTCTTTCAAAATCCTCCTTTAGGAAGGGCTACTTCTGTTTTTGTCAGGGTCGAATGGACACTTCGACCACAGTCACTTCTAGAGCGAGTCTAAGAGGCCAGCAATCCTGGCGGGGGGGGGCGTTGCATCTCCGATCTACTGAGTCCTCTCTGGGTTTGTAGCTGGTGAGGGATGGGGTGACACCACTTTTATTTAGAAAATAAAACTCCAGTCACTATATGGTTCCAGGCAGGCGGCACGTTCGTCGCGAGGCCCCCGGCGCAGGCTCCTGGCCCAGTGGGCGGAACCCCCGCCCATCCCCCAACCCTCCTGGCCCTCGGGTCAGGGACCCCCTTCCCCCAGGGCTTTCCTCTCTTGGGCCCCCATCACCCATCCCTCCCCCACCCGCTCTCCTTCTCTTGGCGGGTATTTACCAAGCGCCCACAATGAGGTGGGCTTCGTCCAGAGAGAGTGAACACAAAATGGGTGGGATGCAGGCCCCGACCTCAAGGCACCCGTCAACACTGAGAGGATGGGCAAAGTTTAACAAACACCGAGATACGCACAGGGGCCACCTAAGCGTGGGTGGCCGGTGTAGGCTTCCAGAAGGGGCCATGTCAGACCTCAAGAAGCAGCAGGAATCATGCAGGAGTATGTTTCTGTTTCCTCACTCCCTAAATATTGTTTTACCTTTAGTCCTTTTCATTTTGTACATTCTCCTACAGTGTGTCACCCATGCTGTGGTTTCAATGACAGACAATTACCCAGTGTCCCCTGTCCCAGCAAGAGGTCCAAGCACGTATGTGCAGCCACCGACCAGACAAATCCCCTGAACGTGCCGCAGACGGCCGAGTCTTCCTATGTCCAACACTGAGCTCATCCTCTTGGCCCTTTCCCCAAACTGCTTCCCTCCTCCTGTCAAGCCTGTCCCGGGGAGAGGTGGCATCATCTACCCATCACGGAGACAGAAAGCCTGGATCAGCCTGGATCCCTCCTCTGCCCAGGTCAGGGCACCAAGTTCTATTCATTTCACTTTCTCATTCTCTCTCCACTACCACCATCACTGCCCAGAACCTCAGCCCCTTTTTCCTGGTTCCAGACGTAGCCTCCTAACCCGTTCCTCTGTCTTCGCTTTGCCCGGCACCCTACTTCAAACGTGTCCTACACAGTGTCATCAGAGGCACGAAAAAGATCCTGTCGTCCCCCTGCTGAAACCTCTTCAGTCATTCCCTGGAGCTTTCCAGAACTGCCCGCCTCCCACCCCCGCCCCCAGGCTGAGCTGGGTGTTCATCTGTGTCCCCAGTTCTCTCGAAGCTCTGAGCAGGCAATGGTGCTGTGCTGCTTCCAACAGCACGATCGGAGCTGACAAGCTTTCCCGACCGCTTACAAGTGTCTCCGATGTGAATACAACTCCCCAGTGGAGGTTGCAGGAAAGGGGGGGTAAACTCCGGCAGTCAGGAGGAAGGAGGGGATGGGAGGCCAGCAGATGCCGAGCCCAGGACGTGCAGGCCACTGTGAGGGCACCAGGCCTGAGGTCAGCATGAGGCTGCCCGGCCTAGGAAAGCCCACCAGGAGTCTGCCTCCCAGCCTGGCAGAAGGGCACGGAACCATGGCGTGAGGAGATACACACACACAAAGGTTTTTCAGTAAAAACCGGAAACCTCAAGCTTTCTTGACCTCTTGAAAAGCAGATCCGCTGCAGGTCACCAAAGGCAGAGCAAACCTGAAGAACACCCAGAGCGAGAAGAGACATTGCTTGCAAAGGAATAACAGGCTTTCTCATCAAATATGAGGGGGGAAAATGAAAACACAGACTCATCAAAGGGTTTAAGGAAAATAACCGTCAACCTAGAATTCTATCCCCAACCCATCACCTGAGTGCGAGTGCCACAGGGAGACTTTCTCAGACAAAACAAGGGTGAACCTGGGGAAGTCGGGCAAGCTCAGCTCTCAGGTGAAGAAGGACCCGTCGTCGTCCGTCAGGAAAGACAATGGATCCAGAGGAAAAGAGTGGTGTGGGCGACGCGTGGGGAGCAGACAAGCAGGCAGACGTGCAGGTCAATCTAAGTAAGTGTTCACTGTAAACGCAGCAGCAACGAAGATGGCTATTGCGGTGGGGGGGGGGGTGGTTAAACCAACGCTGGACGACATCTTGGAGAAGAACAACATGAGAGACGGGGTGTGGCCCCAGGGAAGCATTTCAAGGTCCCTGTCTCATCTGGGAGGAGGGTAGGGGGGCCGATGAACTTCAGGCTCCACAGACAAGCTGCGGAATGATGGCAATGGACGGTAAATGAGACCGTGAGACGGCCGCGTACACGTTCCAGAGAAGTAGAAGGAAGGGAGGGGGAGAAGAAAGTCTGCTTCACTTAATGGAAGGGAGGAAAGGGGAAGAAAAGGAGCAAAGAAACATGAGGACGAGAAAACACAGACTGACATGGATGTGAATCCCTGTTAAAAGGGAGATCTCAGATTGAACTGAGAACTGCAGCTATAAGACTATTTGCAAGAGACCCATCTAGAGCCTAATGACAAAGAAAAGTTAAGGGAACGGAACAAGGTCCATAAGGCAAATGTTAATCACAAGAAAGCTGGCTGGGGAAGAGAACTCGTGAGATAACTGTCTCCTTTATTAAGGAGTCGTTCACCAGGAAGATACACTCCAGAAAATAAAAGTTAAAAACGTGTTGTGTGTGAGATGGCGTGAGCTCTGCAAAGATATAACGACATGTCTGCAAATAGTCAACCATCTTAATATACTTTTCCCCAAAACGTATAGATCTACAGATATTAAAAGAACATAGACTTGAACCCAATTAATAACATAGATTTGAACCCAATTCATAAGCTTGTGTGCTCAACTACGCCCAACAATTAGAGAACACACGTTGTTTTGAAGTACACTTGGAATAGGTAACAGACCCTAAAAGGTGGTTCAATAAATACTTAAGAATTAGCATCTGACTGAAACTATCTTCTCTGACTATAATGCAATACAAATAGAAATCAAATAAAAGAATATAATAATAAGTACCGTATGCTTTTTAAAAATTTTTTTATTTATTTTTGGCTGCATTGGGTCTTCCTTGCTGCACACCGGCTTTCTCTAGTTGTGGCGAGCAGGGGCTACTCAGTGCAGTGGCTTCTCTTGTTGCGGAGCACGGGCTCTAGGCCATGTGGCCTTCAGTAGTTGCAGCACACGGGCTTCAGTAGTTGTGGCGCGCAGGCTCCACAGGCTCCATGTGGCACACGGGCTTAGCTGCTCTGCAGCTTGGGGGATCTTCCTAGACCAGGGCTCGAACCCATGTCCCCTGAATTGGCAGGCGGATTCTTAACCACTGCGCCACCAGGGAAGTCCTTGTATGCTTTTTTGCAAAGTGCTTTACAAACAGCAACTCATGAAATCCTCATGACAGCACGAAGTAAGTTCCATTTTCAGAAGAGGATATGAAGCCCAACAAGGCTAAGTACCTGCCAAGGTCACACAGTGGAGTCAGATTTGAACCCAGGCACCCGGGCTGGAGTCCAAGTCTTAACCTCTGTGCACGCTGCCACTAAACTAGTCATAGATATAATCGTTAGCTGAGCTCCCTACTTACTAAGTGCTTCTGAGCAGTTTTCATCCCCTGATCAAGAGCTCCTAGGGCAGCATCTGATACGGAATAGGAGTTCCATAACTGTCACAGAAAGAGACGTAATTAAGAAAGCAGTTGGGACTCACTCCGACATCGGACACTAACCAGAAGACCTGAGGGCAATGTCAAGCATCTTCAAAGCAGTGTTGTTGAGAAGTGAGTTGGCGCCATCGGTGAGCAGGGGCTGGGCTTTGGGGAGCAGGTGCCTTCCTGGCACTGTGCTCTGTGCAAGGGTGTGTTGAGGTACAGAGTGTGATTAAGGCAGATGAAGAGGCCCTGGGGATGCTCACTGTTCCAGGGATGCTTTCCGGGAGCCAAAGAACCCTCTGCAAAGTGGATCATTACTCCGCTTTGTAAATCCAAACTCTCACGTATTAGGTGCTGCTGCCCCATTGCTAATGAAGTTCTCAGGGAAACAAAAATGTTCGTAGGATGACAAACGTTTGGACTCATGGATTTTTGGAAACATACACGCAAGGTTGAAGAAGTTCCAGGAATTACATCAATGAACGTGTTGTCATTTTTTTTTTTTTTTTGAGGTTGAATGGAGATGAGTAGACACTGGTTCCATGCATGTTTCTCAGTGATACCCGTAGTCATATGAACAGATACGCCCCAGGATCACTTAGCCGTCTGCTGGCTGTGGCCGGTGCTACTTAGCAGCGCGTCTTGTGTAGCTGTAAAAGGGGTCTTGGATTGGGGGAGGGGAACTTGACAATCATCATCTTCCACTGATGGAGAATTTTCCACACACTAGGCGCCGTATTAAACATTTTACATGCATCATCTCATTTAATCCTTGCTGACACCTTGCGAGGCACTGTCATGATGCCCATGCCATAGATGAGGGCACAGAAGCTTAGTAAGGTCGAGGAGTTCTGCAGAGCTGCAAAGTGGTGTCTGTTTCTCGAGTGACACATTGAAGCCACCTTCCATTTATTTATTTATTTAAGTTTATTTTTTTTTGCCCCACTGCATTTAGACCTCAGATGGACGGACGTGTCTAGCTGTAGCGTGGGGCAATACCTCTGCTGCGTGCAATTCTTTAATACTTGGTGCTTACGAGTCAGGAAATAGCATTTGGAATCTGCTGTCATGGTGTTAAGGTTGGGGCATCCTGACCCACAGCCACGACCCCCACTGTCACCACTTGTCGTTCGCTTCCTGGGCATTTATGACATTTTACATTGGTGTTTCCAGGCCTGGTTGATTCCAGGCTGTCAAAGAAGGGGTGCTCTCCTGGTGCTTGGAGAATTCAGGTACTTTTTTAAACTATTCCCTGGCACACTGGCATCTTGACTTTCCAGCTGGAGTCCCTGAGGAGGCCTGTAGCTCTCTGGAGGCTCCTGGCTTCTGGTTTTGTCAACCAGAAGGTTCCTGTTCTTCGTGCGTCGGGGACCCTCCCCTGGCAAGGTGGACCCGGGCCTGGCCTCTGTGTGCTGGACATGGCCGGGCTGAGCCCATCCTGAGAGGCCCAGTGACTGCTGCTCGGCCCTTGGATTTGTTTCCCTTCCACCAACATCAGAGACCAAGGCAGTGAGGACGCTCCACTTTGCTTTATATATTTGGAATCTGGACTCTTTACTGGCTGCATTCCTCTGTCCCTCCCAAAATGTCCAAATTGATGCTTTATGCCGGGGATAATGAAACCTTTCAAAACTGAACTAAAAGAACAAACCCACCGCTCCCTCAGATATGAGGAAAGAACAGAAAACAGAAGCAACAAAACAAAACACCACCAAACCAAACCTCTACCACAAAACAAATGGGATGGCAGCTGTGGACAGAGCGGCATCACGGGCAGGGGTGGTGTCCCCTCAGGGCGCTGCCCCGTCACCTCCAACAAGAGGGTGTCGGCTCTGGAGCCTGAGCTCAGGTCCTCTGCGTCCATCCCACCCTCCATGACCTCCTCTCTCTTCCCACCTCTCCCTTCTTTCTCTGTCTCCCTTCAACGTCTCATCTCAGTGATTTGCTCTACTGTCTTTGGGGCTTTATTTTATCAAAAAATATCTGTTTGAGAGATTTTTTTTTCTCTTTGCTGTGTTAAGCTTTTTCTTTTTCTTCTTTTTTTCCGTCTTGGCTGTTTGCTGCTTACATTTCTGCTCCTCCTATCCTGATACTTCTGCTAACAGTACCTCCAAAGTTAGCTCCGTCTGTGAACATTGGTGTTTATTTTCTATTCACATCATTAATGAAGGTGTTAAATAAGCCTGGATTGAACACAAACCAGGACCCACATCTTCCTTTGAACAGATGATTTTTAGTGGTTTGTTGGAATACCATCCTGTATCTACCTGTTCTATTCACCATCATCAAGAAGCATCTGAGCTTCTATGTGTGTGGGGCTGTGGCCCACTGCACAGGGGAGTTTGTAGGACCCCAGTCTCTGCCATCCGAGAACTGGGCATTTCAGGCGGTTTGCAGCTACACACACACAGGGGACATATACACTGAAAAGAGAGTCATGAAAGAATGCTTAAATAAGATTAATGATGGTACTTTTGAACAGGGTTGGGAACTAAGAAGAAGTCTTGCCATGAGCTCAGGAATTCCTCGGCATTATCTTGAAACATGTCCTACATCAAATATCTGAGTCTAAGGCTCTGGGATAGAAGATAGATAATAAAACGGCCTCCGTTCTCAAGACGCTCAGAGTCTGGGGAGGGAGGCCGACTTGCTGACAAATAGCTACTACGTAAGGCGTGAAAGTTGGCACCGTTAAAGGGCTGCAGGGTGCGCTCAGGAAGCACGGGGTGGGCGGAGTGAAGGATTCTGCCTGCTTGCTGCTGGGTGCAGCCTCTTGGGCCATGGAGCTTGAGGCTTTGAAATGCAGATGCATCATGGGAATAAACTGGGCTCTCAGCACCCCGGTCCGGAATGTGACCTGATCTCTCTTCCTCACGCTGCTCCCCACCCGCGTGGAGGAAGCCAGAGCCGCGGGGCAGGGTGCTGAATCCCCGGGCAACAGGCACACCCTCCGCCTAGCGGCCTCGCCCAGCTTGGCCAGCATCTCTCCTCCCTCCAGCGACGTCCCTCAAGCTCTAGCTGCCCTTCCTCCCAGCAGCCTACCTGGGCCTCCCCAGCCCAGATCTCCAAAACCCAAAGACAGGAGGTGACGAACTGCCCCTTGGAGGGTGAAGAGGACTTGGACGAACAGAGATGACCTTGTTGAAGCCTAAAAGTGAAATTTAGAGAACATGCAGGGAACGGCAAGCGTGGGGCTGTAGTTCCGGATGCAACTGTGTCTGGAGACTGTGGTGGGAGAGAGGCTGGGGTAGATAACAGGCGAGGAGTTTAGGCTTAACTCTGCAAGCAATGGGGACTCCCTTAAGGATCCTTGAGTGGAGAAGAGAGATAATACTTTGTTTTTATCCGTGCACTTACCGCTATCTGAAACTGACCTATTTGATTCTTGGCTTCTTCACTGTCTGTCTTCCTATGGCTCCCAGCCCCTTCCTAAAGGGAAACTCCACGGGAATGGGACCTCCTCCTTATCGCTGTGCCTAAGAGTGTCTGGCATAAAGTAGGTGCTTATTTAATAAATGAGCGAATACATGAAATTGATAGGAGACAGGTGGTGTGGAGGATAGACTGATGGGGGCATTTAAAAGCAGGCAGACCAGGTAGGAAACTAAATCAGGGAAGAAAGGGCTGTGGTTGTTAACAGGGCAGACACAGGTCAAGTTTGAGAGATGCTTCAGAGCAAGAATTTGGTGACCACTGAACGTAGATGGTAAAAGGTAGCGTCTTCCACATCTCTAGGTTGTCAGCGTGGGTGATGGAGAAGGAAACAGAGAGTGAGTTTGGTTTTGGACAATGTTGAGTTTCACTTCCTCTGGAAATGATCCAAAGGGTTTCGCTACATGTTATGAGGACTCACTGGGGAACATATACCTCATTGTTCTCCCTCCCTTAAAGGACTGTGTGATCCAGTGGGGAGATCATATATCAAAATTGTTTCCCAAACCTATTTTGTAAGCAAATTCTGCTATAAAGTAAGTATTTACAATATTATCCTGATTCCGTGCTATATTAAGCAAATAAGCCTCCAATTTGACAGTTCAGTGTTAAAATGGCAAGTGAGCAGCCCGAGTACCATTCTCATGCACCCTAAACTCCTTAACGTTTCTCACTTTTCATTCAATGGTCGTCTTCTTTTTTTTTTTGGCCACGCCCCACGGCATGTGGGATCTTAGTTCCCTGAGCAGGGTTTGAACCTGAGCTCCCTGCAGTAGAAGCGCAGAGTCTTAACCACTAGACCACCAGGGAAGTCTCAATGGTCTTTTTTTATATATATAAATTTATTTATTTATTTATTTTTGGCTGCCTTGGGTCTTCGTTGCTGCGCGCGGGCTTCTCATCGCGGTGGCTTCTGTTGTTGCAGAGCACGGGCTCTAGGGCGCACGGGCTTCGGTAGTTGTGGCACGCGGGCTCAGCAGTTGTGGCTCACGGGCGTAGTTGCTCCGCGGCATTTGGGATCTTCCCAGACCAGGGCTCGAACCCGTGTCACCTGCATTGGCCGGCGGATTCTTAGCCACTGCGCCACCAGGGAAGCCCATCAATGGTCTACTTGTTGATACTTTTCCCACCATTCTTTCCAGCAATTTTTATCTGAAAATGTCCAAACTTTAAAAGCAGTATTCCTAGGAGCAATAGTGCAAATTATAAAGGCAGGGGGCTGGGGAGGAAAAGAAAGGCCTAATTCTTGCTCTGCAAATAAAAGGTCACATTCTCTAGAATTGTGGTGACCTATAGGAAACCGGAAACTGGTCACTGTCCAACAACAATCAGCACATTATGGTTTACTGAACAGTTAGTTCAAGTTCCCATGTAGGGGCGGCTTGCACATCCAACTGCTTGCTGAGCCTGGAAAAAGTGATTTCTCATGGATACTAACCAGTCCTTTGGAACTCTGGCTATAACACACCCGGGAGTCAGACACTGCAGCTGGCAGCAGCAGCAGGGAGGAGACGGGGACTGGGACTTCCAGGTTCTGTGTATTTCTAGGAATGTTGCTTAATCGAGACAGGAGACAATGGGGCCTGGTGGAGAGAACAGGCCTTTGGAATCAGCCAGTCTAGGGTGTGAATCCAGCTGTATGGCTCTGGGTGATCACCTACCCTTTGAAGCTTGGTTTCCTGAACTGGGATAATAAACAGTGGTAATGCTTTTCCAAAGGGTTTTGGTGAGAGTTAAAGGACAAAATAGGGCTTCCCTGGTGGCGCAGTGGTTGGGAGTCCGCCTGCCGATGCAGGGGACACGGGTTCGTGCCCTGGTCCGGGAAGATCCCACATGCTGCGGAGCGGCTGGGCCCGTGAGCCATGGCCGCTGAGCCTGCGCGTCCGGAGCCTGTGCTCCGCAACGGGAGAGGCCACAGCAGTGAGAGGCCCGCCAAAAAAAAAAAAAAAAAAAAAAAAAAAAAGGACAACTACATAGGCACAGGGGCTAGGGCAATGCCTGGCTCGGAGTAAGTGCCCCTTCAACGTCTGTTAATGGAGCCAAGTGCTTTAAAGAAGGAGATCCTTATGTTTAGAATGTTGGTTAAACAGTTGATACAGGGGCTGAAGGGACCCTTGCCCTTGTGTCTCAAGGCCTCTTCGCTTGACCACGGATAGCCCCTTAAGCAATAACCGTGCCATCTCCTAGGGCCATATTGGTGAAAAGGCTTGTCGATTCCAGAAAGCCCTTTTAACTTGTTCTTGAGTATTTTAAAATCCCATCTATGCTGACAAAAGATGATGTTTTCTTCTCGGGGGGCAGATGACACTTTCCACCTCACTCGCACCAAACCTTGCTGCCCATCCAGGCAGCTGTGATCCACGGCGCGGAATATCTGATTAGGTAGCAAGGAACTGGGGATTTCTGTTCGAAGGGGGAACTCAACAAGGTTAAAATAGAAGCAACTATCTCATGAACCAACCCAGAACACTGAGATGAAAAGAAACAAATTGCTCACTTTCTACCACCTGTTTGAGAACAGAAGGATTTGCACTCAGTTATGTTAGCTAAAAAATGTACCCCTGACTCATTGTGGTACAGAAGTCTTTACCACACGAATGCTTTTGATGGAAAATCCGCCCCCTGCTCCGATACACCCTTTCATGCTGGTGATGACAGAGGCAACGTAGGCCTTTCCATCAATATGTTCTGCACACTTCTTAGCAGCTCTGCTTTTCTGCATTTGCTATTTTAAGCAAGTACATAATGCATCAATTTTCAGACTCTTACTCAACGCCGCTGCTACAGGACAGAGGACTCAGTAATCTTGTCAGGCGGCGCAGAACAATATTCCAACAGATGAAACATTCCATGCAGCCTTACTTCCCCTTTCCTGGGATGCGGCATCTATTTCTGGCCCTATAATGAGAGAGGAACCAGTGGCGGTGCTCCAGGCCCACTTTCCCCGGGAATCCCACATTACAGAGACCATTCACCATGCTGCTGCTGCTGGGATACACATCAGAGGCCCTGTAGGGGACCTGAGACCACTCGACCGCTATCCATCTTAGTTCTGATTTTAAGTTCCCAGAAACGGGTTGTTTGGATCCAGGCTGGAGCCTGCTGTCTGGGAAAGACAGTGTGGGTTTGCCCAGGCCACGCTGGTGCTTCTCCTGCTTGACCTGAAGGGTTCCTGTTCTCTCCACAATCACTAACTTGATTGAAGAGCCCAAGACCAACATTTATTTCCCTGTCCTCAGCTTCCTAAGAGATTTCAACGTGAAGTGTCCCCATGTGGCTTCTTGCCAAATTTGCCTTGACCTTGCGGAAGACACACTTCTAGTGGAATGTCAATTGCACCTGATACCTTGTTGGGCAATTTGGGCAGAGTTCCCTGCTGTGTGTGTTTACAGCTTTCGTGGCTTCTAATACAGGCTCTATTTACTGCCTGCAGGGTTACCTGGGAGAGAGAGCAGAGCAGTCTGCCTCTATGCCCGTTGGCTCGGAAATGGGTTAGTCACGTTTTCCAGAGATCTACTCTTCATACCTGGCTGCTATAAATGGGCTGGGCCACTCCCACCAAACCCTCCAAGTTCTGCTCATTTTAGCTCACATCAATTAAAAACGGCACCACAAATTAGACTGAGTGAGCGCATAAGTGATGCTATTGAAAAGTGAGTAATTCAATAATAGCTCTGCACCACTGCATTCGGTCTGAAGAACTAATTCATAGCATCGAATGATTCAGCCATCCCTATGGGGACCTTGAATTACTGGCTCAACTTCATCAGCATAAAAACAATCAAACCAAATACACTCTTCCTCTGGGGCTGGAAGTCAGACACCCTGAGTAATATTTAGGTCACTCCTGCCTGGGCAAGTCTGAAAAATGGTTCGTGCCCTGATTAGACAGTTGCTGATTTTTTTTAAACGACTGTCAAAGGAGGGGACCCTGCAGGCGTTTTAAGGCAAAGAGAGGTTCTGTGAGTAGTGCTGGAACAACCTGAAGTGGGCTGAAGCCAGTCATCTCTTTGTTCAGCCTAGAGTGTATCAGCGTCAGCTTCACAGCTGAAGTTGAATCTCTGGGTTTGGTGAGTTTCTTGCTTCCCCTAACCTCCATTTCTGGGAGCCCTCAGAGCAACACTGTTAACCCTGACTGAGCACCAGAATTGTCAGAGGAGCATCTGCAAAGCAGTGGTCAGTCCTTATTGGACAGACTCTGATCAGCCCATCTGCATGTGGGCCCTTGGATGTTCGTTAGTGTTTTCTTTTTTTTAAATTTATTTTAATTTATTTACTTTTGGCTGTGTTGGGTCTTCGTTTCTGTGCGAGGGCTTTCTCTAGTTGCGGCGAACGGGGGCCACTCTTCATCGCGGTGCGCGGGCCTCTCACTGTCGCGGCCTCTCTTGTTGCGGAGCACAGGCTCCAGACGCGCAGGCTCAGTAGTTGTGGCTCACGGGCCCAGTTGCCCCGCGGCATGTGGGAGCTTCCCGGACCAGGGCTCGAACCCGTGTCCCCTGCATTGGCAGGCGGATTCTTAACTACTGTGCCACCAGGGAAGTCCCTGTTAGTGTTTTAAAGCCCTGGGTAGTATTCCTGTGAGCCCCTGCCGCAGAGCACCAAAGCATCACCTTCCCTGGGAAGGAACAGAAAGAAGGGCTGCCTTGCCTTGCCTTGGGTAAGTGCTCCAGTCAGCTGCTCAGGAACTGGCTTGGCAAATGACAAAGGCAAAATCCCCTTATTTTACAATTTAACTGATTCATCAAGCTTTTTATTCTGATGAGTTTCAGACATATTCTAGTTACACAAGAATTACTTAGAACAACTTTATTGAGGTACTTTGTACAGGAAGGGTGGAGTCTCTGGGGGGCCCCTAAGCTCACAAGAGGACCGTGGAAATGGGCACCCCTGCTCACCCTCTGGACAGCCCCCAGGCCCCATCACTCTGTCAGCACCCTCCTTCTTGTCCACTTCTCTTTATTCAACAGATACATACTAAGTCCTGAATGTGTGCTGGCCCTTGAAGATACAGGGGCATAAAAGACACGTGTTGCTCCTGCCCTCACCAAGCTTATAGTCCGGTGTGGAGACGTACGTAAACGTGAATTACACACTCATCACTGTTTATCACTGTTTATCCCTAATTCTGGGAAGAGCTCTGAACGTAAAAAGTGCAGAATGCTTTGGGATCAGTGCGGGGATGTAGTCTAGTCTCATCTACTCTTGGGGAAAGTGTTCCCTAGAGGCAACCGCAGTTCCACTTACTGTGTGTGCCTCCGTGCAGGCATTGTTCTGTGTGAATGTAGCCAATTCACACATACATATACATGTATACTCACTGGGGGGCAGGGACTCTAAAGCAAAACCCCAGCCTTTAACCATCTTAAAGGCATACCTTTCATTTCAGATGTAGGAATGACAGTGACGGGCCATGGTATGTTATGGAAGCAAGATGATACTGCAGAGCCACTGACTCCAGACCATGGTAAGTAAGAGTGGGCCAAGGTTGCTGGCTGTTAATCAGTGTTTCATCATTTAAATACTAGGTGTAGCCTTCAGAACATAGAAGAAGTCATTCCAAAACAGAGTGTTAAACCAAATACCTAACTATGTGTTGGATACCGTTGGTGTCTAGAAAATGCCTTTTATTTTTCAAATCTAATTAGACCATGGTGTGTCCTTTTTACAGACACTCCAATAGAGTGGCACAAATCTGTTTTCTTTTTGCTTTTTTTTTTTCCCTCGAAGATGAGGGCATCAGCTAGACCATGAGCTAATCTGACATTTTAAGCCAGTGCCATTAGAGCTGCTATGCTGCCCCAGGACAAAGATGGATGACACAAGGGTTACGGGTTGGGGGTCATTACTATGGTCTCAGTGCTCTTCATTACCAGCTTAGGTGGATGCTAATAGCAGTACAGGACACTACCCCCCCGCCCCCCGCCCCCAATCAGGAGTTCAGGCCTTGGAAGCCCTGGTAATTCTGCTCTGGGGGCAGCGAACCCCATCTAGGTGAGGAACTGCCATAGCTGCTGTGTTCTCTCCGAGGCCAGACGAGGCATGTGCATTTCCATGACTGTCACCTCCAGTCACTCTGGGGAGCGGCGGGGGGCAACGAGCGGCCACGGGGGGCCTCGGCCGGTCCTCTCACGCCAGGGTGACCACGGCGGGCCGGGGTCGGAGAGGCAGACCATGTGCCTTAGGGCAGACGTCCAGGTGCGGGAAGAACAATACTTCCTGTTTTCTTAATCCTCTTTTTAAAAGACTGGTTTCAAGTGAGGCATTAAGGTCCCCAAGAATAACAAACGGGCCCCGGGCCTGTCTATGCCTCCGGATGAGGGGAGCGGGCTGCTTGATCTGGCACCTGCGGCGGAGCGGAGGCCAGGGGTCCAGGACCTGCGGCAGCTCGGGAAGGGCTGGTGCCGGGGAGCGTGGGGGCGGGGCAGCAAAGGAGAGGGAGTCCGGGAGGGGAGGGAGGATGGAAGAGGGGGAGAAGGGGGATGAAAAAGGAAAGAGAGAGGGAAAGAGGGAGAGGGAGGAGGCGGGGAGCGAGTAAGACAAAGCGAATCTGCACCGCCCGGGTGGGCTGCCGCGGGGGAGGCGGCGCCGGGCCCAGGCAGCGGCTTTTAGCTCTGCCGCTCCCGCGGTCGCCATGGCAACGCGGGCATTAGCGATTCCATCTGACATTAAAATGCCGCCGCCGCCGCCGGCCCGGAGCTGGGGTGCTTCGGCCGGCGGGTGGAAAATGTGCGCTCACACACACGCATGCCCACCGAGGGGCCGGGCGGCGGAGGCCCCTTTTAGGCTGTAGTTTTATGCATCATTTATCGTGCACCCGCTTCCAATCCGCCCTCCCTCCTTCCGGCTGTTTTTGTTTGTTTGTCTTTCTAGAGAAGGTGATAATTGGGGGCTTAGATCATCTGCTGGCATATTGATGAGCTCACTGGGTTGCTAAAAGGGAATGGGGATATGGATTTGGGTTAGCTAAGGGTATGTGACTGGTTTAAGACAAAAACATCAAGAAACGGACTATCTGGACAAATAGGCTTGCTTTCTCTCTTTCTTTCCTTCCTTCCTTCCTCCCTTTTTTTTTTTTTTTTAAAAAAAAAAAAACAGGGCTGTGAATTAGCCAGAAATAGTTAAAAGGAAAGGGAGGAGAAAGGGCTAGCCTGCAGACATGTGAAATAGGATTAGCGGAAACCCTAAAGACCAAGGCCCACGGGAACCGTCCTGCAGCAGTTTGCCACACGTGACAATTTTCCTGCTCAGATGCCTGCTCCAGAAAAAGAAAATCAATCTGTGTGCCTTTTTTTGGGGGGGGTACTTGAAGCCCCACCCCATGGTATTCTCTCTCAAACTGTATTTCAGCACAAACAGGGAAAAGCTCATGAAACTGTACTCTGAGGGCAGAAACTGGCCTTAATCATCGCTGCAACTGCTGAGCCCATGATGGGACTTGCCACATCCCAGGCAAGGGCGATGGCTGGCCGCGGCGCACAAGTGAAATCTGCAGAGAGGACTTCCGGAGACCAGCCTCCAGAGTGTAAGAGGGACTGGGCCCAGAAACATCCTGGGAGCACGATGCCTTAAGGCCTCGCCGTGAAGGCAAACAAAGACCAACGGGTGTGTCCGGGAAGTTTCTGAAAACTCAGCAGAGCGTGGGCAGGAACATATGCCTTCTTATCCACCAGGTGAAGTCCCCCCTGTATGACACATCTCGCCTGGGTCTGGAGCATCATACTTGGTAAGAAAATAAAGAGGGATGTTGATGAATAACAGGCTTGCTGACAGGGCAGTGTGGGCTGGCGGGGGCTGGCTCCCAACTGCTCTGCGAGCTGTGGGATTCGCAGGAACGAGAGGGCGCAGTCTCCGACTGAACGGAGGGCCCTTTCCTGACCCATACAACTGGGTCTCTCTTTCTGGACAGGCGCTGTGTCTACTCCAAGAGTCCTAAGTAGTTGGGGACCATCTGGGAAGCCACGCTGGCATCCCAGGGTATGGGAGGAGTCTTCTCATCCAGCCCCTGCCACAGCCAGTGACAGAAAAACCATGAATAAGAATGAGAAATGCAAACTGCGATTACTCTTGCGTCCCAGAATTCTGACCTGACCATAGTCAAAGATGACTGGCAAAGCTCATCTTCCCGGCAGCTGGAGAATAAACAGCGAATGGAAGGGCTAAGATGCTGAGAACACAGGGCAGGGAATGAGCCCCCTCTGCTCAGCAAGGCCTACAGATAACACACTGTCTTTTAAAGGACTGACCGAAGAGACCAAACCTCCATTCTGGAAGCTGAGAATTCTAGAACTCGGCCTTGAGAGAGGCTCTAACCTTGAGGGGCTGCTTTAAGCAGGGAAACATCTAGAACATTCTGGCCAGCAGGCTATTTATTCCCTCTGGACCTCTCCCTTAGGGACAGATGGGCGTGCCTCCCCCTAGTGTCACTGCGTCCTGACGGTGACGTTCTCCCAAACCACGACAAACAACCTACTCCTTGGAAACGCACCGAAAATAGGGAGGAGATGGCTCAGGCGACGCACGCCGTTTCTACAGCCTAAGAGGAGTATTCTGCTGGTGGACGGCGGAGCAGGCTCCCTTTAGGGGCTGACTTGGTGTGACGAAGGCCCACAGATTCCCACACAGTCATCAACAAACTGGAAAGAACTCTGAGGCAGTTAAAGGAAGAGGAATTTTCACAGCCTCATGTAAGTTGCTCCTTTGCTTGGTAGCCTGTGCTTTGAGGAATATTAAATATTAAATAGATACCAGTGAGGGGCTTCCCTGGTGGCGCAGTGGTTGGGAGTCCGCCTGCCGATGCAGGGGACACGGGTTCGTGCCCCGGTCCGGGAAGATCCCACATGCCGCGGAGCGGCTGGGCCCGTGAGCCATGGCCGCTGAGCCTGTGCGTCCGGAGCCTGTGCTCCGCAATGGGAGAGGCCACAACAGTGAGAGGCCCGCGTACTGCTAAAAAAAAAAAAAAAAAAAAAAAAAAAAATAGATACCAGTGAAATGAATGCCCAATAATTTCAGATGAGCTGGGAAAACCTTAATTGGCTGAGACGCGCCTGGCGGTTGCTTCTTAGTCCGTGGCATCCTAACCAGCCAACCAGAATTAAGTAAACTGTTTCTCCGGACTATTTCAAACATACATGTCTAATGAAATGGACATATTCTTCAGGAGCAAATGATTTTTTGTTCTGTAGTTACAAGAAAAACTAAAAATGACAAAGTTATCATATAAATTCTCTTCCTGGGGTATCCTCCCACTTGCCGTGCTGACTCCCATCTCACCATGGGAGGCCTGGTGTTCTCTCCTAATCATGAAAGCACTGGATTCAGGGTTAGGAAGCCTTTGGAGCAAAAGTAGGTCCTCCACTGGTGGTCAGAATGAAAGAATTCTGCCCCAAACCACCATAATTTCTTGAAGGCCTTCTTAATTTTTAGATGTTTCTTAAGATGAGATAAAGACTCCCCTGCTGGCACAGTGGTTAAGAATCCACCTGCCGATGCAGGAGACACAGGTTCAAGCCCTGGTCCGGGAAGATCCCACATGCCGCGGAGCAACTAAGCCTGTGCGCCACAACTACTGAGCCCACGTGCCACAACTACTGAAGCCCGCGCGCCCAGGGCCCGTACTCCGTAACAAGAGAAGCCACCGCAATGAGCAGCCCGCGCTCTGCAACGGAGAGTAGCCCCCGCTCGCCACAACTAGAGGATCCCTGTGCGCAGCAACGGAGACCCAATGCAGCCAAAAAAGACGAGATAAAGTATATGCTTGGAGGGGATGCTGAGTGAGCACATTAGGAAGATGAGACATACTGTTTCCTTAACAGACAGCAGAGTCCTGAGGGAACGGGATACAGAACAAGTGTGCTCAGATGAGGCACGACAGGAGGATGGGATGACCTGGTACAAAGAGGACTCTGGGATATGAAGCCGAAGGGCAGTACAAGGACACTAATGATGGGGACCAAGGAAAAACCAGAGCAGAGGCAGAGAGGTCCCAAAGCCAAGGCTGATTTACCCGACACTTTTGAGGATGGCCAGTGTTCCACTGCGCTACCTCACACTGCTTGTCCATCCCCTTACTATCCGTGTCCCCAAGCTTCTTGACAAGGGTGTGCTCTCACACCACGTCCCCTGCCTGCCTGCCTGCCATGTATAAGACGGAAGACCAGAAGCGCAGAGGACGGAGGGCCTGAGGGCTTGCTAGTGGCCAGGACGAGAAAGAAGGAAGGAAGAAAGATGGGGGGATGGGAGGACAAGAGGGGTAGGAGGAAAGAGAAAAGGGGGTATTCAGCATAGGAGCGGACCTTCGTTACAATCCTACAGCTTCATTTTCCAGAGAAGGAACCAGGCCCAAAGAGGCTGTGAACTGGGCCAGATCACTTAGGTAGGTAGCGACAGAAGTGAAACTCTCACCCAGACCTCAGATTTCCAACTCAGCGTCCATTCATCTAGTTTATAAGAGGAAAGGAAAGGGTAGAAGTACCAAATATCACCAATAATGAAAGCGCAAAATGCAAATGAAAAACAGAAAAACTCTTCACAGGAAATTGAGAAGATTCTAAAAGTCAGTCTATTTAGTCTTTATGACAAAATAATAGAACCCGAGGCAGTGAACTAAAGAAAGCATCCTGGGTCTGGTCGGAGCAAACCCTGACTTCTCCACTGACAGGCAGTGTGACCGGGGGCAAATTTCTAAACCTGTCCAGGCCTCAGTTTCCTTAATCATGAAATAGGGATAACGGTAGTATCACCCTTCACACACATTTTGTGACGATCAAAAAATCGTGATCCGTGGCAAAGAGCTTTCGCAACAGTGTCTGGAGTATAAACACTTAATAAGCCTTTGTGGTTACTATTATGATGATTACTACAGAGCTACTACGACCAGGGACAAATTCGTTTTTCTTACTAGAAAAATGCAGTAAAGAATATTCATTGGTGGTTTCTCTGTATGGGCAAGCGTATCTATTTTCTTTGGGGCTAAATGAGTTTATCTTTCTGAGTTTCCCACAATATAAAAAGCATCCTTTTGCTTTTGTCTTTGGTGAAGCGTGCTTCCTTCTGATGTCACCTTACTCTTTCTTCCACTGCAGAGAAAGTCCCAGTCTCAGTTTCACAACTAAATGAAAGGTTGCTTCTTAGCAGAGTGGCACAAGTTCTCACCACGCTACCAGGGCCGAGGTGTAGGATGGAAACAAGGAGGCGGTGACATTTCTACATTTCATTACTCTTGTTTTCCGTAGGAAGTCAACTGGACTTGGATTAGAGCTGAGATTAGGAATCCTCAGTCGGAAAGAGTTCACGTGGCACCATACATTTTTCACCATCTGTAAAATGGGTACCACAACGTTGAACCGATTGATATGAAAGGGGAACAGCAGGCTCCTGGGTTCCAGCAGTGTTATTTCTTCGACCTCTCAGGTGATAATCCTCTGACCACTGACCCAGTGGCTCAAAGACATACCTCCCCTCTCTCCTTCCCCTTCCCCATCCTCATACCCATGTGGATTTCTTGGGCTATCTCATTTAGAGACCTGGCTCCTGAAGGGTTTTACATTCCTGGTTATTTTTAGCCTCATTTAGTCAAAGTCTTCAAACACGGTCACCACATGGCATGCAGCTGTGGAAAGCACCTGCTGTGGTCTGATTTCCAGTCAGCATTACTTGACATTTCTTATCAGGTGATTTCTAAAATTCCCTGTTTTTTTTTTCAGGTGATCCCAAGAACTTTTTCCCCCTGGTGTCTTAGGTGTGACACCTGAGCTGGGCATCCGGTAAGCCGCCCAGATTAGGGATGAGTCCAGAACCCTGATAGAAAGGAAGATGTATTTCAGCTTCTGGGACTCAAATTTCTCTGCCCCAGAACTGTCAGGTCTGGGACGAGAGACACTGCGGTGGGCTCTGGTTCTGACAGCTTCCTTAAGGCCCTCCCTCTAAGCTTTCCAATTTCAGAAAGGGGGCCACTGTCTCTTGGGGTCTCAGGAAGAAAGCACAGAGGATGAATGAAGCAGCTGGCAGGCCTGCGGGGAGCCTACCTTCAGTGACAACAGCTAAAATGTACAAGAGGCTGGGTTACTCAGCTGGAGGGAGAGCTGGGCTGGACCGCGTGCTTCCTCCCGCTTCTCACCATCTTTTCTCCCCCTGAGACACTTACCTCCCCATCTCTCTCGGTCATGCAGCTGTTAGTCTATTGGTTTCACCCACATACACCCATCTGCCGTGATGCTTTTGCCTTCAGGCCTTTTTGCACAGGCTGTTTCTGCCTGGAAGGCTCTTGGTCCATTTTCCAGACCAACTTCTACTTGTCATTTGATTCTCAACATCAGCATCACTTTTGGGAGCCTTTTCTGATCCTTCAAGACAGGGCTGTCTCTTCAATGGACTTATTAACACACTGGATTGTAATCGCCTGTTTACTTATCCAGTACGCCCTCCCCACAAGTAGATTGTAAACTCCTGGGCAGGGTTGGGGTCTGGTCCTCTGTTGTCTCTCCACTTCCTAGCCCAGTGTCTGGCCCAGCACATAGTAGGTGGTCTGTAAGTATTTGATGAATAATGTTCCAGACTCACCAAGAACTCCCTCTTTTTTTTCCTCCTTCCTATACATTTTTTCAGACCGTATCCAGCTCTGCTCCTCAAATCAATTCTCTAAGCCTCTATTTCATCACTGTATCGATTCAGATCACGTCCTTTGTTAATTCTGGGTTTGAAAAAAGTCTTCAATTGTGCTTATAGGTATGAAAAGGTTACGCTGTAGACACCTGGATAGTGTCCGTGTCTAAGAGAAATAATACATCAAGGAAAAGTGGAAACCAGGGCTGGATAATTGGAAGGAGCTAGAGACTTTTCCTCTGTCTCCTGGTCATTCTCCTGCATGAAGCCTTTGTTTTTTGTGGCCTGGTAAGTCTGGACCCCTATTTTCAAGGCATAGTTCTTTTTTTTGGCCGTGTTGGGTCTTCGTTGCTGCGCGCGGGCTTTTCTCTGGTTGCGGCGAGCGGGGGCTACTCTTTGTTGCGGTGCGCAGGCTTCTCATTGCGGTGGCTTCTCTTGTTGCGGAGCACGGGCTCTAGGCACGCGGGCTTCAGTAGTTGTGGCTCGCAGGCTCAGTAGTTGTGGCTCACGGGCTTAGTTGCTCCGCGGCATGTGGGATCTTCCCGGACCAGGGCTCGAACCCGTGTCCCCTGCATTGGCAGGAGGAGTCTTAACCACTGCACCAGCAGGGAAGCCCCAGGCACAGTTCTTCTTGATGAGGAGATAGCAGAGGTTTCCAACCAAGAAAAATCTTCCACTGAGCACCCGGGAACTGTTTTCCATTTCCTTTCGAGAGAATTCTTACAGTGGAGAGGAAGTGTTCTGTCACATACGGGCCCCACGAAGTCCCTTCTTCTCCCCACCCCTAACTTTCTGCTCCCGGCAGATAGGAGCTGATGCCAGGGCCCGCAATTATCAGCAGTGCCATACAGCACCACCGCTGGTCTCTCCACGATGACTTTTCATAGGACTGTTTTTCACCTTTTCACAATGGGTGTCTTTCCCCAGCCCTCACCGTCAAGTGGTATCTTTATGCAGCAGTATACGTGGTGTTTATGATGACAGTACATGCCTCTTATAACTGTAACAGTATTTGGCATGGGATTCAACTTTTTGCCTGAAAAAAGGTCACAGGAACAAGACCTCCATCCAAACGCAGGGCTTCAGAATGACACTGGTGGCATCTGAAGCCGTGTCTGGTGCCTCCAGATCCACCCTGTATGCTGGTGCGATAACTGGCTGGTGGGGGGCCCACCACAGCAGGGGGGGGCCCGCGTGGCTATCCGAGGGGTGTGGGCAAGATGAGTGGTGACTGGGTGTCTAGTCTGTTGAGATACTACCAGGCACCGTGGGCCAGGGGCCAAGGACCTGCTTCCTGCCCTTGCTGGCTTGACATTCTAGAGATGCCCTGTCAGACAGGCAGAGGCAAGATGTTCCCCGCACGAGTCAAAGCTAAGCAAACGCAAAACAACTTGATTCTCATGGTAACAAAACTGGCCTGTTTGGGGTCTACCCAGTGTAAGGCTTGTGCCCGTCCTGGCCCACCAGGTTTGGGGGAAGAGGGTGTCCTGACTGGAGGACACGTTTAACGTCCTCTGCCCTCTGGAGGGCTGGCTGCGAGACACCCAGGACCCCGCGGCTTCTGCAGATGGCAGAAAGTACACAGATAACAAGCACAAGGGCAGTGCAGGGAAGCTGGTCTCCTCAGATTCAGGAAGTCAAGAGGGAGGGTAGCTAACCCTTCCATAGAACTTGGGGGTATGTGCGTGGGAATTATGGGGATGGGCAGAGGGTGGGCTGAAGAACAGCCCCGCAAAAGATATCCACATCCTGACCCCTGGGACCTGTGATTGTAACATTATATTGCAAAAAAGGACATTGCAGATGTGATTACATAAGGATCCTGAGACAGGGAGAGTATCCTGAATTATCCAGGTGGATGCTAAGGGCAATCACAGGTGTCCTTATAAGAGGGAGGCAGAGGGAGACTTGACACGGACAGGAGAGAAAGATCAGTGAGGCAGAGACTGGAAGGATGTGGCCACGGGCCAAGGGGTGCCGGCTGCCCCAGAAGCTGGAGGAGGCAAGGAGCAGATTCTCCTTAGGGCCTCTGGAAGGAGCACAGTCCTGCTAACCCCTTGCCTTTAGGCCAGAATCAAATCAGCGATACTGATTTTGACTGCTTTCGGCCTACTGACCTGCGGTACTGTGAGAAAACAGGTTTCTGTTGTTTAAGCCAGGGGTCCCCAGCCCCCAGGCCGCAGGCAGGTGCTGCTCTGCGGCCTGTTAGGAACCGGGCCGTGCAGCGGACGGTGAGCGGCGGGCCTGTGAGCGAAGCTCGCGTTACCGCTCATGGAAAAACAGTCATCCACGAAACCAGTCCCTGGTGCCAAAAAGGTTGGGGACCACTGGTAAGCCACCAAGTCTGTGGTTATTTGTTACAGCAGCAACGAGAAACTAAGCTACAGTTTAGGTAGATGGGCCAGTTGATAAGACTTCTGACTCAGTTCCAACAAGCATTATAGTGGGGGAGCAATAAAAGAGAACAAGCATTTCATAGTATTATATTCACTACGTGGAGCCAGTATCAAAATTCGGAACGAACACACACGCCCACCCCTCCTGGATGTGAATCAGCAACTGCTCTTATCTAGCTTTGCAGCGTTAGGCCATCTCTAGAGTAATTCACTGCAAATTGGAACAGGCAGCTGTGAATTGAAAAAGAGAAGTGTGGGACCATCTCCCCCAGCTTAATCGGGGAGAGCCCAAGAAGGCATCGCGGACGCACGATGGAGACAAGAAGGGAAGCAGAGGAAGATGAGGAGAGGCTTCCCTTTGAGGTGTGCACACCCTGGTCAGCGGGGAGAGGAACACACGCCTCAGAACAAGGGAAGGGAAGGACCTGCCTGCACCTCTAAGAAGCTGCTCGCTCAGGAAGAATAAGGGGTGAAGGAAGGCCTGACCCTTTTTCTGTTCCATCTTAAAACTCTTCCCTAGGGATAAGTGGTATCCTCCCAGGCGGTGATTTATTTTTAAAAAGAGGACTACAGGGGCATCTGATTTCTGGGTGCGCTTCGTGGCCGCGGCCAGCATGGGTGGTACGGGTGCCGCTTTGGGTGGGTGCGATCTTTGGGCTCCTGTGTCATTTGGGGGGTGGGGTGGGTGTCATTTAGCTTAGGGAACGGCTTCCAGCTTAGGAGGCTATGGTGTTTCTATGGTCTCTCCAAGGGAAGACGAAGGGGCACAGGAGGTGAGAAATGCCCGGGGGCAGGGACGATCACCCTTTCCCTGGGCCCGGCAGCAATACCAGAGGCTCCCCAGAGACAGGCTCCCGGCCACAGAGGAGGCCCTGTGCTGACTCCCCGCGGGTCCACAGACGTGGGGACCAGTCCCCTCACTGTGGCTGGGACCACAGCCCCGGGCTCCCAGTTGGACCGACCCTTGAACGATAACGTCTTAAACCCCCGATTCATTTCCTGTCAGCGCCACTTACTAAACATGCGCAGTATCTGCGGCACTGGAGGGGGAGGGGAGGTCGGCACAGAGGAGGCTGTGTGAGGGTTTGCAGGAAAAGCACGGTGGACCCTAAACAACACGGCCTTGAACCGCGCTGGTCCCCTTACACACGGATTCGTACTCCACCATCTGAGGTTGGTTGAGTCTCTGGGTACAAAGGAACAAGGTGTATGGAGGGCCGACTATATCTACCTGGATTTTCGACTGCGGGGAGGGTTGCACCCCTAACCCCCGTGTTGTTCAAGGGCCAGCTGCAGTGGGCACAGTCTCCTTTCTCCGGGGAGAAGCAAAGACAAAGACCCAAACCAGACAAAGATACAGGTGGCAGGTGTCTTAAGGCACTGACCCCAAGAGGAACTAGCAAAGGAGCCAGAAGCTGTGTGCTCATCAGGCCCCCACTTCTCCTGCCTCCGCGGTCTTTGGTTTTAAGTCTTTTTGTCCATCTGTAAAATGGGGTTAGTATAATTACAAATGGCTGGGCTTAGTAAAGACAATTGAAGGTGATAATGTATGTGAAAGCGCTTTTTAAGTCACAGTGATTGTGTCCCAACCTATGGTATAATAATGTCCAGCATAAGGAAATATAAAAAACATGATACTAAATGAGGGGTAGAAAAAAATACAGACTGTTAGCTTCATGCCAAGAATAGAATAATTTCACTGTGACTCATCAGGACACTCCGGGACAATAAGAAGAGACATCTTTCCAGGCCTCCAAGAGCCGATCTACCCCGACTCCAGCCACAGGCAGTGGTGCCCATGCCAGGACCACACTCCCCCCAGCCTCAGGGCTTGAGCCTGGATGGAGGTCATGTGATACAGAGTGGACCTTCCTTGGGAGTCACAGATTTTGAAGTAGGAAAGATGTTCTCTTTCCTGGAAGTTGCTATGCTGGCATAATACAAGCCTGCAGCTTCCCATGGCCACTTCTTCCCCTGTGTAGAAGAAGCCTGTAGTAAGACAGAATGAGGCCAACACACAGAGACTGGGGGGAGTGGGGCCGAGAGAGTCTGGCTAGGGGAAGAAAAAAGGGTCTTGCTTCTAGTGCTTAAGCCCCCAGGGTCCTACAACTCTGTGAGTTCCTTCCAGGCTATTCGATTTGGGGTTTAAACTGGTCGCTTCATCTGAAAGAGCTCTGATTTATAGTGTGAGCTTACTGTGCAATACTAAATAAACCTTGATGAAGGGCAAATAAGAATGTTGTTGGAAAAAGATTCTACAGAGGTCATTGTTTTTCCTGAAAAACATGAGATCAGCTCAGCATTTGGAGATATCAATCCGCAGTTTTCTAAACCTGGCTCAGCATTAACCACCTTCTGTATTAATCAAACAAAAAGGCCACGTGCATGCGTCATGACGACTACTAGGAGAAGCTAGATTATTCTAACACCTGACGAGCACGACCAGCATGGGGAAGTGAATTCAACATATACACAGAAAATAATGCTGCAATGTGGACAAGAGTGACTGGGACAACAGTTCAGCTTCTAGACTATTAAGCAGCAGTTATTATTTTTCATACTGTTTGCTTACTGAACAGGAAAAATTCATGTTTCAACAGCAGCATCAGGAATCTCAACATGGTACTATCTTAGAGGCCACTGAACTTAAAGCTTACACTCGCTCTTAATGGCTACATCGTTATGTGGCTGCAAACCACCATCACCAAAGAGCTGATCTGCTGTGGCGTGGCATCTACTCCATCACGCTCCTGTCGGGTAAGAAGGCTCTCGAGGCCCTACCCTGCACCATCCCTGGCTCCAGTATGGCTACTGAGAATTCCACTGACGACATCCAGTTTAAGCAGCGGGAAGACAGTTCTCTGAAACAAGCACCAGAGACAAAGGAATGATAAAAATATGAATCTTTCTCTGAACCCTTTTCTGGTCTCCATCTTTCTTTTCTCTTTTAACCAGACAGGACCTGCCGTCTTTGGAACCTCTACACAAGTTTATATCTGCTACGAATAGGGCCTACTCAATGACGCAAACCCAGAAATTAAGAGACTGTAGCAGATGAAACAGTATAGTCCCAACCCCTTGTGGTGACCCACGGCCTTAAAAGAGGTGCCCATAGTGGGGTATTCGGATTAATCTAAGAAGCATAAGTGGGGGATTATTCAAAGTCCAAGAGAACCAGTATTGGGTAGACGATCTCACTAAAAATTCGATGTGCATCTTAGAGTACGTAGAGACTGGTGTGTCCATTCTGTCACAGCAGAGCTGAGGCCCTCTGCTCCCATTACTGGGTGTAAAACAACTCTATTTACCTTTGTCCACACGAAGGTTATTTTGCACGGTGGCACGAAATGAATGAGAGACGCTCTTTAAGAAGCCAGCCTTCATTATGGCAGCTTGCTTCCCTGGGCTTTCCAGGTCAATGAATTCAGCCAATAGTTGGTTTTCTACCTTCGCTCCTGTCCCTTGATGTCCCTGAAGTGCCTGACGTGGTGGCTTTAGAAACCCCTCTTACGTGGCCTCCGTGATACAGCATGTTCTCGTCTTCCTGCTCTTTAACGTTCCCGTCCTCTTCTCCCCACCTCTCCCCTCTTCCTCCATGTGTATGGCTTCATTCCTATTTGCTGATAACTCCCAAATCTATACCTATAGCCCATCTGAATCCCCAGCCTTAGATTCAGCGGCCTCCTGGGCATCTCCTCTTGGTTGGTTTATTGTACAACCGCCCACCTGAGAAGCCTGCAGATGCTCCTAGACTCCACCCTCTTTCTCTCACCACGTCTCTCCTTTCATCCTTACTATCCCTTACCCCTACTACCCCTCACCCCTACTACCCCTCCACTACCCACACTTCCATCGAATCTCACCCAAATCACTGCAACAGCTTCCTTTCCAGTCTCCCTGCCTCCCCTCCACTCTTGAAGCTGCAACCAGAATGATCTTTACAAAGATATAAACGTGTAAGTTACAAATCTGATCTCTTGCTGGAAGCTCTCCTTGAGCTCCTCCCTGCTCTCAGGAACAAGTCCAAACTGTTGCCGCCATCTCTGTGATCTGCTTGCCTCTCCTGTTCGGGGCTCCAGACCTACTCAGCTATTTCCAGATCCTCCTCGGCCCTGCTCGCAGTTCCTGGCTTTCACTTGCTTTTCACTTTGCCAGCACACTCCTTCCTCGTCACCCCTTCCCTATTCCAAGTTTATCCTAAGGAAATAATCTGAAATGCCAACATAGATTTATTATAGGATACTCATCGCAGCACAAATTACAATAAAAAACCCCTGAAAACTACCCAAATGCCAACAAAAACGGTTTTAAAATGACTGCATGAAGTTTTGTGTTACTGGGAAATTGCTCGTAGTATATTAAGCGAGAAAACCAAATTACGAAACTTGCTTTTTCCATCATAACTTCATAGATACTAAAATAGCAGTGGTTATTTCTGCATGGCAAAATCACTGGTGGTTTAAATTTTCTTCTTTAGACTTTTCTATGTTTTTCACAATTTACCCATGAACATGCAGTAATTACTTTCCTAATCAGGAAAAAACGCAGTGATTTTTTTTTTTTTTTTTTAAAGAGGAATATCCCTGAACCAGGTAATATGAGGGTGGATGTAGACAGACCAAGTCTCAAGGGAGGAGTGCTTTGTGTGGAAAGTTTAAATCAACTGGTGTGATATCTAGAAGCTTGTTAGTGATTTCTACAATAATCTGTTGCAAAGGGTGAGGTTAAAAAACAGCTGAAGAGGGTGTGGGAAGTTTCTGCTGATGCTCCCATGACAAATGCTAGGGCTAATATTAACTCCTCATTTTTGGGATGTGTGTTTCCATCACTGAATAAATCCCTCTGCCCGCTCCTCTTAAACCCTGTCGATATGCGCATGTGTTTCCGTATTGTTGAACCAGCTGGAGGGCCCCAAGAATTGAGTGAGCAAAATATGGTTAACTCTTAAACCCCCCAGCTGCTGTGCTTCAGTCAGCAGGGAGCAACAGGTGGCATCCTTGCCAATCTGTGTGTCCAGCTATGGACAGAGAATGGAAAGTTAACACACAAACGTTTTGTTCTCCAGAAAAATGAAAATCATTCAGCTAAGTCCATACAGCTGTATTCAGTGGCCACTTGTGATACGTCTGTCTTTGCAAAGTAACAGGAGACACTGAGTGCGGGCCTGAGAATATGACATATAAAGGGAGTTTCCCACCCAATCGAGCATGTATACTATTTCCATGAAAGGTTCTTTTCTGTCTTAATTAAATTTGGAGTTTAATCCATAAGCCATGTTGGAAGAGAAGGGTATACTTTTGGGAAAATGAAACGAAACTTTTAGCTTACACAAAAACATCATCTTAAAGCATAAAACTGAAAATACAGCATCTTTTGCTCACTTAACTGCTGACTGAATTTTCACTTTATGACCTAGCACAGAGCATTTGTTGCCAAGCATGTATTAAATAAGGAAGTAATCAAGTAAATAATTGAAAAACATACTTCTGAAACCAAGAGTTCAATCTGTTGGAAGAGAGACAATATTGTACTTATATAATACTTATAGAAGACCCAATAACATTTAGATAAAATCTTTGAGAATCTCAGAATGTTTTCCCTGCAGATACAAGCCTGTGGCAACAAGAGGGAGAATGGCCAGTTTCTTATGTGTCACCCTGTTCCTGTGAAGAGCGTCTGTCCTCAAAGACACGAGAGGCAGGGGACAGTAAGAGAGAAGGGAGCAGAGAAGAGTTACAGCCTCCTAGCCACAGACTCTGATTCTGTTATTTTCTAGATCTGGAAAAAAGGAAACCAGTATGAAATCATAAGTCAAGTCTTGATGAGGGACAACAAAAGAAGATCCTATTGTATCAGGTCATTTAAAACTCCAAATTGACTTTCATTGTTACAGCTGGATAAAGTGAGTGAGTTCTTATTGATTTAGATATGAAAATGAACCAGAAATATGGCTGTTTGGGTTAAGTGAGTGATGAACCTTATGTCCTGGCTTAATTTCCTAGATTTTCAAATGGATAATTCTAAAGGCAATGCCAATTTATTAGTTTCTCAGAATTAGATTTCAGTTGGGGAAAAAAAAAAACAGTATGAATAAGAAAATATTATTATGCAGTATATTTCATTTTAAAGTTTGAATTATTTCTTGGAATCAGACCTGGGTCTGATCTGTAGAATTTTCCACTCGGCAGCCTTAAACATTGGCAATATTCCAACAATTGTTACTGCCTCCTTTTAAGCTTCTTTACCCAGGATTTCATTTTGGTGGTTGAAAAAAAGTCCCATGAATCGCATCCTTTCACAGCTAGAAATCGAAGCGTTCACACTTCTTGTCAGCAGGAAGTGGAGGTTGGGAAGAATTCTATTTTTGGAGTTAAAAGGCCACCTTTGACCCAGAAATGTGTGGTTGGATGAAAGACATTTCTCTGTTCTGTCTTACTTGATTTACCCAAGAAATGGAGAAATGCAACTTCAGCGGACTTGTTTCCTCCTAGTGCCCTAAGATAACCCACACTGACCAGGTCTCAAGAATTTTAGATTTTCAGGTGTTTATTTTGGTCTTATGTGACCCATGTCACAATCATTTAAATCTATATTATTCAAAACCTTCCAAGTTGAAATCTTGACTCTTTAAAATTTTTTTTTATTTTTTAAAGTTTATTTTTTTGGGTATGGACCATTTTTAAAGTCTTTATTGAATTTGTTACAATACTGCTTCTGCTTTATGTTTTGGGTTTTGGCCCCGAGGCATGTGGGATCTTAGCTCTCCGACCGGGGATTGAACCCACACCCCCTGCATTGGAAGGCGAAGTCTTAACCACTGGACCACCAGGGAAGTCCCAAAATCTTGACTCTTGTTCCAAGATATGAGGGTCAGAATTTATTCTTCTAGATCAGGGGATGGGAAATGAACAGTCTGAACCAAGGGCTGGCCATTAAGTAGCAAAGGGATCCTAGAGAAAGAAATGAATCCACAGAAAAGAAACGTATCCTAGCACACTGCTCGGCTCTGAAGAAAACTATGTTTATAACATTATAGTAATATAAAGAGGCTAGTTATTGGTTTTCAGCTTTAAAGTCAATCACCAAAGTGTAAAACAATGTAAATATTCATATTAACAATGTAAAAGTAAAGCTCTAAGTGCCAAAAAATTCAAGCAGGGGCACTTGTATCTTCATTCCACATACTGGTGAGTTAAGAGATGGTCAGGTCTGAAGTTGATGGAGCGTGAAAAAGAGATTCTTGTATATTTTTGTATTTCACAGATTGTAAAAGCTCACATCTTTTCAACCTTTAATATATTTGAAACCGGGATGCTCCTTACTCTTGAGGATACCTTAAAAGTATAATTGGCATGTTGTTTTCCTTAGTGGAATATAAAATAATGGTGCATCTTATAATAGACGGCATCTTCGATTTGATAATGCAGTATTCTGAGTTGTAAGAGTAACTAATAGTAAACTAAAGACAGTGAAAAAACTAACAGTAATTGGGAGGGAGCGACCAACGGCAGCTAAATAAACCATCATCTCTTAGAGTCAAAGGTCAATAGATAATGTCTAAACATGATAAATTTATAGGGACTTCCCTGGTGGTCCAGTGGTTAAGACTCCGCGCTCCCACTGCAGGGGGCCTGGGTTTGATCCCTCGTCAGGGAACTAGATCCCACACGCCTGCTGCAACTAAGAGTTCATATGCTGCAACTACAGATCCCGCATGCTGCAACGAAGATCTGATGCAGCCAAATAAATAAATAAAAAAACATGATAGATTTTTAAAAGATGACAGCATAAGCATGTTGTTTATATACCTTTTCATTAAAAACCCTTCCACTATTTGATTTTTTAAAAAAACACTGTATGTTTCTCATGGTTGCTGTAACAAATTACCACAATCCTGGTGGCTTAAAAAGAAATTTATTCTCTCCTAGCTCTGGAGGCCAGAAGTCTGAAATCAAGATGTTTCTAAGGCCACATTCCTTCAGAGGTTCAAGGGTTCTTTGCCTCTTCCAGCTTCTGGCGGCTGCCAGCATCCCCTGACTTGTGGCTGCATCACACCAATCTCTGCCTGTGTCTTCATATAACCTTCTCTGTGTGTGTCAAATCTGCCTCTGCCTTTCTCTTATAAGCACATTCATGGTAGTACTTAGGACCCACCTGGATAATCTAGTATATCTCCCAATTTCAAGATCCTTAATTGTATCTGCAAAGACCTTTTTTTCCAAATAAGTAACATTCACCGGTTCCTGGTATTAGGACATGGACATACCTTTTTTAAAATTTTTTTAAAAAATTAATTTTATTTTTGGCTGAGTTGGGTCTTCGTTGCTGCACATGGGCTTTTCTCTGGTTGCGGTACGCAGGCTTCTCATTGCGGTGGCTTCTCTTGTTGCGGAGCACGGGCTCTAGGTGCACGGGCTTCAGTAGTTGTGGCACACGGTCTCTAGAGCGCAGGCTCAGTAGTTGTGGTGCACGGGCTTAGTTGCTCCAGGGTATGTGGGATCTTCCCAGACCAGGGCTCGAACCCGTGTCCCCTGCATTGGCAGGTGGATTCTTAACCACTGAGCCACCAGGGAAGCCCATGGACATATCTTTGGGAGCCATTATCGGCCTACTCATGCATTAGTTTGATTAAAAAAAAAATACAGGGCTTCCCTGGTGGTGCAGTGGTTAACAACCTGCCTGCCAATGCAGGGGACACGGGTTCGAGCCCTGGTCCAGGAAGATCCCACATGCCGCGGAGCAACTAAGCCCCTGCGCCACCACTACTGAGCCTGCGCTCTAGAGCCCGTGTACCACAACTACTGAAGCCCGTGCGCCTAGAGCCCGTGCTCCACAACAAGAGAAGCCACCGCAATGAGAAGTCCGTGCACCGCGAAGAAGAGTAGCCCCCGCTCGCCGCAACCAGAGAAAGCACAAGATAAACTGCACTTCAAGATTAAAAACTTGTGTGTGTCAAAGGATACCATCAAGAAAGTGAAAAGAACTCACAGAATGAGAGAAAAAGATTGCAAATAATATAAATGATAAGGAACTTGTATTGAGAATATACAAAGAGCTCTTAGAACTCAATAATAAAAAGACAAACAACAATTTAAAAATAATCAAAAGATCTAAATAGACATTTCTTTAAAGAAGATACGAAACTGACCAAAAAAAAAAAAAAAAAAAAGAAACACACGAAAAGATACTCTACATCATTAGTCATCAGGGAAATGCAAATCAAAACCACAAGGAAATACCACTTCATACTGACTAGTATGGTGAGAATAAAGAAGACATAACAAGTATTGGCAAGGAACAGAGAAACTGGAACCCTCATACACTGCTGGTGGAAATATAAAATGGCGCACTGCTCTGGAAAATAATTCGGCAGTTCCTCAGAAAGTTAAACACGGAGTTACCATATGACCTAGTAATTTCACTCCTAGGTATATATCCAAGAAAAATGAAAACAAATCCACACAAAACTTATATAGGAATGTTCACAGCAGCCTTATTCATGATAGCCAAAAAGTGGAAACAGCTCACATGTTCATCAACTGACAAATGGATACACAGAATGCTGTCTGTCCACATAATGGAATGTTAGTTGGCAATGAAAAGGAATGAGGAAGTGATAGGATACATTGCTGCCACAAACATGACCCTTGAAAACACTACACTAAGTGAAAGAAGCCAGTCACAAAGGACCACCTATTTTATGATTCCGTTATATGAAACGTCTAGAGTAGGAAAATCCATAGTGATAGAAAGCAGATTAATGGTTGCCTGGGGTTGGGTTAAGGGTTTAGAGGGAATGGGGGTGGGTGACTGCCAATAGGTATGGGATTTCTATTTGGGGTGATGAAAATGTTTTAAGTTGATTGTGGTGATGGTCACACAACTGTGAATATACTAAAAACCAGAAAATTGTATGCTTTAAATGAGTGAAGTATATTGTATGTGAATTATATCTCAGTAAAGCTCTAGATAGACAGCCAGGCTACAGGATCAGTCTTTGGTCCAGTCTTAGCTCCAGGAGAATGTGTAGATGAATAAGACAGAACATGTATGGAAGGCCTTAGCAAAGTCCCTGGCACTTGGTAGATACCCTACACGTGACCACTTTTATTATCTACCTGGCATTTGAAGCTTTATGGGACTTGGCCCTTGCCTACCTCTGGCCCCTTTTCATCCCTTTAACCCTCATTCAGGGCAGCCTCCATCACCTCCCCCCCCCACCGCTATACTACCTCTTCGAGTCCCCTGAAACAGGCACAGCACACCCTGCTTTTACTAGAATACTCTCCTTCTCTGCTGCCTTCACCTGGCTAATTCCTCTTTTCCTCCCCTTCTGTGTATCCTCAGCTGTATGTCTCCAGGAAGTGTCCCCTACAGGCTCTGAAGACCACCTATCCTTTCCGCCAGGTCAGCTGTGGGCACACAGTCTCTCACAGCACTCACCATGCTCCAGGGCATCTGTCTGTCTGCTGTGTCTTACTCATTTTTTTTTTTTTTATAAATTTATTTATTTATTTTTGGCTGTGTTGGGTCTCGTTTCTGTGCGAGGGCTTTCTCCAGTTGCGGAGAGCGGGGGCCACTCTTCATCGCAGTGCGCGGGCCTCTCACTGTCACGGCCTCTCCCATTGCGGAGCACAGGCTCCAGACGCGCAGGCTCAGTAGTTGTGGCTCACGGGCTTAGTTGCTCCGTGGCATGTGGGATCTTCCCAGACCAGGGCTTGAACCCGTGTCCCCTGCCTTGGCAGGCAGATTCTCAACCACTGCGCCACCAGGGAAGCCCTGTCTTACTCATTTTTATATGCTCAGTGGCAAGCAGAGTGACACAGAGTAAGAAGTGAACGAGCTCAATGACCGCTGGGCCTTAAGAGAATTACCGCGGCACCGCTAGTACAGCAAAATCTCTCCCAGGAAAAAGGAAAGATTTTCCCCTTGCTTTCCAGACTGAAGAACGTCCCTGTTTCTCTGGGGCTGGGAGCCCAGCGCGACTGCTCTTGTGCCTTATCTTAAATGCATACATGTGCAGACTCGCCCACCACCTGCTTCCCATGGAGTGATGAGGGAGGGATGCATGGCCTCGCTCGTGACCCAGGTCACGATCCATTTTAGCTGTGGCCCTGTTGGTGTATTAGCACTTAACTGATGCACACGTTCAGACACGTGTACTTAATGGAAGGGACAGCTAAAGAGCAAAAACGGCGTGATGTTCACACCTTGCAGCATAGGGAAAATGCATCTGCAAACCTGTAGGAGGTAATGCTCAAAAAAAGCCCACAGTCTGGGGACAGGAAGGCATGATTGTCATAAGCACAGTCTGTGATAAGTCCAGGGAGGCCTCTAACCCTCAGAGGCAGCTAGTGCCCTAATCCAGAGGCACCCACGCCAGGGCAGATGACGTGGGGAGCGAGGAGATGCTGGATCTGGATAATCCAGCATCTGGGTAACTGAAGTGGATAACTTCCACTCCAGTTATTGTAATCTGTGATGCGCAGATCTGAGTGTCTGGTGAGAGTTACCTGGAATAGGAGAGCTGCCATGCTGCCCAACTCTGGGGCAGACCCCTTCATATCACACTCTAGGTGAGAGGCACCTTCCCAAGTGCTGCCCTGCAGGGACCCTGCCTAACTCTTGATTAGATAACCCTGTGTCTGTTAGAGCAATAAGGGCTTGCTTAGTTTTATCTGATGCTGGCATTCTTTTTAAAACACTGTCTAAATTGTACATGGGACTTAATGAAACGGAGCTATATTGTAAAGGATCCTCCAAACACGAGGAGGGATGAATTGGTAAGAACTTTTGTCAGTGGCCACATCTTGGGGCAGTACTCTTAGCAAACACTAGCAACTGTCTCTTGGCTCCGGTGTATTTTATTGGTTAGGGTTAGAAAAACAATGAAAGGCCAGTAGCTCTCAGGGATCCTGGGAGAATATGCAGATGTCATGTCTGAAAGTCAGTACATTCGCCTATAGACAAATGAGACTCAACTACACCTTCTTCATGGGTGTCCTGTCAGCCAGGCTTTTCCTTCTCTTTATTAAAACAGAAAAGGATCAGTCCTGGCATATGTGCACACATGTGTACACAGACACACACCCTTTACCTTCTATGCTATTCTAATATACTTACATATACATATATATATATATATATATATAAATTAGTCAAATTTCCTACCTTATTAGTTGATCCGGTAGAATATTTGATGGAAGATAAAATGAGTATTTTTAGTTCTCTGTGGTTTTTCCTTCTCTAAACTTCCTCTTCCTTGTAACTGAGCCCAGACCTGGCCCACCTGCCTTACAGCACCAACACGGAGCCACTGCTTAATGTAGCGGGAGGCGGGGAGGAGCAATCTGCCCACCTTCCAAGGTCCCATCGAGTATCCCCTCCTTTCTGACCTCTCCCCGCTTCACGCCGTGGCCCCAAGTCTGCACCTCTCTTTAGGAAGAATGGATAAGAACACGGGCCGAGGAGTCAACGAGGACTGAGCTGAAATCCTGGCCCTGCCGCTTACCAGCCGTGGGCATCTCTGGCAAGCGACATGGCCTCTCTGGGTCTCAGCTTCCTCATTCGAAAAATGGGAGCGATACCCAACCCATGTGGGCTTACGAGAAGCCGAAGGAGAAAAACGTACCCGAAGCACAAGGCTCAGGGGTGGCGTCCAGCCAGCGGCCCCCACACGGCAGCACCTTCTCTTCCTTTATTGTGCTTCCTTCTGAATTTATTCTGCCCCCCTTATTAGACTGTGAACACTTTGAGGGATCAGATATTTATTGAACGAATGGGGAAATGGATGTGAGAGGAACGGAAGACCACTGCACTTCCTACTAACAAGGTGGTCCTGAAGAATCACGACCACTCCCTTACTCTGCCCTCCTCTGGCTCCCAGTGAATCGATCAGACTAAGGTTATATGGCTTTACCAGCCAGATGGTCGATTTTCACCAGCAAAGAAAGCAAGGTATGAGAGGTTAATTAGGATACATTCTTACTGTAATACATTACCTCTCTGCTCAAATTTCATATGCAACTGACCACAGGAATGACAGCCCAGATTTCTGAAGGTATCCGGATGATTTCTTTTTTTCCATATTAAGTGTCTCTCTCTCTATACTATATTGTAGAATAGAAGTAGGCTGACATGCTTTCCTCCTTTGCTTCTGTTTGTACACTATTAGAATTTAAGGTCTGTTTCTCTTTTCTCGGCTTTTTTTCTAAAGGACTTGGGATACTTGAGGGTATGCATCTGAAG
Organism: Tursiops truncatus; assembly: GCF_011762595.2. Lineage (NCBI taxonomy): Eukaryota > Metazoa > Chordata > Mammalia > Artiodactyla > Delphinidae > Tursiops > Tursiops truncatus. The sequence goes on from NC_047053.1 coordinate 17,940,137, forward strand.
CCCTGGGCTAGATTCCTGTGATCATTAATTTCATCAGGTTTGGACAGGGCAAGCTTAGAATGGAGACTCAAGTAATTCTTTCACACCCCTGGAATAACAGGCACTGAGGCCTCCACAGACCACGTGGCTGCAGATTCAGTTCTGGATTCCCTCCCCTTGGTACACCCGCCTCGGAGTCCCCAGGCTGCTTGTATAACGGCCCTGAGCATTATACAAGCGTTTCCATTCTGATGCTGCACTGAAAGAAATGGCTCTCCCATTATGGATTTAGGCACTTGGAGGGTTGAACAGTAGCTCATCCACTCTGTAGTTTTCCTTTGGAATTCAGTAATGAACTCATTAAATCACCAACTTGTTATGACAGGAAGTCATTCAGATGCTGATGCTATTGCCATGGAAACCATTCCTCCACTCTGGAGCTCCGTCTGTCTCTGCTGAGGAGCACCCCAGCTCCATAATTACTGTCATTCCCCAAATAACACAGAGCCGTCACCGCTCTGAGCAAATCCAGAAGCAGGGCATACAGAGTCTCTATTCTGCTTTCAGACTAATCCTTGTTGGTTTCGGTATTTTTAGCACACATTTCATTCTGTACCAGTTGTCTTTTTAATTCCTACATGCTGGCTCCTTTCCAGCACCTTTCCTAGAGAAGCAGACAAAGGATTTTTGGGGGGGATAGCTGTTAGGGATACTGTTTAAAGAGAAACCACTGCTTCCCCAAATCTTTGTGTTTCCAAATATGGAAAAATGAGTTCTGTCTTTTGAGACCCTGAGAAACAAATCCTAAATTCTATTATAGTTCATATCCTATAAAGCCTAAAGGTTTATGGATAGATCAGTAATGCCCAAATGCAAGTTCAGGGATGCAACTCAAAGTACAAAGTGATGTTTGCTTTATTTTGTTTGCACCATCTAGGCTGTTGCTGAGTGCCAATACTGAAGGCTGACCAAGTCACAAAAAGGGAGAACGCTATTATCCAGTGCGGCAGTCACGTCTTTTTTGAATATGTAATGGTACCTGGTATATGGGGAATTTTAAACATAACCATCACTTAGCAAATGAAAGACACTGTACCAGGCATTTTGCATTCTGTCTCATGATTTAAATTTATCTGCCTGAAAATCCCGCGAGGCAGGTATTTTTATCCCAGTTTTACAGCTCAGGAACGCGCAGCTCAGCGCAGTTAGGTAAATTAAATAAATGCCATGCTCTTCCATACTGCATATGTGTTACCACATCACACAAGCTGTGCCCACAGGGATAAAGGTGGCTTCTGCTGCCTTAGCATCATAGATGCCTGGATCAGGAAAAGGCTTTCATGATTCTCTTTTCCAACCAACCAACACCTTCTAAGACATCCCAGCTGATTGTCTGCTCTCAGCTTGGGTACAACCAGTGATGGAGAATTTACTAAGACCAGTCTGTGTTTGGACGGCAGTCTTGGTCTGTTCCTCACACGAGCGAAGAGCAGTCATTGTTGGAGCTTCTACTGAGTGCTAAACTAAGGAAACTTGGTTCGGGCTGAAAGATTGTCCTCTAGAATATCCGGGTATGGATGGGAGCAGAGGGAAATGAGAACGAGCCAGGTTAGGATGTGTTTGAGCTCAACAAGAGGATCTCAGCCGATCACTGACTCTATGACCATTTGCCCCACGGGGAAGAAACCTGTTCCTCAGTGCCAGTGGGAAGCCGTGTTTTGGATGAGACTCAAATTATACACACACATAGACACACACTCTCCACAAAATGTATAGCTGTTTGTTCCAAATAGAAACACCAAGATTTAAAGAAGGGCGGTGAGCAGTGATCTACCTTCTGGAAAGGTCAGCAAGGTCAGAGGAGGCACACAACACTGACCTTGCAGCTTCCTGAAGCTCTGTGTTTAGTGCCGTTAAGGTAATTTCTTTCTGCTCGTGGGAATGAGGTTTACTCTTATAAATGCTCACTTGCCTCTGCCTTAGACTCTAAACTCTTTGGTGGCAAGATCTGTGATATCTGCAGATGTCTATTTACCTGTATGACCTGTGACAGGCCTCTTTAACCCAGATGCCTCTCTTATCCTCATCTGTAAACTGAAGGATACTGTTAACTCCACTCTCTACCTTGTGGGAGTATTGTGAGGTTGAACTGCAAAGTACAAAAAAACCCTGAGAAAAGTATCAAATCTATAAAAATGTGCCTTAACTCAGTATTCTATAAACAATTTAAAGCTTAATATTTATATTAGATCAAGTCTCCTTACAATTACCATGGAAAACAAAATGATTTTCAAAGCTTTGAGCAGTGATTTCTTTTAAGCAATATTCAATACAAAAATTTCGATAGTACGGAGTTGTGATTTTTTTTGGCATTCACTGCCTCATGATCTAACCTGTTGCAAAGATGAAAGCAAAATTTTCCACAGTTAATCACAGAGGATTAGTAAGGCCTCTATAATTCTGCATCATTAAAAATGAGCAGATCACACACTTGAGTCCAATGTTTTTAGTCTTTATAGATTTGTTTTCTAAGTAATTAAAAAGGTACTTGTGAATACACTCTGCCGACTTCTAAAAAGTATTTGGGGATAGCCTACAATAAAAGCAACAGAAGTAATAAAAATGGAGTAATTTAAAAATAATCTTTTCATCCAATTCACAGCCATTTCTTCTTAATAATATCTATGAAACAGAATTAATCTAGAGTTACAAATGAGATCTTCTAGTTTCTGACACTGAAAATATTTTATTCACTGTAACTAAACACAGAGCTGGTAATAAATGACTTCTGGGGGTGAGGGTGGGGTCTGTGAAATGGACTAAACTATAGACTCAAAGAGAATGAACATCAATGTGATCATGAAGTGGATTAAATCGAGATGCAGCATATGCCCAGATCACATGTTTTATTTCCACTTGGATGTAACAGCTAGTTTTATGCAGAATATGCTAAGACAACCACACAGAAGGGAAATGAGTCACTTACTAAATACCAGAAAAGCTTAGGCCAACTGCCTAGATGGAGACTCAGCCACGTCTTTTTCTGCCTCTGTTCCACTTCTATATCCTGAAGGCACTACCTTGTTTGAATCAGAGGAGAGAAATCTTTTTGGCAACTATATATTGGACACATCCAGCCTTATTCTTTCCCCATGTCTCTCTCTCTCACTCTCTCACACACACCCACCCACCCACCCATCATATCCAGGAGGCTTTGGAATGCATGTGGTTTTCTTTCCCCAGCAGTCTTACCTCCATAATTATGTTCGATCTAGACTAACATTAAAATATTTTGCTCTTCCTGAGAAAGCAGCAAATCAGCATGAGGTTCCGTCTTCTCTTGGATGATAGCCCAGCATCCTTTCTCTCTCTCTCCCCTATGGATAAAAGCCCACCAGGATAAAAGCCCTGTCTTGCTTACTCTCTGGTACAGTGCCTGGCATATTATTGGTAATCAATAAACATTTCTTGGGTGAGTTGAATAAATATTTTTGGTCTCTCCTCCACTGGCTATCTGCTTTTTCCTCAGCCTAAAAGCAGGTACAAGTCTCCCATTAAAGACCAAAAAGCCCACCATTCTTTTCTCCTCACGAGCCATGAAATGCCCCCAAATTAAAAGAAACTATCCTGAATGCCAGTGCCCTCCTGGCTATTGTTCCCTCTCTCATCACACCTTACGGTCAAGCTTTTTAAGAGAGTATATACATTCCCTTTACTCCTGTACTGTTTATTCTTTAACATTATTTTGCAATCCATCCATCCATCCATTCCCTCCCTCCCTCCCATTCATCTGTCCACCTACCCTCTTCCTCCCATCTTTCCCTCATCCATTCAGCTGTCTTCCATCCCCTTCCTCCCACTCTCCTTCCTTTGCTTCTGTAAATAAATATCAATGTCTGCGATGTACCAGGTACCGCACTGGGAATACGGTATTGAAGAAGACACAATCTCTGTAGTGGAAGTGTTCTTGATCTCGTGGGAGATATGGGTGTGTAAACCTGAGATTCTTAAACCGGGGTACAATTCCCCTGGCTACTCAGGAGTGTATTATAGTAAGTGAAGCCCTGGAACAAACACAGAGAACCTTCCAGAAGGATCAGCTTTACTCCATGTAAATAACTGGAAACATTTAACACTCAAATTAAAGCCAGTGTTTAAAAAGACAGAAGGAAAAATAGCATGAAAAGTAGCTTAATGGTTAAAATAAAACACAGGACTTTAAAAGAAACATGCCATAGGCTGTTTTAGGATATGACCCCAGTGAATGTTGAGTTTACTCTTCCCTTGCTAGGGGTATTTCCTGAGTCTGAAGAGCACTGATAAGTAGGTAACTGCCACACAAGGTGACACGTTAGCCTAGAGGTAAGAACTCGAGTTCTGAGCATGAATGGGACAATTCTGGGGAGGGGTAGGCAGGATTACCCTTACAGAGGAGGTGACGTCTGAGGCAGCTCCTGGAAGATGAGTGGTTTACCATGTGGAAAAGGAGGGGACCGTCGCTGTGGGCAGAGGAAGCAGGATGCACAGCTATAAGGAGTTGGGAATGGGTCTGATACATGAGAAGCACAAGGAGGAGTCTAGCGGTAGCTGAAAAAGGAGGTGGGTTTTGACTGTACAGAGAAGAGCCCAGTTATCGTCCTAGAATAACGATATGTCCAATGCTGGAGACCATTTTCTATCCTTGAAACTCTTCTTCTCTTGGGACCACTGTGTTCTGGTTCTCCTACTTCTTCGGCAATTTCTTCTTAGTTCCTTTTGCTTGTTTTCCCTCTTCAACATGCCTCCCCTAGCCCTTGTATTTTAGCATTCCCCAGAGTTCCTTCTTGGCCATGTTTTCCTTCTTATTCTCCTCCCATGGATGGTTTCATTCACTCCCTCTGCTTCAACTTCCTTTAAGCAGCTGGCTTCCAAATCTACATTCCCCAGTGCAGACCTCTGGGCTCCAGACACCCGTTTCTCATTGCATGGTTATCTCAACCTAAATCGACCTATACCCTTTCAAAACAAGTAAGTCCTAAGCTGTCTCTATCACCTTTCATGCTCCTTCCTCCTTTCTAAGGCTGTTTCTGCCGGTCTCTACAGTCTAGGTTAACAGAACCACAATCACCCAAATAAAAACTCCAGAGTCACCAGTTACTTTGCTTATCACTTATAGCCAATCAGCACCTCTCTTAAACCTCTGTTAAATACCCCCCTTCCGATTCTGATCCAGGGTCCTTCCTGGTGGCACACACATTGCTCAGCCAAGATGGATTCCAGCAAGAAGGATTCTAAGAGAAGATCCACCGAGACGACCACTGGACGTCCAGATTAAGACCACGTGGCAGGACCAGAGGGCAGACAGCAGAAGCAAGAAGAACTACAACCCTGCAGCCTGTGGAATAAAAACCACATTCGCAGAAAGATAGACAAGATGAAAAGGCAGAGGGCTATGTACCAGATGAAGGAACAAGATAAAACCCCAGTAAAACAACTAAATGAAGTGGAGATAGGCAACCTTCCAGAAAAAGAATTCAGAATAATGATAGTGAAGATGATCCAGGACCCTGGAAAAAGAATGGAGGCAAAGATCGAGAAGATGCAAGAAATGTTTAAAAAAGACCTAGAAGAATTAAAGAACAAACAAACAGAGATGAACAATACAATAACTGAAATGAAAAATACACTAGAAGGAATCAATAGCAGAATAAATGAGGCAGAAGAACGGATAAGTAACCTGGAAGACAGAATGGTGGAATTCACTGCTGCGGAACAGAAGAAAGAAGAAAGAATGAAAAGAAATGAAGACAGCCTAAGAGACCTCTGGGACAACATTAAACACAACAACATTCGCATTATAGGGGTCCCAGAAGGAGAAGAGAGAGAGAAAGGACCCGAGAAAATATCTGAAGAGATTATAGTCGAAAACTTCCCTAACATGGGAAAGGAAACAGCCACCCAAGTCCAGGAAGTGCAGAGAGTCCCAAACAGGATAAACCCAAGGAGAAACATGCCGAGACACATAGTAATCAAATTGGCAAAAATTAAAGACAAAGAAAAATTACTGAAAGCAGCAAGGGAAAAACAACAAATAACATACAAGGGAACTCCCATAAGGTTAACAGCTGATTTCTCAGCAGAAACTCTACAAGCCAGAAGGGAGTGGCATTATATACTTAAAGTGATGAAAGGGAAGAACCTACAACCAAGATTACTCTACCTGGCAGGGATCTCATTCAGATTCGATGGAGAAATCTAAAGCTAAGAGAATTCAGCACCACCAAACCAGCTCAACAACAAATGCTAAAGGAACTTCTCTAAATGGGAAACACAAGAGAAGAAAAGGACCTACAAAAACAAACCCAAAACAATTCAGAAAATGGTAATAGGAACATACATATCAATAATTACCTTAAACGTGAATGGATTAAATGCTCCAACCAAAAGACACAGGCTCGCTGAATGGATACAAAAACAAGATCCATCTATATGCAGTCTACAAGAGACCCACTTCAGACCTAGGGACACACACAGACTGAAAGTGAGGGGATGGAAAAAGATATTCCATGCAAATGGAAATCAAAAGAAAGCTGGAGTAGCAATACTCACATCAGATAAAATAGATTTTAAAATAAAGAATGTTACAAGAGACAAGGAAGGACACTACATAATGATCAAGGGATCAATCCAATAAGAAGATATAACAATTATAACTATATATGCACCCAACAAAGGAGCACCTCAATACATAAGGCAACTGCTAAAAGCTCTAAAAGAGGAAATCGACAGTAACACAGTAATAGTGGGGGACTTTAACACCTCACTTACACCAATGGACAGATCATCCAAAATGAAAATAAATAAGGAAACACAAGCTTTAAATGACACAATAGACCAGATAGATTTAATTGATATTTATAGGACATTCTATCCAAAAACAGCAGATTACACTTTCTTCTCAAGTGCACATGGAACATTCTCCAGGATAGATCACATCTTGGGTCACAAATCAAGCCTCAGTAAATTTAAGAAAATTGAAATCATATCAGGCATCTCTTCTGACCACAATGCTGTGAGATTAGAAATGAATTACCGGGAGGGCTTCCCTGGACTGGCTTCCCCAGTCCGCCTGGCGATGCAGGGGACACGGGTTCATGTCCCGGTCCAGGAAGATCCCACATGCCACGGAGCGGCTAGGCCCGTGAGCCATGGCCACTGAGCCTGTGCATCTGGAGCCTGTGCTCCGCAATGGGAGAGGCCACAACAGCGAGAGGCCCACGTACCGCAAAAAAAAAAAAAAAGAAATGAATTACAGGGAAAAAAATGTAAAAAACACAAACACATGGAGGCTAAACAATACGTTACTAAATAACCAAGAGATCACTGAAGAAATCAAAGAGGAAATCAAAAAATACTTAGAGACAAATGATAATGAAAACATGACGATCCAAAACCTATGGGATGCAGCAAAAGCAGTTCTAAGAGGGAAGTTTATAGCTATGCAAGCCTACCTCAAGAAACAAGAAAAATCTCAAACAATCTAAACTTACACCTAAAGGAACTAGAGAAAGAAGAACAAAAAAACACGTAGTTAGCAGAAGGAAAGAAATCATAAAGATCAGAGCAGAAATAAATGAAATAGAAACAAAGAAAACAATAGTAAAGATCAATAAAATGAAAAGCTGGTTCTTTGAGAAGATAAACAAAATTGATAAACCATTAGTCAGACTCATCAAGAAAAAGAGGGAGAGGACTCAAATCAATAAAATTAGAAATGAAAAAGGAGAAGTTACAACAGACACCACAGAAATAAAAAGCATCCCAAGAGACTGCTACAAGCAACTCTATGCCAATAAAATGGACAACCTGGAAGAAATGGACCAATTCTTAGAAAGGTATAACCTTCCAAGACTGAACCAGGAAGAAAATAGAAAATATGAACAGACCAATTACAAGTAATGAAATTGAAACTGTGATTAAAAATCTTCCAACAAACAAAAGTCCAGGACCAGATGGCTTCACAGGTGAATTCTATCAAACATTTAGAGAAGCGCTAACACACATCCTTCTCAAACTCTTCCAAAACACTGTGGAGGAAGGATCACTCCCAAACTCATTCTATGAGGCCACCATCACCCTGATACCAAAACCAGACAAAGATACTACAGAAAAAGAAAATTATAGACCAATATCACTGATGAATATAGATGCAAAAATCCTCCACAAAATACTAGCAAACAGAATCCAACAACACATTAAAAGGATCATACACCACGATCAAGTGGGATTTATCCCAGGGATGCGAGGATTCTTCAATATATGCAAATCAATCAATGTGATACACCATATTAACAAATTGAAGAAGAAAAACCATATGATCATCTCAATAGATTCAGAAAAAGCTTTTGACAAAATTCAACACCCATTTATGATAAAAACTCTCCAGAAAGTGGCCATAGAGGGAACCTACCTCAACATAATAAAGACCATATATGACAAACCCATAGCAAACATCATTCTCAAGGTGAAAAACTGAAAGCATTTCCTCTAAGATCAGGAACAAGACAAGGATGTCCACTCTCACCACTATTATTCAACATAGTTTTGGAAGTCCTAGCCACGGCAATCAGAGAAGAAAAAGACATAAAAGGAATCCAAATTGGAAAAGAAGAAGTAAAACTGTCACTGTTTGCAGATGACATGATACTATACATAGAGAATCCTAAAAATGCCACCAGAAAACTACTAGAGCTAATCAATGCATTTGGTAAAGTTGCAGAATACAAAATTAATGCACAGAAATCTCTTGCATTCCTATACACTAATGATGAAAAATCTGAAAGAGAAATTAAGGAAACACTCCCATTTACCATTGCAACAAAAAGAATAAAATACCTAGGAATAAACCTACCTAGGGAGACAAAAGATCTGTATGCAGAAAACTATAAGACACTGATGAAAGAAATTAAAGATGATACCAACAGATGGAGAGATATACCATGTTCTTGGATTGGAAGAATTAATATTGTGAAAATGACTATACTACCCAAAGCAATCTACAGATTCAATGCAATCCCTATCAAATTACTAATGGCATTTTTTACGGAACTAGAACAAAAAATCTTAAAATTTGTATGGAGACACAAAAGACCCCGAATAGCCAAAGCAGTCTTGAGGGAAAAAAACAGAGCTGGAGGAATCAGACTCCCTGACTTCAGACTATACTAGAAAGCTACAGTAATCAAGACAATATGGTACTGGCACAAAAACAGAAACCTAGATCAATGGAACAAGATAGAAAGCCCAGAGACAAACCCACGCACCTATGGTCAGCTAATCTATGACAAAGGAGGCAAGGATATACAATGGAGAAAAGACAGTCTCTTCAATAAGTGGTGCTGGGAAAACTGGACAGCTACATGTAAAGGAATGAAATTAGAACACTCGCTAACACCATACACAAAAATAAACTCAAAATGGATTAGAGACCTAAATGTAAGACTGGACACTATAAAACTCTTAGAGGAAAACATAGGAAGAACACTCCTTGACATAAATCACAGCAAGATCCTTTCTGACCCACCTCCTAGAGAAATGGAAAGAAAAACAAAAATAAACAAATGGGACCTAATGAAACTTAAAAGCTTTTGCACAGCAAAGGAAACCATCAACAAGATGAGAAGACAACCCTCAGAATGGGAGAAAATATTTGCAGATGAAGCAATTGACAAAGGATTAATCTCCAGAATTTACAAGCAGCTCATGCAGCTCAATATCAAAAAAACCCCAACCCAATCCAAAAATGGGCAGAAGACCTAAACAGACATTTCTCCAAAGAAGATATACAGATTTCCAACAAACACATGAAAGGATGCTCAACATCACTGATCATTAGAGAAATGCAAATCAAAACTACTATGAGGTATCACCTCACACCAGTTAGAATGGGCATCATCAGAAAATCTACAAACAACAAATGCTGGAGAGGGTGTGGAGAAAAGGGAACCCTCTTGCACTGTTGGTGGGAAGGTAAATTAATACAGCCCCTATGGAGAACAGTATGGAGGTTCCTTAAAAAACTAAAAATAGAATCACCATATGACCCAGCAATCCCACTACTGGGCATATACACAGAGAAAACCATAATTCAAAAAGACACATGCATCCCAATGTTCATTGCAGCACTATCTACAATTGCCAGGTCATGGAAGCAACCTAAATGCCCATCGACAGACGAATGGATAAAGAAGATGTGGTACATATATACAATGGAATATCACTCAGCCATAAAAAGGAACGAAATTGGGTCATTTGTTGAGACATGGATGAATGTAGAGACTGTCATACAGAGTGATGTAAGTCAGAAAGGGAAAAACAAATATCGTATATTAACGCATATATGTGGAACCTAGAAAAATGGTACAGATGATCCGGTTTGCAGGGCAGAAATTGAGACACAGATGTAGAGAACAAATGTATGGACACCAAGGGGGGAAAGATGTGGGGGGGGGGTGGTGGTGGTGTGATGAATTGGGAGACTGGGATTGACATGTACACACTGATGTGTATAAAATGGATGACTAATAAGAACCTGCTGTTAAAAAAAAAAAAAAAATCCCCTTTCCTTTAAATCTCTACCAGGGATTCCCAACTGAGCTGGGAGTTCTTCCACTTGCCTCCCCTCAGCTGAGAATCACTACATGTGATGAGATTTTACTGATGGGCATGTGCTGTGCAGTTGGACTGTGTCTGGGGGTTAGATTCACTGGCATGACCCCATACGTCTTGGCCAACTGCAGTAACTACTTAAATGGCCCCCTGATACCAGTTCATCTCCCTCTAAGATCTCCTCCACAATTCTCCAGTTGTCTTTTTAACGCGGAAGTCTGATGAAAGATGACAATGTGTTGAAATATACGAAACAAAACTACTGCAGAATGAGAAGGAAATATAAGTGAGTCTTTAACCTTTGGACGGGTAAGACTTTTTAAAGCATTCACACGAAGGCTAAAGGAAAAGGCAGATCTGATTACACAAAAATGCGAAACTTCTGTAGAAAAACAATGCAATTAAAAAAAGACAGATTGGGAAAATGTTCGCACCATATGAGGGTTAACAGTCCTCATAGATAAAGAGCTCTTACAAACTAGTAACCCAACGACGGAGGCACCAAAAGATAAAAAGAGGCAAAGGATATGAACCATTCACAGCACATGTACAGATGACAAGTAGACCCATGGGAGAAACTTCAATTTCATTTAAAAAATGTAGATGAAAACGACAGATATACAGAAGTTTTTTCTCTGTCAAACTGGCAAATGAAATCCAGTGCTGAGTGAGTAACTTGGTACATGAGGCACGATGATAGCTGGCTGGTGGGAGTGCAAAGTGGCACAAGCTTTAGAAAGCTTATCTAGAAATATGTATAAAAAGCCTTGAAGGATACATGCCCTTTGACCCCACAATTCCACTTCTAGGAATTCCTAAGGAAACAGTCATGGATAGAAATAAATACATCCCTCTAAGGACAATTATCACAGCACTGCTTATAGAACTAAACACTAGAAACATTCTAGATGCTCAACTGTAAGGGCTGACAATGAAACAATATAAATAAATTTTAGTTCATTTTTAGCATGAAATACCGCACAGGTATGCAAAGTTGTGCTGGAAAAGAATACTGAGTGACACAGGAAGACATTTTCAGAATGACTGCTCTACAATGTTAAGTGAAATAGCAATTATAAAATAGACTGTATTAAAAAAAATCTCATTTTTGGAAAACTATATCGGTATGCAAAAGAAGATACAAAAAATGTTAACAATGGTTTGCATGTGTGTATACAGACTTTTTTCTTCAGTGTCCTCATGTACATTTCCCCAAATTTCCACACATAGAGTTACTTTTGTTATCAGAAAAAAATATTTTTAACTAGAGACACAAAAATTCCCGTTTTGGCTGCCTGTTGTCTACTGGATGAAACCCAAATCCCTTGGCCTGATATGCGAGGCCTGTCACAATCTGGCTCCGCATCGGCGTCCCAGCCTGCTCTCCCTGCTCTTCCCGGCAGAGTACCATATTCGTGGCTCCCCGAGTCACGTGCTTATCCACCAGCAAGCCTGGTTGTTCTAAACCTTTGCCCGCAGAGCCACACCTCTCCTTCCTCTCCACCGCGCTCCCAGGATTGGTTAACTCCTCATCCTTCTAAACAGTCTGCCTCTCCAATTCCTGGTCTTCTCTCAACTCACCAAATTCTTTTCTGCCTCAGGGCCTTTGCACCTACCATTTTTTCTGCCTGGCTCCGTCTTTACATGAAGAGCTCCTTTTCATCTTTCGAACCTTAACTTAAATGTCACCTCTGCCCTTGGCCTTCTCCAACCACTCTATCCAAAACAGGTCACCTCCTTTAATTCTCTGTCTCAGAGCCCTGTTTATTCCTCCTTAGCACTTGCTACTATAGAGAACTATTTTTATTCATTTGTTTACTTGTTTTGGGAGGGGGGTTTGCCCTACGTGAGTGTAAGCTCCAGGAGGACTGGGGCTATGATCTCACCTGGGGCCTCACACCTGGGAGAACATAGTTCCTTATGGAATGGACAGACAATGGAAAGGCCAGCTGTTCTGTAACGTATCCTTCTGTCTTCCCATGGGGCACTGTATGCTCATCTCCACCAACCTTTCTCTATCTGTATTTTAATTTTTATTTATTTATTTGGCTGTGCTGCATGGCTTGTGGGATCTTAGTTCCCCGACCAGGGACTGAACCCGGGCCCATGGCAGCGGAAGCATGGAGTCCTAACCACTGGACTGCCAGGGCAGTCCCTCTCTAACTGTATTTTTAACAACACTAATGCAATTGTTTCTTTACAAACCCTGAAATGGACTGTAGGGGCTCTGAGATGGACACTGGGTACAGGGTCAAGGCCTGGTGCACTGTAGGCACTCAACAAGCACGTGCTCTGAATGAATGGAGGAGGGGCTCCCAAGGGGCTCCCAGTGGGTGGAGGAAACCATGCTGGGACCGAGCAGCTGCTACAAGTCACACATGTGATGAAACACTGCTCACAGATTTTGGGCAGGCACGGGGTTTGTGGCAACAAAAAGTTTTAGCTACATTTTAAAATGAATTTTAGCAACTGGTTAGTTAACAGTTAATTTCTGAGCTTCAGAAAAAAAATGAACAACAGAAAATCTAACATTAAAACCATAGAATTAAAAGAAGGGAAAAGAGGAATATCATAGTGCCTTTGGGTCTGTCAGAAAGTGAATTGTGCCACATTCCTTAATCTAAGGAATTTATAGGCTCCTTGTGTGGAACCTGTAAACTGATGTTTGTTTCTTTTTTTTTTTTTTTTTTTTTTTTTTGCGGTACGTGGGCCTCTCACTGCTGTGGCCTCTCCCGTTGTGGAGCACAGGCTCCAGACGCGCAGGCTCAGCGGCCATGGCTCACAGGCCCAGCCGCTCCGCGGCATGTGGGATCTTCCCGGACCGGGGCACGAACCCGTGTCCCCTGCATCGGCAGGCGGACTCTCAACCACTGCGCCACCAGGGAAGCCCAATGTTTCTTTTACAGTGTGCTCCCAGAAACCTCAAATATTTTACAGACAAATAATGCAGGGCACTCACCCCAATTAAGGCAGCTTAAGAGTGAGATGGTCTAGTTTAAGTATGCCAAATGCAGAGATGGTCAGTGACTTGTGGGACAAAGTGTCAAATCCGACTGAGGTTTCAGCAGTGCAGTTATTACTCAGCGAAATAACGTGAGCCTTTCAACTCGGGAGGCTTAGCCTATTTTTGTAAAAGTGGCCAGACTGGATGGGGCCTGAGATGCTGCGTTGTTAGTTAGGGGTCGGCAAAGTTTCTCTCTAAAGGGCCAGAGAGTGAATATTTCAGCTCTGCAGGCCATACAATCTGTGCTGCAACCACTCAGCTTGGCTGCTGTGTAGACGTAAACGGACGGGCCCGGCTGTGTTCCCAGACAGTTTTACTTGTGGACAATGCATTTGAATTTTATGTAATTTTCAGGTGTCATGAAACATTATCCTTCTTTTGATTTTTTCTGCTAACCATTTAAAAATGCAAAACCACCTTGGTGGCGGGCCACATGTGGCCCGCGGGCCACAGTTTGCTGATCTCTGGGCTAGTTTATGACAGTTTATCTGTATGAGCAGCAGTTGGACAGTGAAAAGACACACTCTCAGAGGCAGAGCCCTGATCTCCAAAGAGTAAGTTCCGACACTTGAGCGCCGAGGCCCAATAGAAACAACTTATTTCTGAGCACGACTGGACCAGAAAACAATGTCGGGCACCGGATGGTTAAGTTAATTTAAGACGGAGCAACGAGGGAAAAAGACTTTGCTTTTGGAAGTGAAGGGTGTTCTTTGAAGTTTGAGTAAAAGTGTTTGGTTCACACTTTAGGGAAGCACATTATATTAGTGCCTTTTCACTGCAGGATAAACAGAAAATAAGTAACACGCAGCTATCATCACGTGGTCGCACCTGTGGTTTGAAACGGCAGACAAACCGTTCTCCTTTCAAGGCTCACTGTCAGATGACACAACTGCTGACAGTAAGAAAGCCCAGGAAACATCTTTTTCATGAGAAAAGGGCTCCCTCCACAATTCTCACTGGTTTGGCTATAGAATGCATCCCCAGGGAGATGAGAGGAAACAGAGGTTATTTCCAAGGTCTCTTCTGCCCCTCTCATTTTCTGTTTTAAAGTGTGCTTCCGTTTCTAAATATTTCACTCCTTCCGCTTTGAATAATACGGGTGCTTTACATTGGAGAGGAAGCAGCATCTAGAGTACAGGATGCCTGGGTGCTTGTCTATTACTAATTAGCTGTGCTCTCGAGCAAGTTCCTGAACGTCTCTGTGCCTCAGTTTCTTCAGCTATAAAATGAGGATAATAATAGCACCCTTCTCAAGTTGTGACGTTTATGTGTGTCAGTGCACGTACGGTGCTTTGAATAGAGCCTAGCTTGGAATAAGGACAAGATGAGTGTTAACTATTTTTGTTATTATCTTCATGTGCTTATCAAGTACCCCAGAATGTGTGCTCATGTGTGTGCTTTCTCACACACACACACACACACACACACACACACACACACACATTTTAATCTGATCCTCAGCTGGCCAGGTATTATCCCCTTTTTATAGGAAATAAACCGAGGTTTAGTGGCCCAAGGCTACTCAGCTATGAATCTTCTTTTGATTATGAACCAAATTGTCCTTCAAGGGCTTTTAAATTACTGAATGTGATCTTGAATTTCCTGCCCTTTGCCTGTTGTGGAAGTTCCTTAAAGAAAGGTTGCATTAAAAAAGTCTTAAAAAAACCCCTACATACTTGTAATCCATATGCAATAGGGACCTTAATTGTTTGAAGTTAAGTTTATTTTTCTCATATGCTTTATGACCATTACCTTTTAATCATGTTTTATTATTTCCATCCCTAATACTCCTTCTACTCTCTTAAATATCTTCCTCTTTTAGTGATCACCTATCATCAATTTCTTGCAATGTAAATAAACTATGTCCATTCCCAGCCACAGAACTTTAAATGAAGTATTTCTTGACCTTTCAGCTTCACCTTCTGTGTTTATCAGTGCTGTGCACGTAATAACAGGGTAGCTATCCTATAGTAAACCTCATTTGACTGTAAAACAGTGTTTGTGGCAAACTGAATATGCCTGTTGTTAAAATATTGAACTATTTTGGGAAACACCTAATCCCTCCTTATGCATAAGTATGGTAGCTGATGTATATGGCCATGGTAGGTCACCAGAGATACAGCGTCCAGTTTATAAGGACTGCTGAGACAAAGCCAACCTAGATGAGCAGTAGTCTCAGAAACTTGCTGCGAGAAAAATACGTATATCATGGAGGGTTTGAATTAAAAAGAAATTTTAATACCCAGAGACAACTAAAATAAATGATCCATGATACAAAACTTTCACACCGAAAGTTAAAATTCTGACTCTCAAGATTAGTTGGTGAATCATTCAGAGAAAGCTATGTTTTTGAAGATTTTTACAAGCAAACTAACAACATTTATTACTGTCATTAACTCAGTCCTATTATACGTTCTGCACTTTTTTTGCTTTCATTTTTTCCAACTTTTTTCTTTTTATCTAATTCTAAAATTCATACATGTTCACTGTAGAAAATTTGGAAAATGGAGGAAAGTATAAAGCAGGAGAAACAAAATTTTACCCATAATACTATCTCACCATCTCGGGAGAGAACCTTGGTTAATATTTTGACATATTTACATAGTAACACTGATATTTAACATACCCTTCTAGTGATTAAATTTTGCCATAAAAATGATTTTTTCTTACAATTTTCCCTTGATTGTCATTGGAATAAAGCTAGAAAGCACAGAAACATTGTAAGAAGTAAGAACAAAAGCACCTAGCATTAACCATTTTGGTATATTTTCTTCTACTCCTTTTTATGTCTATATTCTTTTCAAATCTGTGATTGCAATTTGGATATAATATTTTGTACTTTAAAAACTTATTATATCATAAGCACTTTCCTTTGACATCAGAAACTTTGTAAAGATAAGTTTTAGCGGCTGTAAAAAATTTCATCATGTGGCTATACAAGTATTTGTTCAGATATTCTTTCAATGTTTCGGTTGTGTACAGTTTTCACTATTTATAGATAACTGCTACACGCATCTTTACATATAGATTTTTGTCCACATTTCTAATTACTTTCTGAGGACATATATCTTGAAAGGTGACTGTTAGGACAAAGAATATGAGCATTACAAAATTAGTAATGTTATTTTTTCCTCTGACTCTAAATGTACAATGTAATCCTTGAAATAAATGCTATTACATTAAATATTAAATTCTATTATATTTCCTTTCATTCCTTTTAAGGGCAGGAAGGTTTTCAGGTCTTTTGATTCATGCTTGCAAATGGTTTTCCAGACCTGTATCAATTACCTCTCTCACTAGCAATAAACCAATGCAGAATCTTACTGCATTCTCACTCATGTAGAATGTTATCATTAAAATAAACTACACTGACTTGAAGGGAAAAGTAGTATCTTATTGTTTTGTTAACATACCTTTGATTATTAATGAAGCTGATATGTATTCAAATGTGTATCATTTTTTCTATCTTTTTTGGTATCTTTTTTTGGGTGAATTTCCTTTGCTAACATAGGTATTTCTAAATACATAGTGATTACTGGAGGATGAGGTTAATCTAAGGCTCAGAAGTATGTACTTAGCCCACGCATTTGGGTGCCAGTGGGAACGATTTCAAACTGAGTAAGAATCAGGAGAGTGAAGGGCTGCTTCACCCATGAGGACCTAGTAAATCGTGCAGTTCTCTGTCCCCCGCCACCTCCCTCCACTGCACGCACGACCTTCAATCCTGCCTTAAACTGCTGTGTCTCGGTGTAAGATGAGCTACTAAGTATGTGATTTAATGTATTTGGTTTTTTAAACCTTTTTTGGTATGATGTTATTTTGGTTTACTAGCTTTCTTGCTGGGCTAAAAAGGCTATGTGGGAATAATCTGCTTTGCTTAACTTTATCTGTCAGAACCTGGAAGTCAGTTAGCAGACTGTCTGTAGAAGCACTTTCCCCTGTAACCACACCGGCTTCCAGCAACCGCGTGGGGTCCTGGCTGCTGTGGGAGGCTGGGAGCGGAGCCCAGGCACAAAAGGAGCGGAACCTCACACCTCTGCATTTCTTTCCCTTCCAGACTGGGTCAAAATGGGCTGAGAAGAGGGCTGTCATTTAGCAGGTAGATTTTTCTTATGCTCGCTCTGAAGTTTCTAATTATTCACACAAATCTGGATCCGACATCAGCTTCCTTCAAAGTCACTTGGGAAAATCTCAGTCAGCGTGTTAGGTCCCTTTCCTTTCTAAGCCGACACCCTATACTTGGCAATGACCGCTAAGTGGCTCTACAGTCAGGGTTTCGGTGCAGTGTACAACCCAGGGTGAACTCCTCTGACCAGAGCCTACCTGACTCTTTCCTTCCCTCCTTTGATGTTTATTTAGCGCTTCCTGTGCTGGGGCAGTGGATGACTCAGATATGCACACGACACATCCCCTGTTCTTAGGGAGCGTACAGTTTAATGGGGGAGACAGACTAAGAGGACGGATAACTAGAAAATGAAAGGAAGGTAATGGTGAGCACAGAGAAGACAAATAAAGAGGCACAGAGGCCCTTGCATGTAGTTCCACGTCATTCTAAGGAGTCATCCGAGGCTCAAGGCCATGTGACATTTAACGGGGAGGGTACAGAAGGGAATCCCAACAAGGCCCATCTGCATTTTGTTGTCACTCTTACAAAGGGAATATGTGATCCTTCTAGAGAAAACATACCCCCAAGCCTCAGAATTATACAAACAGTCCATCACCTTTGGTGACAGTGCTTGCTGTTGCATACTGTGTAGAACTAAAAATAATGTCATCATGTAGGAAACACTGTCATGTGCTAATAAACCTGTCCCTTAAAGAGAAGATTCTTCTCTGTAGCAACAGAAGGCATCCTGGCAGCACCCACTTTCACAATGCAGCTCCCACCTCTGTCCCTCTTCAACCTCACTCCACTGGACCCTGGAACCCTGACCAGGGAGCAGCTGCTCAGATTCCGGAACCATTCAACCCTTAGCTCTCAGTCACCTGCTCTGCTGCCTCTGTCCCTGAGAGCAGCTGCTCTTCATTTGGCCAGCAATGGTTTGGTGGTTGAGGACACATCTATTCGGGACCAAACTGACCTACAGCGTGGTCATCACTAAACACTCTCACGGAGGGACTGTGTTACCACCAGTGGCATCTGAACAAGGAGTCCAGCACTGAAGGCCAATTCCACACACCTGCTTCAAAGTTCCTCATTACGATCAAACACCTTCAGCGATGAGAAATCCATCTGTGGCTTCCTAAATCAATATTCATTCAATACATAGTTTCTGAGCATCTAGACTGGTCCTCAGGCACAGACCTCCCCTTGTGGAACTCCTCACAACTTCCTGAAAGTGACAGATGCTAAATTAACACATGCACACAAATTAATTATAACTGTGGTGTTATGAGGGAAGAATAGGGTGTTACTAGATGACACGAACATGAGGACTTAAATTTGTCTGGGGATGGGGTCATCTAAGCTGAAACCTGAAAGATGAATGGGGGTCAGTTTCCTGCAGAAGGTCTAGCACCTGAGACGTCTCCAAGGTAGGTAGTGTGGGCCGCTTGCTTGAGGAAGTATAGATCTTTCTCAATTTACGATGGGGTTACATCCCGATAAACCCATTGTAAGCTGAAAATACCATAAGCCAAAAATGCAATTAATACGCCTGACCTACTGACATCACGGCTGAACCCAGGCCACCTTCAACATGCTCAGAACACTTACATTAGCCTATAGTTGGGCGAAATCATCGGACACAATGTCTGTTGCACTGGATATCTCCTGTAACTGGTTGAACACTGTACTGAGAGTGAACGACAGAATGGTCCCCTGGGTACAGAGTGGTCACACCTGTGTCGGTGGCTCACCCTCGTGATGGCGTGGCTGCCCCGCATCACGAGAGTCAGGGATGCACATCACTAGCCTGGGAAAAGGTCACAATTCAAAATGTGAATTGCAGTTTCTACTGAATGATTATCACTTTCACACCATCATACAGTCAAAACATTCTAAGTCAAACAGTTGTAAGTCTGGGACCACCTGTGAAGGGAAGTGAGTGTGCCTGCAGGTGAGGAAGAGGTGCAGATGCTGGCCTTTCGGGGGTGTTAATGGGGTAAAAGTATTCAGGAGACAGGAGTTTCTGGCTGAGGGTAAGGGGACACTGGCAAAGGGTAACAAGTGGCAGTGGGGGCAGAAGCTGATAAATTAAGAAGTGAATGAAGAGGACAGACAACAAGGTCCTACTGTATAGCACAGGGAACTATATTCAATATCCTGTGATCAACCATAATGGAAAAGAATACGAAAAAAAGAATGTTGAAAAATTACATACGATAAAACATGTTATAAACAACTGAAAAAAAAAAGTGAATGAAGGAAGACGAGGTGAATTAGGGTGTCTGTCTAAGCATCCTGAGGACAGAAGCCTTGTTTATTTTGTTCATGGCTATAGCCCTGGTGCAGAGGACACTGCTCAGCAAGTCATATGTGCTCAGGAAGTATTTGTTGGATGAATGGCTGTATTGGGACAGAACCGATTCCGTAATAATCACGATGACAACAGGAATAAACTCAGCCACCATCAACTGAGCATCTATTATGTGCCACAGCTGTGCTCGTTGTTTGGCTAGACTAACCCCATTCCACCAACATGCAAAGCAGGCATTGTTATCCTCACTCATGGGTGATGAATTATAAGGTACCCAGAGGTTTAAGAAAACACCCAAGGTGTCTCGTCCAGAGATGCACTGAAACGCGGGCCAGTCTCAGTCCAAAGCCTGTGCTCTTTCGGCCACATCACGCTGCTTCTCAAGCATGAACATGTTGGTAAGTTGGGCTCCAGGCCCTTCCAGATGACTTGGCCGCTGCGGGGTCTCGTGCTGTCACCATGCTTAGTCAGCCTGTCCAAGCAGCCCCATAGGAAGGAAGCATACGTGCCCCAGATGTGGGCGATCACAGACATCCACCTACAAGGTGCATTTACCGGAAGTGCCTTGTGCAATGAGGCTGTGCTGGGTTAGTTCAGGGGCGCTAACGAGGCCACTGTTCCTGGTTAGTCTCCAGGTCCAATGAACTCAGCTCCATGGCTTAGACACCTCAGCCCAAGTCATCTGTCTCAGAGAAAACACCTGAGAAGTGTGGGTGGCTTGGTAAAACCTGTTTGTAAGACTAGGAAAGCCATTCAAAGGAATGTCACAATAAAGGCCAGGAGCAGCTTCCTATCAAAAGAGCATGACCTTTTAACACAAACTTGAGCAAATCAGAGCTCCTCTACCTTGCAGAGACCTTTTCTCCAAGGAAGTCTGGAGATGTTTCCCCCCCAAGAATTTCTCAGAATCTTCGTCTCTGTGATATTGTTAAAAAAAAAAAAAAAAAAAAGTCAGGTTGGTAGATACATTGCTAATATAATTTCTGAAAATTACCAAGAATTTAAAAGACCAAGACACATGCAGAACATCTATGTAGCTTTGAGGCTGTTCAAAAAATTATAACTGGAGACAGAGATGTTCTTATAACCAACTTAGGCAAGCTTGTGTTTGGAATATGGTTAGGACAGAGTTAGTTTTCAAGGCGAGTGGTATCTAATTCTACTTCTCTCTTTCTCTCTCTGCTTCTAGTCTCTTCCCTCTACAAATTGTCCTCCTCATAGCTGCTGGAGCTATCTTTCCAGAACACGAATCTGATTAGTTCCCTGCTTCACAAAACCTACTAAGCCCACCTGCACAGTGTATACGTCAGGTGGCCGTGTAACTGACCATCTGTCTGGGACGCTCTTCAGAGTTAAAAGAGGCAGCTCTATTAATTATTATGTTGGGGCAATAGCCATAAACCACGACTGTCCCTGGCAAGCGAGGACCTACGGTCATTTCACATAGAAGGTGCCTGTCAATCTGTCCCACCCAGATCAGCCCCTGCGAGGTACCTGCCTTTCCGGTGCTTTCCGGTGCCCTACCTCAGCCCTTCCCTGCCTCTCTGCTGGACAAGTGCTTCCAGACCAGCTGGAAGAACAGCACCTTGTACTCTCCCAGGCAGAGTTAGGGGCTCCGGCCTCTACGCTTTCATGCACCTTTAACACAGACTTCACTGGGGTACCAGCGCTCGTCTGGGTTCATGTTGGCTGTCAAGGCTAGGGGGTCGGGGACTGAAGGATGCGTGTGGCTACCCACGATGTACAGAAGGGTGTTTCCTGTGTCACAAGTGCTCAGTAAATGTTCATTGATAATAAATCAATTCCATGACTAGAGAATCTGATCGCTTTTCAATAAATACCTTGAGGTCTGTGCTGTCAACAAATGTTCATGACCACAGCGTTTTATTCCCGAGCCACTGACTGTCCTGGTATCATAGAAAACTAATATGAGCAATTCGTTTTCTCAGCGGTGGAGACAGTAAGAGGCATGTTTCACTTCCACTGTTCACTGGGGATGGTGTCGCTCTAGGCCAAAATGCCGAACCTGCGAAGGGTGACTCATCTCTGGAGGGTTCTGAGCTGTCTCGGGCCCAAGGGCGCTCAGGCCTCTTGGACTGTAACTTGCTCTCAGGCTGGCACACAGACTCTGTGCTGTGTCTGCTACAGCCAAGACACCTGTGACATTCCTGTGCGGGGCCCCTCCCAATCTAACCCGTCTCTTACAATGGGGGGCACCTAAGGGAAGCGAATGGAAGTTTCTCAGACCGAGACTGAGAAATGCCGCCTCCCTCTGGGTGAGCAATGGCGTGCACGCCCAGTAGCGTGAATTTCCTGTCTCTCAGAGCACGCATCTGGGAGTGATGAGCAATGATTGGTCAGTGATGGGTATATCGTGCTAAACTGAATTTCCAGTAACTTTACAGAGTGAGGAAGTAGACACAACTCAGTAGTCACCCCACTATGACTGCTTTCCAACTGTTTTTGATCTTGAGCACACATAATTTGAATATATTAAAGAGCCAGAGAGTAAGACCCATGAATGAAGGAGATAAAAGGTCAGATGAGTATATGAAGGTATCATAAGGTGAGTCACTAGATGGTGACAGCTGTTCCTACAGTTCCTGAGAACGAGAAGAAACCAAAGCATAGGAAATTTCGGTTTAGGAAGAGGACCAAATTTCCTGAGTGGGATATTTAAGATCCTTAAATACATCACCAAAGGAGCTGTGGAATCGATTTGTCTGGAGGTCCTTACAAACAGAGCAATTATTAAGCAGTCAGGGATGAGTTCTGTTGAAGTCTGACCATTGCCTGGAACTGGCTGGAATCTTTAAGCTCGTCCCAACCCTACAGTCTCACGATACTCCATGAATTGCCAGTGAAAGATGAGCAGAACCGAGAAGCAGAGGGACCTCAGAAGTTACCTGATCTGCTCCCGGGCAACAATATAATATGACTTCTATTTTCAGGTTTCACTAAGGATGGAAAGCAGTTATATCTGCAGTTCCCATCATTTCATCAGTCTCTGACAGTCAAAAACCTGTCCTGATGTTTAGTCAAACTTCCTTGGTTGTAAGATGGGAATGAGAGAGTTTCCTCCTACCAGCGCACATCCACAGTAAGCTAAGGTTATCACGCTGTTTAAGGCTCTGCTGACATTGCTCATGCTTTCAAAGCTTCTGTTGTAAAGGGTGTTGTAAAGGGTGAAATTCGAGTTTGGTGGGATTACTCTGAGCACAGATGGATATTATAACGCCGCGCTTTGGGGTCTCAGGCATTAAGTTAAATATTAAGGAGTGAGGGATGGAACCTGGATGGAATTTTAACACAACATTCCTCTTCCTAAAACACGCACATCCTAAGGGTGTCCATCGATGCTGTAACTCATCTTCCATGGATGTCAGCCACCCAGTGCGCATGTCTGTTGCGGGGGAGGAGGTGAGGGAAAGTAGCTGAGCCCAGGCTACGGAAAGGGTGGTTCCAGGGACGAAGGGGTCTGGGAGGGAGAATGTGGGGCAAAAGGAGAAGCAGGAGTCACAGTAACAAACAGGCTAAGAGGGTGGAGAGAAAAGCAAACAGAAGCACACGGAAGAGAATTTCTCCTGAGAGTAACTCAGAACATCACTCAGAAGAGGTCTTAAAAGGGTCTCTTCCCTATTTATGCTAGAGCAGGTGAGTCAGTGGCAAGTGTGTCCTCAGCTTGCTGGGCTGGAGGGATGGGAGAGAGGAGGCAGGTGGGTGGGTAAAGACACTTCTGTTGATAGATACGTGGCCAAGGAATTGACCACAGATCTCCAGCTAAGCAATATACTTGCAACCCCCCACGTGGCCCTCCCCTCCGTGGTCACTTTTTTTTTTTTTGCCGTGCAGCACGGCATGCGGGATCTTAGTTCCCTGACCAGGGATCGAACCCACGCCCCCTGCACTGGAAGCGCGCAGTCTTAACCACTGGACCAGCTGGGAAGTCCCCACAGTCACTTTTTAAGTGTCTGTTTCTGTGGCTGCCACTCTGCTCCTTCGCAATGCCTTCTGTCTCCAGCCTTTCTTCCTTTCCTGGGACTCTCCATTCCATTAAGTTGGCCAAATAGCCCAGAAAAACCGTAAATTCTGGTGGGGGCTTGGATGGTTCTCTAGAAGGTGGTAGAGGACACGGAACATGATTTAAATTAGAATTAAATTAAATTAGAATTGTTGAAACACCTACAGGTCAAGAAAGGAACAGACGGCTAACCTTTTCTTTTGACACCTGGTAGCACACCCACCTTCTAGCATGTTTTAAAGTGGAAGATTCTTGGTATTATTTTGGAGAAATAAGACTTTTAATACCCCCTTCCTTCCCCACTGTTCAATTAATTTTGGGAAACCAAAAAGGACTTCCACGCCATATGCAGAAAATCTGATTTTGTTGAGGCCATTAAAACATTACCCTTTCATTCTTTAATGAAATAACCCACACAGAGGACTGAAAAAAAAAAAAAAAAAGCAACAGTCCCTTGACCCACCGTTCCCTTCTTTCATGCTTGTTTTTTTAAATTGCTTTTATTTTTAGTTCTTTTGATGGTTTGCTCCAATCACTTAATAATCTGCTCATACAGTTCTTTCTTAATTTACCAATTTTAGATGTTATCCATTGACTTCTTTTTATGACACATCTGCATTTATATCACTAATAGCCTCCTCTTGCCCCCCTCATCTGTAACTTAATCAATATGGTTATATCACTTTGGACTCTCTTTATTACATGAAGCAATATAGGTATCCTTTGCTTTGTTCCATCAACAAGAAACCATATTTTTACTGCTCACTGTGTAAGGTGAGGATCCTGGCATCTCTATCCTTTTAGCGCTTCTGCCTCCCTCCCAAATACTTGTACCTCCTCGAGGTTGAGAATATTTCCTTTGTTAACGTCTCCAACAATGGACTCCTGATTTTACCTCCAAAAGGTGCTCCTATCCCAAATACCCCACTCTCGGTCAACGCTACCCCAACTACCAGGTGCTCCAGCCAGAAATGAACCCTCTCCTTCCCTTTCACCTCACATAAGTCCTGTCATCGCTGTCTCCAAAATATATTCTCACCGTCCCCACTGCTAAAACACTAGTGCAAGTCATCACCTTCTCTCTCCAGGACCGGCACCTCTTATCTCGCTATCATCTGTCCTCTACATAACAGCCAGCGTGATTTTTCTGAAATATAAATCAGATCGCATCACATCACTCCTCTTGTTAAAAAGTGGTCTCTTATTGCAACCCCCTCACTGTTGCCCATAAAACCTTCAATGATCTGGCCTGGGCTTTCTCTAACATCCATGCTCTTACACTCTCCCCCTCATTTGCTCTGCTCCAGCTAAACTGGCCCTTATCTTTTTTTAAACATCTTTATTGGAGTATAATTGCTTTACAATGGTGTGTTAGTTTCTGCTGTATAACAAAGTGAATCAGCTATACATCTACATATATCCCCATATCTCCTCCCTCTTGCATCTCCCTCCCCTTATCTTTCGACCATCACAAGTTCATTCCTGTTTTAAGGCCTTTGCTCTTCAGCCTGGTAACACCCCGGATCTCCTCCTTTTCCTCATCTTTGGAATCCTAATTGGAGCATCACTCCTTCTGAAAGGTCTGTGTGAGCAAAAGCAACCTCTCACCCCTAGCTATGCACTCTCATGTTATCCTGTTTATCTTCATGCTACTCTAGACAGTCTCTTACTTATTTGTATGTGTTTATTGTTTACCGCCCCACCCCCACCCCGCGGCTTCTAGAATGTGAGCATTAAGAGCTCTTTTGTTCACTGTATCCCCTCATCTAGAACACTGCCTGGAACATAGAAGGCATTAAAAAAATATTGACTATTATCAACTCAGTGTTCTGTAACATTTCAAAGGCTTCCATGCTTAGCAATTGCTTTGACTAAGATTAATTCCAAAAGTTGGAAATCAAGCAGTGTTTTATTACTGCGACCATGTAATTATTATTCACTACTTCAGTAATGTCCCAAAATATATTCTGTCTTGAATGTTTTTTTCCCCCTCGGAATTTATAATTGCCTTTTGTCGTCATGGTCTAGCTTTTTAAGGATAAAACAGAAACCCATGAGTCCCCCTTTCCCCAGGGACCATTCACTGATGCCCTCTATCTGCTCACTCTGATCTGGACGATGGCTCTGCCAAGTTTAAACCACAGCTGCCGCTCAGGCTTTGTTTCCTTCCTGATTTGGATCTGCTACATCTTGGTCCTCACGTCTTCCTCGTTCTGGTTTTATTACCTTAGTTTGTGGGAATATATCCTCGGAAAATTTCCTATGAAAGGGTGTGTGAAAAGCCTCTGCTTCTCTGACCATGTTTTTCCCCTTGTTCGTTTGTTTTGGTTTTTTAACTTCACACCTGATTAATACTTTGGCTGGGTAAAGAATTATAGGTTGACAATACTTTCCTCTCAGTGCGTTACAATTTTCCATTGTCTTTCACCACCTGGTATAAGTGAAGAGAATTCACATATGTACACAGTTATAGGTACAATCTCAGTGCCAACTAAGAATTCCCAAAAAAGATGTTTACAGGAAACAAAGGAAACAACTGTATCAGTAGTTGGCAAAGACTACTCAGGGTGATGCATACAAGATAAAATTCTCACAGAAATCTCTTGCATTCCTATACATTAATGATGAAAAATCTGAAAGAGAAATTAAGGAAACATGCTCATTTACCACTGCAACAAAAAGAATCAAATACCTAGGAATAAACCTACCTAAGGACACAAAAGACCTGTATGCAGAAAACTATAAGACACTGATGGAAGAAATTAAAGATGATACAGACAAATGGAGAGATATACCATGTTCTTGGATTGGAAGAATCAACATTGTGAAAATGACTATACTACCCAAAGCAATCTACAGAGTCAATGCAATCCCTATCAAACTACCAATGGCATTTTTCACAGGGCTAGAACAAAAAATTTCACAATTTGTATGGAAACACAAAAGAACCCGAATAGCCAAAGCAAACTTGAGAAAGAAAAACGGAGCTGGAGGAAATCAGGCTCCCTGACTTCAGACTATATTACAAAGCTACAGTAATCAAGACAGTATGGTACTGGCACAAAAACAGAAATATACATCAGGGGAACATGATACAAAGCCCTGAGATAAACCCACACACATATGGTCACCTTATCTTTCATAAAGGAGGCAAGAATATACAATAGAGAAAAGACAGCCTGTTCAATAAGTGGTGCTGGAAAAACTGGACAGCTACATGTAAAAGAATGAAATTAGAACACCTCCTAATACCATACACAAAAATAAACTCAAAATGGATTAAAGACATAAATGTAAGGCCAGACACTATAAAACTCTTAGAGAAAAACATAGGCAGAACACCCTGTGACATAAATCACAGCAAGATCCTTTTTCACCCACCTCCTAGAGAAAGGGAAATAAAAACAAAAATAAACAAAGGGGCCTAATGAAACTTAAAAGCTTTTGCACAGCAAAGGAAACCATAAAGAAGACGAAAAGACAACCCTCAGAATAGGAGAAAATATTTGCAAATGAAGCATCTGACAAAGGATTAATCTCCAAAACATACAAGCAGCATATGCAGCTCAATATCAAAAACACAAACAACGCAATCCAAAAATGGGCAGAAGACCTAAATAGACATTTTTCCAAAGAATATACAGATCGCCAACAAACACATGAAAGGATGCTCAACATCACTAATCATTAGAGAAATGCAAACAAAGACTACAAGGAGATATCACCTCACACCAGTCAGAATGGCCATCATCAAAAAAATCTACAAACAATAAATGCTGGAGAGGCTGTGGAGAAAAGGGAACCCTCTTGCACTGCTGGTGGGAATGTAAATTGATACAACCACTATGGACAACAGTATGGAGGTTCCTTAGAAAACTAAAAACAGAACTACCATATGACCCAGCAATCCCACTACTGGCATATACCTAGAGAAAACCATAACTCTAAAAGAGTCATGTACACCACAATGTTCATTGCAGCACTATTACAATAGCCAGGACATGGAAGCAACCTAAGTGTCCATCGACAGATGAATGGATAAAGAAGATGTGGCACATATATACAATGGAATTACTCAGCCATAAAAAGAAACGAAATTGAGTTATTTGTAGTGAGGTGGATGGACATAGAGTCTGTCATACAGAGTGAAATAAGTCAGAAAGAAAAACAAATACTGTATGCTAACACATATATATGGAATCTAAAAAAAAAAAAAGGTTCTGAAGAACCTAGGGGCAGGACAGGAATAAAGACGCAGACATAGAGAATGGACTTGAGGACATGGGGAGGGGGAAGGGTAAGCTGGGACGAAGTGAGAGAGTGGCATGAACATATATACACTACCAAATGTAAAACAGATAGCTAGTGGGAAGCAGCTGCATAGCACAGGGAGATTAGCTCAGTGCTTTGTGACCACCTAGAGGGGTGGGATAGGGAGGGTGGGAGGGAGATGCAAGAGGGAGGGGATATGGGGATATATGTATACATATAGCTGATACACTTTGTTATACAGCAGAAACTAACACAGCATTGTAAAGCAATTATACTCCAATAAAGATGTTTAAAAAAAAAAGATAAAATTCTGCAAAGCTAGCTAGTTTTGCCTGAATTAGGTTGAATTGTAGTTCGTTGAGTAAAGAAATTCAATTTTATTTCTTCTAAAAATAGGAAGTTCTCCACAAATTCTTCTCAGGATTAGGCTAAATATTTTCTTACAAGTCTTTTCCTAATTTTTTAAAAAAAAATTTTAAAGCAAACCTCTTACTCACAGCACTTCTCAGTTCACCTGCATGGTTCTCAGTAGAACTGTAATTGCTTTTTGTTATCTATTTGTAAACTCAGTGTGGGAAGGAGGGGTGTCTTGCTGTATCTCTGGCATCTAACTTATCTACAGAAAGTCTCACACTTTTGAGTCGGGGCTCACTCTACAGGTTGAGGAAAGGAGAGCAAAGCCATACAAGGTGTGGTACAGCTAAAGCTCTCTGGAAGTCAAGACGCATGTCCCTGTCAAGCTTTCTACGCTCCTGGTCTTCACACGCAGACAGTGGCTTTCAGAGACCCTGAGTTTTACAGTCAGAGAACTTGGGTTTGACTCTGACTCTGCTCTGCTACTTAATTAGCTTTGTGACCTTGGGTCAATCGTTTATATGCTCTGAACCCATTTCTTCACCTGTAAAATGGGGATAAGAATGTCTACGCTGCAGTACAGTGACTTTGAAGATTAAATCCTATAATTTATGTAAATAAATGGATATAATAATAGGACCTTAAGAAGTAGTTACTACTACTATTTTCATTAATGAAAGCAATGAAAAGTTGATATATAGAAATCAAACCTAAAGCATTCATTCTGATGAAAAAAAATCCAGACTTTATAGACTGTTTCACATAATACTAAGCATGATGATAATAATCTATAGCAAAACTGAAATAATTAACAAGTTTCTAAATCTGAGGTTCCTTTTGGTCCAGGCCCAAAGTCCTTCATGCCTCCTGCAGTTCCACCCCTGCCACCTTTGACTGACCTTGTGTGTACAGCCCAATCCATTAAAAAATCGCTAGGCAGGAGCCTCAAGCTACAAAGTCTTACGTTTGATTTCTTTTGCATCCTTTTCCTTCCTGATGAAAATTTTGAATGAGTAAAATAGAAATAAGTGAGGTTTTGTTATAAGTTTTACGTTTACAATAAATTTTGTTTGGTTAAACAACATCAAATATACATGTGGTGTGATAACATACAACTGGGAAAGGGATTTTTGGGGTGACTTAAGGATATCGATCTTCTTTTTTTTTTTTTGCGGTACGCGGGCCTCTCACTGTTGTGGCCTCTCCCGTTGCGGAGCACAGGCTCCGGACGCGCAGGCTCAGCAGCCATGGCTCAGAGGCCCAGCCGCTCCGCGGCATGTGGGATCGTCCCGGACCGGGGCACGAACCCGTGTTCCCTGCATCAGCAGGCGGACTCTCAACCACTGCACCACCAGGGAAGCCCAAGATACCGATCTTCTTATTTCAGGCCTATTAGATTAGATGCACTGAGTTCTCTGTCTGCTCTGCAGGTCCCCTCTTTCCATCGTATGCCCTGGCCTTCACTCACCATTCCATCTGGGGCAGGCTTCTCCTAATATCGTTTTCCATCCATTACCTGGTAAGGATTCCTGTTCCTTTCTTTGGAGTGTGTCTAGATGACTGCTCTTCAGAGAAATGAAAGCTTGATTGAGGGGTGAGGAATAAGTTCATCACATGGACTCCAGAATTCCCAAGATGGTTATCTGCTCAACTACCTCTAGTAGCCATCAGTCCCAGGTTCAGCATACCCACAGCACCGGAAAGAAACAGGACTTCTTAAAAGCTAGGTTCCAATGATGCTTACCAGCAAGGGAGCATCTTTTTGTTTTGGTTTGTGGTCAATCAGTGCCCTCGTCTGAGAGATCTGACAACAGCAGAGGTGCAGAAACAAGGCAGACAGGAACCTAAAAGCCACAAAAAGCCTTATATCTGACTCCTTTTTACTACTAAAGGGAATCTGCTAATAGAATCCAAGAACAAAACTGCAATAAGTTTAATTCATTGCTAGGTAGATCAGGGGAGAGTCAGGCAGAAGGAAGAGGAAGCATGTCCAAAAAAATCTATTTTCCCAAATGTGCAAGACGAAGAACACTGTAGAACTGGCAAGCGCGCTACTCTGCCCTATTTGCTATTTTAGGTTCCAAGCACTATAACTGATGGCAAGTTTTTAAACCATAAGGTTTTTTTTTTGGTCTTTTTTTTTTAAACCATAAGGTTTTATATTTAAAGGAACCTGGGTCTCCTGACCTTCTTACTCCTCTATCCAGGATGGAAGCTACGAAGGACAGCACATTCAGGAACCTGCATTTATTTACTTATTTTAAAAATATTTATTTATCTTCCTTATTTTTATTTATTTATTTTGGCTGCGATGGGTCTTAGTTGCGGCACACAGGATCTTTGTTGAGGCACGTGGGATCTTTTTGTTACGGTGCACGGTCTGCTCTGTCTGTGCGTGGGCTCTGTAGTTTGCGGCACATGGGCTCTCTGGTCGAGGCTGGCGAGATCAATAGTTACGGTGTGCAGGCTTAGTTGCCATGTGGCATGTGGGATCTTAGTTCCCCAGCCAGGGATCTAGTCCGTGTCCCCTGAGGACTGGAAGGTGGGTTCTTTACCACTGTGCCACCAGGGAAGTCCCCAGGAATCTGCTTTTACTTTTTTAAATTACTTTTTAAAATAAATTTATTTATTTTTGGCTGAGTTGGGTCTTCGTTGCTGCGCGCGGGCTTTCTCTACTTGCAGCGAGCGGGGGCTCCTCTTCGTTGCAGTGCACAGGCTTCTCATTGCTGTGGCTTCTCTTGTTGCGGAGCATGGGCTCTAGGCATACGGGCTTCAGCGGTTGTGGCGCACGGGCTCAGTAGTTGTGGCTCGTGGGCTCTAGAGCGCAGGCTCAGTAGTTGTGGCGCACGGGCTTAGTTGCTCCGCAGCATGTGGGATCTTCCCGGACCAGGGCTGGAACCCGTGTCCTTTCCGTTGGCAGGTGGATTCTTAACCACTGCGCCACCAGGGAAGCCCCCAGGAATCTGCTTTTAGAGTCACCTGCCAAGGGTTCCTGGGGACGACTGTAACTGTCTAATCTTTTATGCAACAAAGGTGAAAAAGTTTTCTGAACAGTATAAAACCCTAAATAAAATTCTGTAACACATATCAAAAGCACCTCACACACTGTTCAGGATATCTAAACCAGCCACCTGGACTACATGATATGATGGTAGGCCAGGGGCTAAGAAATATGCTTCCGGGAGTTAATATTCACATCTTCTCAATGTGATAAACACCAGCTTTGATTTATTACTGCCTCTCTTCTAGAAAGGTTAAGTGACTTAGAACAGGAATAATGTGTAATATCTAACAATTAACCAAGGTTTGTCGGGTGCTGAGATGTTTATTTTTACACCTTTCCTTTTGCTAAAGGTGTACTTTCAGGTTTGAGTTCTGTTCTTCTGAACAGATGGCTATCATTTAACTGACAATGCTGAGTTTATTTACCCAGGATTCAGAGTCTAGTCACAAAATAGTGAATATGATTTAGCTTCCACTAGTGACAGTTGAAAATAGCACTGAAATAAGAATCCAACAGATGGGATGACTTTTAAGATGCAGAAACAAGTTTCAAAGAGACCCTGGAGTTAGCTGTTAGAATGCTTGGGTTTATAAAATATAAGAAACAATTGGCAGAAATTGTATATAAGGAAGTAGTAGAATATGGCTCTGAAAGCTCATATACATAAAACAAGTTACTCTGTAAAACTATTTCCCTTTGTTCGTGGCCTTAAGTTCTTTTTCTAAAACATAATTTTCTTTCTTTATTTATTTTGGCTGTATTGGGTCTTTGTTGCTACAGGCTTTCTCTAGTTGTGGCAAGTGGGGGCCACTCTTTGCTACAATGCGTGGGCTTCTCATTGTGGTGGCTTCTCTTGTTGAGGAGCATGGGCTCTAGAGCATGCAGGCTTCAGTAGTTGTGGCACGCGGGCTCAGCAGTTATGGCTCGTGGGTTTTAGAGCACAGGCTCAGTAGTTGTGGTGCACGGGCTTAGTTGCTCCGCGGCATGTGGGATCTTCCCGGACCAGGGCTGGAACCCGTGTCCCCTGCATTGCAGGCGGATTCTTAACCACTGCGCCACCAGGGAAGTCCCTTAAGTTCTTTTTTCAACCCACAAGAGAGGTCCAGTAAACTGCCGTCAAGTAATAGAGGGTCCCATGGGAGATGGGGTATCAGAATCCCTATGTGTATAAGCTTTGAAAACTATACCCTGATCTCTTAGGATCAACCACTGTTTCCCAATTGCAGAATGACTGCTTTCACCTAGCGGAAGAATAACAACTTCAGAACCTTGCTCATCGGGGAGTCAGCACTGGCCGGTCAAGTTTAGAACATCTACATCTGGACTTTCAGGTTCTCACTCACTAAAGAGATATCCGGAGCTGGTTTTCCTGAACTGGTACAGTACCAAAAAAAAAATTAAATTTCTGAGTGTAAAGTCATAGAATTTAGAATAGGAAGAGATAAGCTAACATTTTAAAGATCAGACTATACTTCCATTCAATCTTTTTGATTAATTCTTTCTTGGGGGTTTTTCTGGGTCTTAATCTCTTTTTACGCTGAGGCATTTGATCATGCTGTCCTCTTCTTTCCAAGAGATTCCTTCCCTCAAGTCTCCTTCTACCCTTTTGACTTCCCATCCATTAAACACGGGATTTGCCTAGGGTTCCAATCTGGTCCCTCTTTTCACTCTACATGTTCTCCTTGGCAACTTCCTCCTGCTTTGGCATCAGTTCAGACTCATGACACTGCCTTCAAGTTCCTTGACAATCTGGTCACACCTACATACCTTTCTAGTATTTCTTGCCACTCCCTCTGTACAACCTCTGAGGCTGCCACACCGGACTACTTCTCACTGTTCTCAGAACAGAGCCCATGTATTTTCAAGTATTCCCTTTATGGCTCTGTTCATGCTGTTTTCTTCTACCCCCAATGCACTGACCCATCTCACCTGGACCTCCTTCCCTAGACTCTAGAGCCCAGTCCCAAGCTTATTAACAGCTTCATTGTGGCATCACTGACATCTGATAAACTCCACACATTCGAAGCGTACAACAGGAAGAGTTCTGAGATGTGTATATACCCTGAAAGCACGGCCACGCTCAAAATATCTGCTGCCCCCCACAAGTCTCCTTGTTCTCCTTTGTAATCTTTTCTTCTTGCCTCCTCCCCACCTACCCTCCTTTCCCAGGCAACCACTTATGATGTGCTTCCTGTTACTGTAGCTTAGTTTGTATTTTCTAGAGTTTTATAGAAACGGAATCACACAGTATGTACATTTTTAAGGTGGGCTTCTTTGACCAAGCGTTCATTTTGAAATGAATTTTGAAATTCAGCCATGTGGCATCGTGTATCAATAGTCATTCTTTTTACTGCTGAGTGGGAGTCCACTGTATGGATACCACAGTTTGCTTACCCACTCACCTGTTAATGGACACTTGGGTTATTCCCTGTAGTTGACTGTTACAAATAAAGCTGCCGTGAACGTTTGTGTATGAGTCTTTACGTGCTTATATGCATTCATTTTTCCCTTCGGTAAATTCCTAGGAGGGTTAGGTATGTTTAACTTTTAAAAAAACTGCCACTGTTTCCCAAAGTGACACTATAAAGTGACAATACAAATTATCCAATTAATACAATTATCCAAAACGGACAATGTAACTATCCTAAAAATATCCAATTGTGCTGAATCCTGTCTGAGGGGGAAAGCATTCAATCTTTCACCATTAAACATGGTGAAAGACTTTTCACAGATGCCCTTTATCAGATTGAGGAAGTTACTTCTATTGTTAGTCTGCTGAGAGCTTTTATCAGAAACGGATGTTGGATTTTATCAAATGCTTTTCCTGCATCTATTGAGATGTCATATGGGTTTTCTTCTTAGTTTATTTATATGGTGAATTACATGGATTGATTTTTGAATGTTAAATCAACCTTGCATGCTTGGGATAAATCTCACTTGGTCATAATGTATGATTCGTTTTATATATTGTTGGGTTTGATTTTTCCTTCTATATACTGCTGAAGTGGATATACTCAATTTTGCTTAGATTTTTTATATCTATGTTCCCAATGGATATTGTTCTGTAGTTTTCTATTCTTGTAATATTTTTGTCTGGTTTTGATATCAGGGTAAGGCTGGACTCATAGAATGAGTTGGGAAGTATCTCCTTTTCATGTTCCGGAAGAGTTTGCGTATACCTGGTATTTTTTCCTTAAATGTATAGAATTCACCAATGAAGCCACCTAGACCTGGAGTTTTCTCTGCGGGAAAGTTTTTTTTTTTTTTGCGGTACGCGGGCCTCTCACTGTTGTGGCCTCTCCCGTTGCAGAGCACAGGCTCCGGACGCGCAGGCTCTCTGCACAGGCTCCGGACGCGCAGGCTCAGCGGCCATGGCTCACGGGCCCAGCCGCTCCGCGGCATGTGGGATCTTCCCGGACCGGGGCACGAACCCGTGTCCCCTGCATCGGCAGGTGGACTCTCAACCACTGCGCCGCCAGGGAAGCCCATGTGGGAAAGTTTTAACTACTAATTCAATTTCCTTAATAGACAAAGAACTATTCTGGTTATTTATTTCTTCTTGTGTGAGCTTTGGTGTAGTTTGTGCCTTTTGAAGAATTTGCCCATTTCATCTAAGCTGTCAAAATTTACTGGCATAAAATGTTAATAATAATATTCCCTTTTAATCTTTTTAATATCTGTAGAATCTGTATGGATATCACCTCTCTCATCCTGATTTGGTAATTTGTGCCATCTGTTTTTCCTCTTCATCTGATTAGATGCTGAGCTATTTTATTTTGGTCTCACTGATATTTGCTACTGTTTTTCTGCTTTCTGTTTCATTGATTTCAGCTTTGATTTTTTATTGTCTTCTTTTTTCTTTTTTTGGCTTATTTTGTTTAATTTACTCTTATTTTTCTAGTTTCTTGAAGTGGGAGCCGACCTCACTGATTTGAGACCTCTCTCCTTTTCTGTTCTAGGCATTTAGTGCTATAAATTTCCACCCAAGAATTGCTTTACCAGCATTACATAAATGTTTTTTTTTTCTTTTTTTTTGCTGTACGTGGGCCTCTCACTGCTGTGGCCTCTCCCGCTGCGGAGCACAGTCTCTGGACTCGCAGGCTCAGCGGCCATGGCTCACGGGCCCAGCCGCCCCGCGGCATGTGGGATCTTCCCGGACCGGGGCGCGAACCCGTGTCCCCTGCACCGGCAGGCAGACTCTCAACCACAGCGCCACCAGGGAAGCCCGCATTACATAAATTTTGATATGCTGTGTTTTCATCTTCATGCGGTTCAAAATACTTTCTATCCTTCATTTTAATCAACTCTTTGACCCACGTGTTGCTCTAAAGCGTGTTATTTGCCTTCTACTTATTTGGAGATTTTTCGGCCATCTTTTTGTTATTGATTTCTAATTTTATTTCATTATGGCAGGGACCTTGAATCCTTTATATTGTGACTTGTATCATGGCCCAGAATATGGTCTGTCTTGGCAAATATGTACTTGAAGAGAATGTGTATTCTGATGCTGTTAGGTAGAATGTTCTATAAATGTCAATTAGGTCAATTCAGTTGACAGTGTGGTTCAGGTCTTCCGTATGCGTACTTATTTTTCTGTTGACTTGTTCTATCAATTGTTGAGAGAGGGGCACTGAAATTTACAACTATAATTGTGTATTTCTCCATTTTTCCTTGTAGTTCTATCAGTTTTTGCTTCACATTTTTGAAACTCTCTTATTAGGGGCAGGAACAATTCGGTTGGTTAGGGTCAATTTACGAATTGACCCGTATTACTTTGTTACTGTCATTCTTTAAACAATTGCCTTTAAAAAGATTGAAGTAACAAGGAAAGAAGCTTATATATTTACCCACGTAGCTGTTATTTCTAGTGCTCTTTATTCGTTTGTGGAGATCTGTATTTCCATCTGGTATACATATCTTTTTCTGCCTGAAGGACTTTCTTTAACATTTCTGTGCTGTGAATCTACTGGTAAATGCACTGTTTCAGCCTTTGTGTGTCTGAAAAGTCTTTAATTCACTTTCACTTTTGAAAGCTATTACCAATTGGTATAGAATTGTAGGTTGACAGTTTTTTCCTTCAGTATTTTAGAGATGTTGTCTGCTTTCTCACTTCTGTTGCTAATGGGAGATTTGCTACAGCCTTATATGTATTCCTTTGTATAAAATATGTCTTTTTCCTCTGGCTGCCTTTTAGTTTTTATTTTTATCATTGGTTTTGAGCAATTGGATTGTGATATGCCTTGGTGTAATTTCCTTCATGATTTTTTGGGTGTAATTTCTAGAATTTGTCGGTTTATGAGATTTTCATCAAATTTGGAAAGTTTTCGGCCATTATTTCTTTAAATATTTTTTTCTGTCTTCCCCCTTTGGTCGGGGACTTCATCTACCCATATATTAGACTGGCTGAAGTTATCCCATAGTTCACTGATGATCTGTTCCTTTTTCAAAAAATTTTTTTCTCTGTGTGCTTCATTTTGGATAGTTTCTATTGCTATGTCTTCAAGTTCACTTTATTAATAATAATCTTTGATTTCTTCAATGTCTAATATGCTATTAATCCCATCCAGTGTATTTTCATGTCAGACATAGTTTTCACTTCTACAAGTCTGACTTGGGTCTTTTTTGATATCTTCCATGTCTTTAACTGTTATAATAAAGTGATAATAACTATTTTAATGTCCCGTTGGTTATTTCTAACATCTGTGGCAGTTCTGGGTTGGTTCTGATTGATTTTTATCCTCATAATGGGTTTCATTTTCCTGCTTCTCTGCAGGCTTGCTAATTTTTGATTGAATGCCAGACATTGTGAATTTTACCTACTTGACGGTGGATAATTTTGTATTCCTATAAATATTCTTGAGCTTTTTCTGGGTTGCAGTTAAGTTACTTGGAAATAATTTGATCCTTTTGGGTCTTACTTTCAAATTTGTTAGAGGAAACCAGAGCAGTGCTCAGTCTAGGGCCAATTATTCCCCACTACTGAAGGAAGATCCTTCTGAGTACTATATTGAATGAAGTTTTCCAATCTGGCTGCTGGGAACAGGTACTACTCCCCACTCTCCGTGAGTACCAGGCACTGCTCCTTCTAATCCTCCTGATTGTTCTTTTGTCCTCAGGTGGTTTTCTAACAACATGATCGGTGTTCAGGTAGATACTTAACAGAGGCCCTTGCAGATCTCCAGTTTTCTGTGCAGCTCTCTCCTCTGTTACTCTGACCTGTAAACGTCAGTGGCCTTAGTCTCCCAGGCCCCAGGCTCCATAGTGGTTCCCCCTCCCTGTGCCACAGCCTGGATGTTCTCTCAAGGCAGTAAGCCAGGGCAGCTGTAGGGCTCACCTCATTTGTTCTCTGGCTCTCATGGATCACCATCCTTCACTGTCTGATATCTAGTATCCAGAAAACTATTGTTTCATATATTTTGTCTGTTTTTTTTTTTTGTTGTATCAGGTAAGAGGGTAAATTTCATCCTTGTTACTCCATCTTGGATAGACGTGGAAGGCCACTTTTTAAACTCTGGAGATCTCCTTTTAAGCCTGGTACAAACACCACTCCTCTTTGATGAAGTTTCCCCAGAACATTTTTCACGTCTCTCACTTCGGTCTAAAGATATACTCTGACCTTTGCGCATTAAGCCACTTTCTTTATACTCTTACAAGCTTATCATGAGTTATGCATTCATCTCCTTTGACAGACCACAAGCTTCTTGATGGCAGGAGGTGGGTCTTCGTATCACTATGCCTAAGACAATGTCTGATAAATGATTGAGCCTCAAGATATATATCCCCCTCACCCTGTTTCTACAGTGCTCAGTAGCCAACACTGACTTTTATTTTATTTTTACTATCTGAACCATTTGTAAGTGTACAGTTCAGTAATGTTTCACACTGTTGTGAAACATCTCCAGAGCTTTTTCATCATGCAAATAGAAAAATATTATTTTAAATGAATAAAGAAATTTGGTGAAGACTTTTAATCTTGATTAAAAAAGGTTGATCTGCTCAAGGGCTTATAGCGAGCTGGTGGTGGAGTTAAGACCAGAAGACACACTGTCTGTTTCCTGTCAAATACTCATTCCTTCCAGGTCTGTTAATTCAATGCACATGCTGAACAGAGAAGGCCAAGAATCGCCATGCATCAAAGAAGCCTCAGATGTGGAAAGTCAGAAGTTACTAATTCTGAATGGCATAATTTAGTGAGGCTGGGCTTGAGTTTTTTTAATTTGTCTCGGTTAGAAAGCAATATAATATTCTCTAACACACGGTTCCTTGATTTTTTTTTTTTTTTTTTCTGACAAGGGGTTCTCTGAGTCATCTAGTACTATTGTAAGGCTGCTTTCCTATTCCATTTTATACCAAAGTTTCTTTTCTCCTTATAGCCTCAGTCAGATTCTTTTCATTTTCTATGCTGTCTCTAGGCCTGGTATCTTTCTAAGACCAGGATATATAACTCTTTGCTTCATTTAGTAATGATTCTCTCTCACCAAGGATGGATGCCTGTGATCAAGCTGATTTTTTTCCACTATGAAAATTTCACGGTAATTTACTGGTTGTTAGTTGCTTTGTTTCTAGAAGAAAAGAGATTCTAAAATAATCTCATAACTTTTAAATATTTGTTCTGGTTATAAAATTAATAACAACGGGACTTCCCTGGTGGTGCAGTGGTTAAGAATCCATCTGCAATGCAGGGGACACGAGTTCGAGCCCTGGTCCAGGAAGATCCACATGCCGTGGAGCAACTAAGACTGTGCAGCACAACTACTGAGCCTGCGCTCTACAGCCAGCGAGCCACAGCTACTGAGCCCGCGCCACAACTACTGAAGCCCACGGCCCTAGAGCCCATGCTCCGCAACGAGAGACGCCACCGTGATGAGAAGCCCGCGTACCACAACAAATAGTAGCCCCCGCTCGCCGCAACTACAGAAAGCCCGTGCACAGCAACGAAGACCCAACACAGCCCAAAATAAAAAAAAAAAAAAAAAAATTAATAATGACAATTACAGAAAATTTGACATTCCATAATTTTTTAGACAAGTTAAAAGAAAAAAAAAAAGGAAAGCCAAAAATAAGGTATTAAATGCAAAAACCATTTAAAAAATCATAAATGTCATGTTGGCTATTTCTTTTGGTCTCAAATATGAAGAAAAGGAGGCTGGGAACAATTTTTCTTTGTGTCAAAGAGAAGCTAAAGGAAGTAACTGCTATTACCTTTTTCAGAAAGGCTGGACGATGGGTTTTTTTTTTTTTTTTTTTTTTGCGGTACGCGGGCCTCTCACTGTTGTGGCCTCTCTCGTTGCGGAACACAGGCTCCGGACGCGCAGGCTCAGCGGCCATGGCTCACGGGCCCAGCCGCTCCACGGCATGTGGGATCTTCCCGGACCGGGGCACGAACCCTTAGTCCCCTGCATTGGCAGGCAGACTCTCAACGACTGCGCCACCAGGGAAGCCCGGACAATGGGCTTTGAGTTCAACAAAACAAGCCTTCCCCTTCTACAGAGAGAAGCCTGGGCTCTGCAGAGGGTCTGGCCAGGAACGTATGCCATGTTGAAACAACTGAGCAAAACATAAGAATTTGTTTTCTGGCACTATTTCAGTGTTCTAAGCGCTAGAAAATTCTATGCTCCTTGCCCTCTGAAAGGTCAAGAAAATGGTTCCAATTAAATATGAAAGAATGACCTCTTGCTTTCCTCTCCAGCAGTAAGCTTCTCAGCTGCACGCCACTGCTGCACATGACTGAATCACAGATACTAGAGTCTTGGGGGGGGGGTCTCACGGCCCCCCGAGAGGCTCTCCTAGGGCACATGTGTGCAAATGACATTTTGAACCCAAAGGCAGAACTTTACATTTATGTCATTTTTGTGGTTTCTTCTCATTCTAGCCTGATGATATTTTGAAACCCGATTCTCTCATCCAAAACACAAGTTATCCTTCCTGGGTTTGTGCTATTTGCAAACTTGGTAAATATGTCTTTACCTAAGTCAGTGTTTGAGGGAAATCATCGAGAGGTGAGTTCTAACTCAATTTCTTCTCACTTTTGTTACTTTTTTCACTAAGTACTTATAAAATATAACTGTTGGTTTTAGGCTTTTGCTGAAAGGTTATGTCAGGTTCAACAAGAATTATAAGCTTTGGATCTCTGTTCACATTTGCAGAACTAGGAAAGCTTGTCTTCAGTTTGGGGGCACCTTTTCAATTCTCTCTGGCTGCTCAAAGATTCCTGCCAGTGGACAGGGGTTCCTATTGAATCTTTCCAGAATCTCGGGATGGGAGTCGCCTGGCTTGGAGGTTGGAACTAATACAACATCCAGCTGTCTTCTTTTTCCTAGTTGGGCTTTACTCTCCCTAATGCTTGCTTTTAGTTTCAGAAACACTTCTTGGTGGGTAAAATGAAAACACCTATTCACATGATACTGCTTTCCCATCCTTGTTCAACAAAGCAGTGTTCTTCCCTCGTTTTTATTATTATTTTCCCCAAGTCTCAGCTCATCTATGACTTAGGTCTTCTTGACAGTATTTTTACGGGCAACTGACATTTTTATCACTGCTTGTGGTTACCACCTTCCTTCTCTCTTTCCCCCTGGTTTTCTTAAATTTGAGCTCAGGCTGATTTAGGTTCAGCCATGTTGGTTTCTTTAATTTCCTCCCCTGTTTGTTATATAAAACTGTAGAGATTTCATGAGTAAGGGGAATGTTTCTTTTCTTGAGCATATTTTATTTTAGAGGGTTTAGTCATGGATTAACACTCACTTTTTCTGTATTTTTTTTGAGACCTGCTTGCTAAAGTCTCGAGTTTGACTATCCTCAGACTTGCCTCATTTGTCATTACAAAATCCATTTTCTTCCAACAGACCTGACAATCTATTATTTTCATTTCAATCGTGTATTAGATTTTTTTATTTCACCCCTGAGGAAAAAATTAAAATAATGCTGGGAAGAATTGAAAACATAGAGACAAGGACAACAAGGTCCTACTGTATAGCATAGGGAAGTATATTCAATATCCTGTGATAAACCATAATAGAAAAGAATATAAAATAGAATGTATACATATATATAACTGAATCACTTTGCTGTACAGCAGAAACTAACACAACATTGTAAATCAACTTTACGTCAATCAAAAAAACAAAACATAGAGATGAGGATATGTCTCTGGATGGAGGAGGAAGAAAATGGAATGATGTCTGTCTGGCAACGTAGACACTAACACAGCAATTAAAAATTCCAAATAACTGATGTCTTCAATTTTGATGCCCAGAGATGAGGAAAAAACTACAACCAACAACTGGCAGATTCTCAAGCATTTTTTAAAAAGCTCAGTTTACAAAATCAGCAAAGTTAAATTGGATAAAATACAACTTCACAATATCAGTTTATAAAGGAACATCTCTAATAGCTACAGACGAGTTTAACACCCTAATATTTACAAAACAGGGACGCTTGAATCTGCTAAAGAGACTCCAAAAAGAGTTTAGAGGACTTTCTTGGTGGTTCAGTGGTTAAGAATCCGCCTGCCAACGCAGCGGACATGGGTTCCAGCCCTGGTCCGGGAAGATCCCACATGCCGCAGAGCAACTAAGCCCATGTGCCACAACTACTGAGTCTGCGCTCGACAGCCCGCGAGCCACAACTACTGAGCCCGTGTGCCACATCTACTGAGCCTGCGTGCCTAGAGTCCGTGCTCCGCAACAAGAGAAGCCACCGCAATGAGAAGCCCGCGCACCGCGGGCTACTACCAAGAGCAGCCCCCGCTCGCCACAACTAGAGAAAGCGTGCGCACAGCAACGAAGATCCAATTCAGCCAAAAAAAAAAAAAAAAAAATTAAAAAAAAAAAAAGAGTTTAGAGGCAGGTTCAACAGGTATCTTAGGAGGAATACTAAATGTTGGCAATAAAGTACCAACTATATGTTTTATCAAGATCCAACAACATCTGCTATATTATTTATTAGTAGGTACAAGTGTATCAAAGCTGTTGATTTTTGCAGGACTTCAGTGCATTGAGCTAGGACTCCTGGATACAGGGATCCAAACCCAGTTCCTACTAGCTTAAGTGAGGGGAACCTGTTATGAACTAGGACAATTCATTGAGGAAAAGTAATTTGCCAAATGTGAATTCACCAAAGATCAATATGCTGAATGACAAATCTGTCAAATTTGCATATTTAACAAAACTGTTTTTTTGTTTATCCAGTTTTTGCTGGATGGATTGGCTGGACACTTACGGTTCTTGGGCCGTCCAGCTCTCCCTCACCTATCAGCCTGTCCCTTTTGTCCCCCCTCCCCACCAGGACTGGCACCCAGGTGCATGGGGCACACACTCTCCTCTCTTCCAGCTACTTCCAGCTACAACAGCAGGGCCAGAGACAAAGGGACTCCTTAGACTGTCGTTATGAAAACTGATCAATTACACTTCCTGGAAATTCTCAAAAGCTATTAGCTGCCATCTCAT
This sequence comes from Tursiops truncatus, assembly GCF_011762595.2. Taxonomy (NCBI): domain Eukaryota; kingdom Metazoa; phylum Chordata; class Mammalia; order Artiodactyla; family Delphinidae; genus Tursiops; species Tursiops truncatus. Next base: position 17,983,281 of record NC_047053.1, read on the forward strand.
CTAACCGAATTGTAAACTTTATAAAGAGTCAAAAGGAACAAAGTTTTGGTAAATTGGTAAATGAGATGAATTAGTCATTTGCGCAAATTTGATGGAAGAATACTAAATATCAAATGGAAAATAACTGAAGGAGAATTTGAAGATGTAGTACAAACTGAATTTCCCATAAGGAAATGTTAACATCTGTGGATTCTGACAGTTGCTTTGTATTTTAAGATCTGGTGTGGAAAGTGGGTGATGCCAGTTTCTAGGAAAAGCTTGAGTCTGGATGACCTGAAATGCAGGCTGCCTCTCTGTGAGAGTCAAACCGTAATATGAGGCACTGCTATTTGGGAATGGTTCTGTGGACTTCTGAGGCCCTAAGAGCACAACGCTTGTATAAAAGACACACGTGCTTGCTGGTTCTTTGCAGGTATCTAACAAAAGGATATCCTTTCCTAACGATTCTAAATAAACTCCAAACAATACATGTGCAAATAGAGTGAAGTCCATTTTTCAGCTAAAACTCACAAAAAAGACTAAGCTAATCCAAAAGGCTTCGTTTTCTTTAACCTGAACATGCGTTAAAATGCTGTTACAAGGAACAAATTCAAGGATACTGCTCGAGACCAGTTTTTGGTAACTCTGCACATTTTTGCAAGTTGAGTGAATTGGCCACTTGGCAAACTGACTTTTGGCAAATTGATTTTTAAAATCTAGTTTTAAAAAAGTGGAAAGAAAAGCCACATAATAAAAACTTCACCTGCCTGACAATTTCCAAGTATACATACAGCACAGTCCTGTCAACCACATGTGCACTGGTGAACTGATTTTTGATCAATCAAACTGCATCAGATGATGCAAGATCTTAGTGTCAAACAAGGCCATACAATGTGAGGCCACACGGAGGCCGGCCACACAGTTCAGCTGACACAGGGCCCGACTGCGCCACATTCTCCTTCACTGCCGTCTCTGCTTCTCTGTGGGTCATCTATGCCATTCTCTCTGAGAGCAGCTTTCTCCACCTTTGGAAATGCAGTCACCACAGCTCCCAATTTCCAGAGAGGCAATGACCCGTAAGTCTTCTCTGGTCTGAGGCCCACCAACCTTGAGGAAGGGAAAAGTGGTGCAGTGTGGGCCAGGTGCCATCCCTGTGCTACTCAGCTCTTCCAGGGAGTCAGGGGATATAAGGATGTAATGCCTCTGGTGGGAACCATGGAGCTGAATGACAGGGAAGAGGGAGGTTTCAGAAGAAGGGGCTGCTGCAGAGACCCAATGACAAATGTCCCCACACCCAAGGGCCTCCACCCTCTCTGCAGCGTCACCATCATCTACCCCTGGAGAACCTTCTCTCCCTTAAAAATGGCTGTAGCATGCAGTGACCCTTCTTTAACCTCTTACTTCCTCTCTGTCCATGAAGGAAAAATCTAGTTCCTTCTCATCTTAGGGAATTTTTTTGCTAGTAACTATATATTTTAGGTCACCAGAATAACAGGAAGGAAGTTACAAAAGCTAAGGAATTTTGTTATAGCTCTTACTCCTTTGACGACTTTTGATTTCTGATGTTTTTACTAAGAGTTGCACTCGTCTTTCTAACCTCTACCTTGCTAGCTCTTTCTCCATTTAATTCATTCTTTTTGGCATATGGGGGCCACGGACGTATGATATATCAACTAGTATCTTCAAATTTCCATCTCCCTTAAGTGGACAATTGTTTTGCCCTCCTGAGCATCTCTAACATGGAAGATATCTGTGTCATTAGGCTTTGTGTCATTGGGCAGTTGTATATTTTAATACTTATTTTCTCCCCATAACCTATATGATAAAGTTCAAAGTTACTGGCATGGGGTCTTATAAACTCCTATTTCAACTACTTTTTTCCACCAACCTTTTTATTTTTTTTTATTTTTATTTTTGGCTGCATTGTGTCTTTGCTGCTGTGTGTGGGCTCTCTCTAGTTGTGGCGAGCGGTGGCTACTTTTTTTTAGGTCTGAGAGTTTTTTATTTATTTAAATTTGCTAAACATTTTATTCAACAGAGTGGTTGCCAGTTTTCATGGGTAATTTCAAAAATGAGATATTATATTTGACTTCTTTTTTTTTTATCAGAATGAATTAGGCTTTTATTTTCTCTTTCTTCTGATGCAATTTTTCTTTTTTTTTTTTAAACATCTTTATTGGAGTATAATTGCTTTACAATGGTGTGTTAGTTTCTGCTTTATAACAAAGTGAATCAGTTATGCATATGTTCCCATATCTCTTCCCTCTTGCGTCTCCCACCCTCCCTATCCCACCCCTCCAGGCGGTCAAAAAGCACGGAGCTGATCTCCCTGTGCTATGCGGCTGCTTCCCACTAGCTATCTATTTTACGTTTGGTAGTGTATGTATGTCCATGCCACTCTCTCACTTTATCACAGCTTATGTGGCTGCCCTTTGTTGTGGTGCGCAGGCTTCTCATTGTGGTGGCTTCTCTTGTTGTTGCGGAGCACGGGCTCCAGGTGCGCAGGCTTCAGTAGTTGTGGCACATGGGTTCAGTAGTTGTGGTGCACAGGCTTAGTTGCTGCACGGCATGTGGCATCTTCCCGGCCCAGGGCTTGAACCCGTGTCCCCTGCATTGGCAGGTGGATTCTTAACCACTGCGCCACCAAGGAAGCCCCATCCACCAAGCTTTTGCATATTCTGCTCCATTCTCTGGGGGAAAACCTTGCTCCATTCCCAACTGATAAAACTCCAGCCAGCCCTGAAGACCCAGTTGGATTATCACCTGTTCTATCGGGGTTTTCCTGACTCTCACAGGCAAAGGGAACCAGTTCATCCCCTGTGCGTCCATGGCACAGCCCCATCGCAGCATGTATCAGACAATGGAGCATGCATACAGTCTTCCCCATGAGATTAAGTGCTGTTTGAGAAAAGGACCAAATGGTCCATGTTTGCATCCCTCCTACCCCTCGCCCCCCTCACCCATAGCCAGACCTGCAGTGGGTGTTCCAGAGAATGAAGGCTGAATGACAGTATGAAAATATAGCAGTGTTGGTTTCACATAAAATACTTTAAGTACATTACGCTTCCTATACAGCTGATGAGACGTGAAGTAAACACACGAAGAGAGCTTTCAAAAACTCATTAAGTTAAAAAGTTCTATCTGACCATTTAGGAAAAAAATTCCAACAGATAGCACAAACCAGGGTATATAATCATTTGGTGAAGTCATGAATACCTCATAGAAAGATCTCCATTTTAACATATATTGTAATGTTAGTGCTGTGGGCCTTTAAAAAAAGTAATACGATTACTCTAACTGTACCATATCTTCCTGCAGAGATGCTGAAAAGATGATCAGTTTTCCAGTACTTTTGGATTTTCTCTTTCAACATGAAAGGCAAAGATGGATATTTCATAAAGCAAATAAGTATCTTTGATCCGCACAAAAATCTCCAGTAAATCTCTGTCATAAGAGCAGGTAAAGCTGAGGAGGACCGTGCACCCCTGCATGTCCTCTGAGGGGGCTTTGTCCAAGGGCAGCTGCTGACCAAGGCAGACGGGCACGGTGCAGAGCGAGAGAAATGGGAAGTCGGTAGATGGCTCACAGTCCTAAACAGCTGTTACACCTCAACGCTGTTTGATTCTGGTCCTGCCTTAGTCGCACTGAAAAGCTTTTAAGACTTCTCTCTGGGGTTCTTTTGTGTATAGCAGATGGGTATGACTATATAGAAATGGACTAAGTTCATTCCATGGAAGCCTGTTATTTGCAGGTGGGGTATCCTACCTGGAAATGGGCAGGCAGGTCCTAACTGCAAACTTCATAGGGTAATTAAAGACCACTGCTTAGAATGAGGAGTGGCTCTTTCTGGGACAAGCAGAGGCGGTAAACAGAAGCCTGGCTCCTGCCAATTCTCATCTCATTTCTCATCTCCACCCCTCGTTCACGCTTCTCTCTGAACCTCAGACCATTCCTCACTCTGCCTCTCTTCACTGGGGTAGGAGGAGACGCTTATTTTGCACCTTATTTGGTAATAATCATTTAAAAAACACGAAGCTTTAGTGGTTTGCTTTAAAAAAAAAATGCTACCTTTGTCACATGGCTTCAGCGAAAAGGCCCTATGAAAATATCACGTGCTTATCCTGGCCATTTTCTGTGTCAGTTCGTGAAACCAATGGGAATCGCTTGCGTAGCTCACTAAGGGTGTACATTCCTGGAGATCTGGATTTAGAAGGCCTGGGATGGGGCCCAGCAATTTGCCTTTTGAACAAGCACCTCCAGGTGATCCCAGTGCAGATGCCGCCCACACTTTAAGGAACCCTGATAAAGAAAGACTATCACCGGACTTCCCTGGTGGCACAGTGGTTAAGAATCTACCTGCCAAAGCAGGGGAGATGGGTTCGAGCGCTGGTCCAGGAAGATCCCACATGCCGTGGAGCAACTAAGCCCGTGCGCCATAACTACTGAGCCTGTGCTCTAGAGCCCGTGAGCCACAACTACTGAGCCCATGTGCCACAACTACCGAAGCCCACACACCTAGAGCCCGTGCTCCGCAACGAGAAACCACCGCGATGAAAAGCCCAAGCACCGCAACGAAGAGTAGCCCCCGCTCGCCGCAACCAGAGAAAGCGTGCGTGCAGAAACAAAGACCCAACGCAGCCAAAAATAAATAATTAAAGAAAGAGAAAGACTCTCATTGTTCTTTCATGGCAAATGCCACTTCTTTGTATGGAAACACCATAACATATTTAACCATATTTATTCTGACGGATTTTTATATGGTTTCTGTGTTTTCACAATAATGATGTTACACTATTTGTTTCTTCTGCACAGCACCACTTTCTGCTTCTTTTGTGAAATGTTGGCCTCAAATACTTCACCTCCAAACACTCCCACCCAGCTGTTTTGCCCTGTTCCAAAAAATGTTCTTCCCCTGTTCTTACTGGAGACTTCCATATTCTGAGAAGACCCACTTCTCTGGCCAAAGTGACTTCTACTGGGGTAGGCATCTTACCCATGTGATGGCAATCTTGATTACTCTGACACAGGAAGATTTTCTTCTACTATGTTTTAAACTGACACATTTTATTGAATATAAGATGCTTTCCCTGTAAGATGTACCCTTATTTGTGTATCACTAAGATGTTGCCCATTATCACTGTAAGAATCCACCAATTGTAAGTCACACCCCAATTTCAGAGATGCTAAAATTAAAAAAAATGTATTCCTTAGAACCAATAAAACAAGTCTTACTTTTGCCCAGTGTATTTCTCTTTTTCAAGTACACCTATTATTTGAATGTAGATTTTTTTGTTCTCTGTCTTCTATATCTGTCAGCTTCATTGTTATTACCCCCTTCCTCTGTATGCCAAGAGACCGTCTTAAACTTTTCTTTCATATTGATTCTATTTTCTGCAATACCAATTGTGTCATTTCTACATTTTCATGTTAATTTAAATTCTTTAATATCGTTTCTTATTTCATTCAAATAATTGGACAGTTTTGTTTCTCAGCCAGGACCCTCTTCATCTCAGTCTGTCACGTAATCTTTGGTCTGTTTACGTAGAATCCAGGCTTTCTTGAATTTTATTCAGAACACAGTTAGTTTCTAAAATGTGAATTTTCTGTTATATTCCTTTTCAGAAATATGCTTTGTTTTCTCTTCTAAGGCTACAGTCTACACCTTTCTCACTGCTACCGGCTTTCGTTATAGGTCTCATAACTAAGGAGACAGTTCTGGTGTTCTCGCACGAAAGGGGCATACGGATTCTTCTGGAGTCGTCCTTAAAGTCCACCTGTGTATAGTTGGAATCCATTTCTCTGCTTCTAAGCTGGAGAGCTGCCTTATGGACACAGCCTCGAGATGTGGTTTCGAAGTCTTTTACTTACTATGAAGATGCTGATCTGAGTGGGAACCCCTACATCTTGCTGCCTTGTCAGCCTACTGAGAAGGAAAGTTTGAAATTATTTCTAGTTTTTAAGTTGTTAAAAACCAAAACAAAACAGTAAAGGAAAAGCTGCCACCCCCAGCATACAACATACCCATGGCTCTTTCAGCCCACAGCTCTTTTAGTTGCTAATTTAATATCCTGAAATACCTATTCACTTCTGTCCCCAGATGTATTACATTGCTTAGGGTGGTAATCCTGCAATCGGTATAAGACGAGAAGTATTCATAAAGGGAAGGAAACTGTAAAAGAGTTCTTCTTTTCCTTCATACAGAAGGGGGACTAAGTTACCACCCTCTGGTGGGCAACACGCACATATTGGTAGGAAAGGGCTAGGAGTATCCTACGGCCAGACAGCCCCATCAGCCAGCCTCCGTTTTCAACAATTATCTACTGGGAGTCTTCTGAGTGCCAGGGATGTTCTGAACACTAGGGAAACTGCAGTGAAATAGAAATAAATAGAAGTAAATTCTCTGCTTACATGGGGTTTATGTTCTAGTGGGAATATATGCAGTAAGCAAAAACTAAAGATACAGTGTCAGATGGAGATGAACGCCGCGGGGGAAAACTAAGCAGAGTAGGAGTCGGGGAGTTCTGGGGTGAGTGAACTGCTATTCTCTACAGGACAGTTAGGGAGGCCTGATGAGGTGACGTGTGAGCAGAGGTGGAGGATGTACCTCTCAGGGGACCTCTGGTTGAGCAACATTTCTAGTTTCCTGTGCTAAGGAACGTTGGCATCTCTTTCTATGTTTTCATGTATATCTCTACTGGAAAGCAGAGGAGGGTGAATTGTGGTCACTCACTTTTCTGTCACCAGGAATCAGATGACTTCAATAATTATCATTTTAAGTGGCCCCAATACTCCATTCAGAAGATGCCATAATTTAATTAACCAATCTGCTATACAGTTGACCCTTGAACAACATAGGTTTGAACTGCCTGCATCTACTTATACGTGGGTTTTTTTCAATAAATACTACAGGACCACACGATTCCCCAGTTGGCTGAATCCACGGATAAGGAACTGTGGATACAGAGGGCCGACTAGGGGACTTGAGCATCTGTGGATCTCCTGCCAGTGGGTCCTTGAACCAATCTTCCCTCGGATTCTGAGGGACAACTGGAGTTGTCTATCTACATTATTTTCAGCTATCTCTATTTCACGTAAATATTTTTAGTTGTAATATAAACTACTATGATTAGTAGCCAGGCATTCAAGGAGAGCAGTTTGGGAATACAGATTAGGAGCCAGGAAAACGGGTATCCGGGTTCAGGGGCAGAGGAGCAGGAAGGCGTGCGCATCGGAAGCACTGGACGGAGAGGCCAGGAGCAGAGGCCTTTGTGAGGCGGCCTCACTCCTCCACCTTCACCCCTGCTCAGGAGGCCTCATCTCCCCTGGCCCCTGTGGCCATAACCAACGGCCTGCTTCTTCGTCTGGTTCTACCCATAGTTTTAGTGTGAGTTAAAAAGAACATAAGCAGGGCTTCCCTGGTGGCGCAGTGGTTGAGAGTCCATCTGCCGATGCAGGGGACGCGGGTTTGTGCCCCGGTCGGGGAGGATCCCACATGCCGCGGAGCGGCTGGGCCCGTGAGCCATGGCCACTGAGCCTGCGCGTCCGGAGCCTGTGCTCCGCAACGGGAGAGGCCACAACAGTGAGAGGCCCGCGTACCGCAAAAAAAAAAAAACATAAGCAAACTACAACAGAGAAGCAGGTCAGGCATTCAGTTAAACTCAGTAGCGGTGCTCCTTTAATTAAGCAGATGTTAAAGATGCTGCTTATGAAAAACAAGAAGCAGATGGCACTGACTTGTGGCTTTCATCCACAGAAACAGAACAGGAAAAATAAGAAGTTTCTGTGCCTAAGACTGGGGTTATACTGAGGTTTCCAGCATCCAGACAGGAATGCCTGCACAGCTGCTTAGGGCAGATGGGTCCTTTGACAGCTTAATATTACAGAGTTTCTGGTAATTCAGGTAACTCTGTAGGGTGGCCGGTGTGAGGCCATCTGTTTACTAGTGGGCAGAAAAGCTCACTACCGGTAGGTAGTCACTGTTGAGCATGAGATACAAACTGAAAGTCAAGTCAGCCATTTTCATAACCTCTGCAAAGCAAACTGGCCTGGGAAACCACTGACATAACCACCACAAAGAAACCTCACCTGAGCTTCATGTGACCGACACAATGGGACCCCAGAGAACAGGAGAACAGTAGTATTCCAAAAGGTTTTATTTGGGTTTATTTCAACTTATTCAATGCCATGAGATAAATCATTCACTTAGAAAGCTCTTTTGTTCTTTTCTACTTTTCTAAACAGAAAAGGAAAATAACCATGAATTTAGAGCCATCTATAATATACCTGAAAACTAGCTGCCGTTTATTATTTAAATGAAAAAAATTTTAGATAAGTAACACATATTTTTGTTGCAAAAGGTTTACAATGAAAAATGAATCTCCCTCCTATACCTCCTATGCCTCTTTCTCCCAGTACCCCATCTCCCCTCTCCAGAGACAAACACAGTTACTCATTTCCTGAATGTCTTTCTGGACTATATGTCTTTCTGTCTATAATATACATAATTGTGTGTGTGATATATATACATGCACACATATATATGTCCTTACAGTTTTTTAATTGGCTGTATTTACAATGAACAAAGCATATTAAAAGCTCTGAGAAGTACTGCAGTAAAGAAACCTGTTTAACTTCATCAGGGAATCCTAAATATTTTTGACTCTGGGACCCCTACCTATCTGCTTTGGTATAACTTCCGGTCTGTGGAATGTAGCCAGGACTTGCTGGTATGGCCAGATCAGGCGTTTCTGGAGGGCGTCTGTTCTGAATGGTCTGTGCTTGAGCCATGCTGGTTGTTAAATATTGTAAATGTCACCCCTTTGAATATACTTTATTAAAAGACTACCTTCAAATGTTTTAGAAAATGTGTGTGTGTATGAGTTCTTGCAGAGGCAGAAATAATGGGTTCAGGTTAAGTAAAGACTGAAGGAGCTGAGAGAAAGGCTAATTTATATTTAGCTGGATTTAGTTTCAGATTAGTATAGAAGGAAGTGCCAGGAAAGGGCTGGCTTCAGCTCCTGAGAGGAGATGGTCACCAGAAATTCATTAGGTACAGGAGAAAGCCATAAGCTTTAACGTTTTTGTTTTTGTTTTTAATCATGAAATATTTCAAACATCAGTGCATTTTTCATCTAGAAGTTTGGTGAGTCTTTTTATTATAGCTTCCATGTCTCTACTTAACTTTTGAACACCTGAAATTTAGTTATAATAACTGTTTTCATGTCTGGGTCTGCTAATTCTAACACCTTTGTCAGTTCCGGGTTGGTTTCAATTGGATGATGGTTTTCCCCTCACACTGGATTGCATTTTCCTGCCTATTTGTATGCCTGGTAATCTTTGATTGGATGTCAGACATTGTGAATTCGACCTTCTTGGGGTGGGGGTGGATATTTTTGCATTGCTATACATATTCATGAGCTTTGTTCTAGGACACAGTTAAATTACTTGGTAGCAGTTTGATCCTTTTGGGTCTTGCTCCCAAGATTCATTAGGCGGGACTTGAGGGGGATCCTCCACAGATCTCTAGCCTTCTCTCTCTCTGCTCCTCTCTGGTACTTTGTCCTGCAAACTTTAGCTTACTTGGTCTCCCCAGACACATGCCTCCATCTCCTGGACCCAGGGAGTCCTTGTGCTTCCCCTGGGTTCCCCCTGCATGCACCATGGCCTGGAGCTCACCCAAGGCAGTGTGCTGGGGTAACTGTAGGGCTCACCCTGTTTGCTTTTCACCTCTCAGGAATCACTGTCCTTCACTGCCTGACATCTACGGTCTTGAAAATGGCTGTTTCACAGATCCTGTCTTTGCGCTGTTGTTGTTGTTTTAGGCATAAGGGTAAGGCTAGTCCCGCCCCGCCTTTTTAATGTAAAGTTTACTCCCGTATTTTCCTTTTCTCTTCATATGGCTTTCCTTGTTTCCTTTGCTCCGCATTTTCGTCTTGCCCGTGCACAGTTCTCTTGCTGTTTTCTTTCTGGCTCATTATTTGCTTTGAGTGGGGGCAGTTATTTGCTGAAATGCAGCCCTAGAAGAGGTGAGGTTACCGCGCTAGGGTTGTCCTACACTTTCAGTTCAGGCTGTTGACCTCACGTCATCCTCTCTCCGAATTGCAGCAGCCTCTGCTGGAGGCCACTTCCTCCCTGGGCTGACTCTGTCCTTCCTCTTCACCTTCTACACACTGGGGTCAGCATGACTTAGAAGTTCCTTAGCCCAAAGGTGCTCTGGGTGTATCCCTGTTACCATTTCTGCTCTAATGGTTATGGTTGGCAGCTGCAGGTTTGCTTCTTTTTTGTTCCTATTCCTATTTTACTGAAGATTTATGAAGAATAATAAATATTCAATTTAATCAAATAGTACTTTTGTGTTCTATTATGAACTATTATGTGAATAGATAGACTCTTCTAATGGATAACCATCCTTGTATTCTTAGGGCACAGCCCTATATCCAACTATATGCCAATAAATAAACACACAAAGAAGTGACCAAAAAAAAAGGAACTAAAAAAAAAATCCAGTATCTTCCTTCCATTTATAAATTGTAAAGACATTTAAAATTCTTACGTATATTCAAAGCGTCCTGCGCCAGCCTCGTGGGCTTCCTCCCTGCAGAGCCTGTGAGCAACAGCCCTTCCCTCACACCTGACTGGGCCTCTGGGGCAAGGAGGTGCTGCACTAAAGGAAATCTGAGGCGCAGAGAAGTTAACTTCCTGGTCCATGATCACAGAACTACTGTGTGGCTGACAGGGTCTTGGTGCTCCAGCTGGGTGTCAGACCTGAGCCTCTGAGGTGGGAGAGCCGAGGTCAGGACACTAGACCACCAGAGACCTCCAGGCCCCATGTGATATCAATTGGCGAGAGCTCTCCCACAGATCTCCGTCTCAACACTAAGACCCAGCTCCACTCAACGACCAGCAAGCTCCAGTGCTGGACACCCCATACCAAACAACTAGTAAGACAGGAACACAACACCACCCATTAGCAGAGAGGCTGCCTAAAATCATAATAAGGTCACAGACACCCCAAAACATACCACCAGACATGGTCCTGCCCACCAGAAAGAAGAGATCAAGCCTCAACCATCAGAACACAGGCACCAGTCCCCTCCACCAGGAAGCCTACACAAGCCACTGAACCAACCTTACCCACTGGGGGCAGACACCAAAAACAACAGGAACTACAAACCTGCAGCCTGTGAAAAGGAGACCCCAAACACAGTAAGTTAAGCAAAATGAGAAGACAGAGAATACACAGCAGATGTAGGAGGAAGGTAAAACCCCAAAACAGACCAAACAAATGAAGAGGAAATAGGCAGTCTACCTGAAAAAGAATTCACAGTAATGATAGTAAAGATGATCCAAAATCTAGGAAATAGAATGGAGAAAATACAAGAAACGTTTAACAGGGACCTAGAAGAACTAAAGAGCGAACAAACAATGATGAACTATACAATAAATGAAATTAAAACTTCTCTAGAAGGAATCAATAGCAGAATAACTGAGGTAGAAGAACGGATAAGTGATTCACAAGACAGAATGGTGGAAATCACTGCCATGGAACAGAATAAAGAAAAAAGAATGAAAAGAATTGAGTACAGTCTCAGAGACCTCTGGGACAACATTAAACACACCAACATTTGAATTATAGGGATCCCAGAAGAAGAAGAGAAAAAGAAAGGGACTGAGAAAATATTTGAAGAGATTATAATTGAAAACTTCCCTAATATGGGAAAGGAAATAGTCAATCAAGTCCAAGAAGCACAGAGAGTCCCATACAGGATAAACGCAAGGAGAAACACACCATGACACATATTAATCAAACTATCAAAAATTAAATACAAAGAAAAAATATTAAAAGCAGCAAAGGAAAAGCAACAAATAACATACAAGGGAATTCCCATAAGGTTAATAGCTGATCTTTGAGCAGAAACTCTGCAAGCCAGAAGGGAGTGGCAGGACATACTTAAAGTGATGAAAGAGAAAAACCTACAACCAAGATTACTCTACCCAGCAAGGATCTCATTCAGATTCAATGGAGAAATTAAAACCTTTACAGACAAGCAAAAGCTAAGAGAATTCAGCACCACAAAACCAGCTTCACAACAAATGCTAAAGGAACTTCTCTAGGTAGGAAACACAAAAGAAGGTAAAGACCTACAATAAAAAATCCTAAACAATTAAGAAAATGGTAACAGGAACATACATATCGATAATTACCTTAAATGTAAATGGATTAAATGCTCCAACCAAAAGACACAGACTGGTTGAATGGATAAAAAAACAGGACCTGTACATATGCTGTCTACAAGAGACCCACTTCAGACCTAGGGACACATACAGACTGAAAGTGAGGGGATGGAAATGGATATTCCATGCAAATGAAAATCAAAAGAAAGCTGGAGTAGCAATTCTCATGTCAGACAAAATAGACTTTAAAATAAGACAAAGAACGACACTACATAATGATCAAGGCATCAATCCAAGAAGAAGATACAACAATTGTAAATATTTATGCACCCAACATAGGAGCACCTCAATACATAAGGCAAATGTTAACAGCCATAAAAGGGAAATTGACAGTAACACAATAATAGTAGGAGACTTTAACAACCCACTTTCACTAATGGACAAATCAACCAAAATGAAAATAAATAAAGAAACATGAGCTTTAAATGACACATTAAACAAGATGGACTTAATTGATATTTATAGGACATTCCATCTGAAAACGACAGAATACACTTTCTTCTCAAGTGCTCCTAGAACATTCTCCAGGATAGATCATATCTTGCGTCACAAATCAAGCCCTGGTAAATTTAAGAAAATTGAAATCATATCAAGTATCTTTTCTGACCACAACACTATAAGACTAGATATCAGTTACAGGAAAAAAACTGTAAAAAATACAAACACAGGCAGGCTAAACAATACACTACTAAATAACCAAAAGATCACTGAAGAAATCAAAGAGGAAATCAAAAAATACCTAGAAACAAAGGACAATGAAAACACGACGACCCAAAACCTATGAGGTGCAGCAAAAGCAGTTCTAAGAGGGAAGTTTATAGCAATACAATCCTACCTCAAGAAACAAGAAACATCTCAAATAAACAACCTAACCTTACACCTAAAGCAATTAGAGAAAGAAGAACAAAAAAACACGTAGTTAGCAGAAGGAAAGAAATCATAAAGATCAGATCAGAAATAAATGAAAAAGAAATGCAGGAAACAATAGCAAAGATCAATAAAACTAAAAGCTGCTGCTTTGAGAAGATAAAAAAAATTGATAAGCCAGTAGCCAGACTCATCAACAAAAAAAGGGGGAAGACTCAAATCAATAGAATTAGAAATGAAAAAGGAGAAGTAACAACTGACACTGCAGAAATACAAAGGATCACGAGAGATTACTACCAGCAACTATATGCCAATAAAATGGACAACCTGGAAGAAATTGACCAATTCTTAGAAAAGCACAACCTTCTGAGACTGAACCAGGAAGAAATAGAAAATATAAACAGACCAATCACAAGCACTGAAATTGAGACTGTGATTAAAAATCTTCCAACAAACAAAAGCCCAGGACCAGATGGCTTCACAGGCAAATTCTATCAAACATTTAGAGAAGAGCTAACACCTATCCTTGTCAAACACTTCCAAAATATAGCAGAGGGAGGAACACTCCCAAACTCATTCTACGAGGCCACCATCACCCTGATACCAAAACTGAAGATGCCACAAAAAAAGAAAACTACAGGCCAATATCACTGATGAACATAGATGCAAAAATCCTCAACAAAATACTAGCAAACAGAATCCAACAGCATATTAAAAGGATCATACACCATGATCAAGTGGGGTTTATCCCAGGAATGCAAGGATTCTTCAATACATACAAATCAATCAATGGGATAAACCAAATTAACAAATTGAAGGATAAAAACCATATGATCATCTCAATAGATGCAGAAAAAGTTTTTGACAAGATTCAGCACCCATTTATGATAAAAACCTTCCAGAAAGTAGGCATAGAGGGAAGTTACCGCAACATAATAAAGGCCATATATGAAACACCCACAGTCAACATTGTTCTCAATGGTGAAAACCTGAAACCATTTCCACTAAAATCAGGAACAAGACAAGGTTGCCCACTCTCACGACTATTATTCAACATAGTTTTGGAAGTTTTAGCCACAGCAATCAGAGAAGAAAAAGAAATAAAAGGAATCCAAATGGGAAAAGAAGAAGTAAAACTGTCACTGTTTGCAGATGACATGATGCTATACATAGAGAATCCTAAAGATGCTACCAGAAAACTACTAGAGCTCATCAATGAATGTGGTAAAGTAGCAGGATACAAAATTAATGCATGGAAATCTCTTGCATTCCTACACACTAAGGATGAAGAATCTGAAAGAGAAATTAAGGAAACACTCCCATTTACCATTGCAACAAAAATAATAAAATACCTAGGAATAAACCTACCTAAGGAGACAAAAAACCTGTATGCAGAAAACTATAAGACTCTGATGAAAGAAATTAAAGATGATACAAACAAATGGAGAGATAGGCCATGTTCTTGGATTGGAAGAATCAACATTGTGAACATGACTATACTACCCAAAGCAATCTACAGATTCAATGCAATCCCTATCAAATTACCAATGGCATTTTTAATGGAACTAGAACCAAAAATCTTAAAATCTGTATGGAGACACAAAAGACCCCGAATAGCCAAAGCAGTCTTGAGGGAAAAAAATGGAGCTGGAGGAATCAGACTCCCTGACTTCAGACTATACTAGAAAGCTACAGTAGTCAAGACAATATGGTACTGGCACAAAAACAGAAACATAGATCAATGGAACAAGACAGAAAGCACAGAGATAAACCCATGCACGTATGGTCAACTTATCTTTGATAAAGGAGGGAAGAAAATACAATGGAGAAAAGACAGCCTCTTCAATAAGTGGTGCTGGAAAAACTGGACAGCTACATATAAAAGAATGAAATTAGAACACTCCCTAACACCACACACAAAAATAAACTCAAAATGGATGAAAGACCTAAATGTAAGGCCAGACACTATAAAACTCTTAGAGGAAAACACAGGCAGAACACTCTATGACATAAATCACAGCAAGATCCTTTTTGATCCACCTCCTAGAGAAAGGGAAATAAAAACAAAAATAAACAAATGGGACCTAATGAAACTTAAAAGCTTTTTCACAGCAAAAGAAACCATAAACAAGATGAAATGACAACCCTCAAGATGGGAGGAAAATATTTGCAAATGAAGCAACTGACAAAGGATGAATCTCCAAAATATACAAGCAGCTCATGCAGCTCAATATCAAAAAAACCCAAACAACCCAATCCAAAAATGGGCGGAAGACCTAAACAGACATTTCTTCAAAGAAGATATACAGATTGCCAACAAACACATGAAAGGATGCTCAACATCACTAATCATTGGAGAAATGCAAATCAAAACTACAATGATGTATCACCTCACACTGGTCGGAATGGCCATCATCAAAAAGTCTACAAACAATAAATGCTGGAGAGGGTGTGGAGGAGAGGGAACCCTCTTGCACTGTTGGTGGGAATGTAAATTGATGCAGCCACTATGGAGAACAGTATGGAGGTTCCTTAAAAAACTAAAAATAGAACTACCATACGACCCAGCAATCTCACTGCTGGACATATACCCAGAGAAAACCATAATTCACAAAGAGTCATGTACCACAATGTTCATTGCAGCTCTATTTACAATAGCCAGGACATGGAAGCAACCTAAGTGTCCATCGACAGATGAATGGATAAAGAAGATGTGGCACATATATACAATGGAATATTACTCAGCCATAAAAAGAAACGAAATTGAGTTATTTGTAGTGAGGTGGATGGACCTAGATTCTGTCATACAGAGTGAGGTAAGTCAGAAAGAGAAAAACAAATACCGTATGCTAACACATATATATACATATGGAATATATATATATAAAAAAAAAAGGTTCTGAAGAACCTAGGGGCAACACAGGAATGAAGACGCAGACGTAGGGAATGGACTTGAGGACACGGGGAGGGGGAAGGGTAAGCTGGCACAAAGTGAGAGAGTGGCATGGACATATATACACTACCAAACGTAAAACAGATAGCTAGTGGGAAGCAGCTGCATAGCACAGGGAGATCAGCTTGGTCCTTTGTCACTACGTAGAGGGGTGGGATAGGGAGGGTGGGAGGGAGACGCAAGAGGGAGGGGATATGGGGATATATGTATGCATATAGCTGACTCATTTTGTGATACAGCAGAAACTAACACACCACTGTAAAGCAATTATATTCCAATAAAGATGTTAAAAAAATTCTTACATATATTCGAGATAGAAATGTATCTTAGAACACATGCTAGGAAAAGAAAGCAGTTGATGGATTCTCAAACCAGATTCACATATTTCCACCACTTGTGGAGGCATTTAACAGTGGTTAGAATTTGAGAAACAAGGACTCAGACTGAGAAAAAATATTTCAGTTTCCCAGGCAAAAACTATTACTACAGGCATCCAAATGAAAGGTAAAGATTACAATCCCTTTGATTATCCATACTTTGCTATAACTACATATTAGGAGGAAAATAGGCCTGTTTATTTGAGTTATAGACTTTATTGTAGAGATGCCTTCTCCATGTCTTTCCCTTCCATTCTAAACGCTTCAGTATTTCTCTTACTTTATAATTATTTGGCAGATGGAAGGGAATTTTTCAAAGGCCTATACGTTTATTATTATCTTTTGGTAATTCCTTAGCTGGATCTTATTTTTTCCCACCAGATGACCATGGAACATTATTTTATTTATAGCATTTAAAAACATTTAATTATATAAGATATTTAAAGATCTGTTTTGATCTAGGATACAAGGTTTAAGAACATAAAATAAATGGCCTGTGCAGCTCACTTTTAAAATTATACTCCATACATTTATCAGTAAAAAGGAACACAGCAGAATTATACGTGTGGACATCAGATTCTAAATATGCCTTTGTTTAGAGAAAAGCCATGTCTAAACTTAAAGGAAAAGAAATACTCATGAGGAACTAGATTACTGTTGGCAACTTAGTAAATGTCTTTTAGGAAGAAAAGGAACGGGACACTGGGCTCATTTCTCAGTCCCTGAGTTTGGAGGAGTGGTCTCCTTCTGGCATCAGGGTGGTGGTGTGGCAGAGACAGTGTGCCACAACGGGAAGA
The DNA here is from genome assembly GCF_011762595.2 of Tursiops truncatus. NCBI lineage: Eukaryota > Metazoa > Chordata > Mammalia > Artiodactyla > Delphinidae > Tursiops > Tursiops truncatus. The sequence goes on from NC_047053.1 coordinate 18,000,488, forward strand.
ACATCTGAGTTTGGAGTCAGAGAAACACCCAACTCCAAATACTCCATGACCTCCTTTGGGAAGAGAAACCCCATCTCTAAAACAACTCTAATAAATAACCAGACAAGTCACTTCTCTGCTTGAAATGATCCATTCACTGGTCCCCATCACCATCAGGGTCTGCTCCCCTTTTATATCTCTCACTTCACTGTTCACTACACAGACATAAACAACTACCCCAGGTATCGCCTAGGGCTACTATGAAGTTCTCAGACAATGCCACGTTCCCTCATGACTCCATGTTTTTGCAGAGGTAATTGCCTCTTCAGAATCCCTTTAGTCAAAATAAGGTCATTAAGGTGAGTCTTAATCCAACATGACTGGTATCCTTGAAGGAAGAGGAAATTTGGACATAGTCATGTACAGAAGGAAGACCATGTGAAGACACAGAGAGAAGATGGCCATCTACAAGCCAAGAAGAGTGGCCTCAGAAGAAACAAACCCTGCAGACACCTTGATCTCAAACTCTAGCCTCCAGAATTGTGAGAAAATAAATCACTTTATTAAATAAAAAAAAAAATCCTTTTAGTCTTTGTGGACCTACATGTCATCCTAAACCTGCCTTCTCATTTGTTTATATTCATAGTAGCTATTCTAACTGATTATATGTGGGGTAAATGAGAAGCTGTGACAATAAGAATATAAAGTAAGTTTTCTGTCTTTTGGATTTAATTACATTTGGATTGGCAGTGAAGAAATCACCGCTGGGGAAATCTCTCATTGTTGGTTCAGCTGGAGGCTGGAAAAGTAGACGATCATCCCTAATCTTGAAACGAAGGCTGGATGCTAATTTTGCCTTCTGGGAAACAGATGATTTAAGTTTTCCTTAAGAAGGAAAATAACTTAGTACACTAAAATTGGCACAAAACAAGTTCAGTGAGAATTATGATGAAAGATATCATATATTTTCAACTTAGTTAAACAAAAATCAAACTTTACCTCTTGAAATGATTCACCAGGACTCCAACCAGCTCTCCAATTCGACTCTCGTGGGTTGGCTGTTTGCTGAAGAGACAGACGATGAGGTCTTTGTTGTCCTTTGTATGGAACACTACCAGTTGGTCCTTCCCATTGGAGACGCTCAGACCAGTCAACTGCAAAGAGACAGGCATGGAAACTGTAAGGGTGGTTCTCAAAAGAATGAATTTAAACATACAGTTTGTAATGGTTCTACTCAGTAACTCTGATGACATTAATCCTTATCGAGCTTCATGAAACAAGCAGATGAAAGGAAATGATAAAGATAAGAACACAAAATAACAAAATTAAAAGCAGAAAAACAATAGGGTAAAATCGATGAAACAAAGAGCTGGTTCTGTCAAAAGATAAATACAATTGCTGAATCTCTAGTCTGAAAGAATAAAAGAGAGAAGACCTAATTACCCATATCAGAAATGGAAGAGGGGCTATTACTGCAGACCACATAGACATTAAAAGGATAATAAAGGAATATTTACAACCTTATGCACATAAGTTCAACAACTTTGACAAAACCAAACAATTCCTTGAAAGCCATAAACTACCAAAATTTACCCAAGAAGACATAGATAACCTGAATACTGCTATATCTATTAAAGAAATTAAATTTGTAGTTAAGAACCTTTCAAAAAAGAAAACTCCAGAAGGCTCAGATGATTGCCTTGGTAAATTCTACCAAATATTTAAAGAAGAAATAACACCAATTCTCCACATCTCTTCTAGAAAACGGAAGAGAAGGGAACACTTCACAACTCATTTTATGAGCACTGTCCTGATGCCAAAAATAGACAAAGGCAGTACAAGAAAACTACAAACCAATATCCAATATCCTTCATGAACATGGATGTAATTAGAACGGCCAAGACATCAGCAAATCAAATCCAAAAATACATAAAAACAAAAATGCATCATGACCAAGTGGAGTTAATCTAAGAAATGCATAGCTAGTTTTGTATGAAAAATATCAATCAATGTAATCCACCATAGCAACAGAAAAAAAACCCACAAAGCTACACTATTTACAATTGTCAGGACATGGAAGCAACCTAAATGTCCACTGACAGATGAATGCATAAAGAAGATGTGGCATATATATATATATATATATATATATATATATATATATACATATATATATATATACACACATACACACACACACACACACACACACACACACAATGGATTACGCAGCCATAAAAAGAAACAAAATTGACTTATTTGTAGTGAGGTGGGTGGACCCAGAGTCTGTCATACAGAGTGAACTAAGTCAGAATGAGAAAAACAAATATTGTGTGCTAACGCACATATATGGAATCTAAAAAAAACGGTACTGATGAACCTAGTGGCAGGGCAGGAATAAAGACTCAGACGTAGAGAATGGACTTGAGGACACGGGGAAGGGGAAGCTGGGGCAAAGTGAGAGAGTAGCAATGACATATGCACTACCACATGTAAAATGGATGGCTAGTGGGAAGTTGCTGAATAGCACAGGGAGATCAGCTTGATGCTTTGTGACAACCTACAGGGGTGGGATAGGGAAGGTGGGAGGGAGACGCAAGAGGGAGGGGATATGGGGATATATGTCTACTTATAGCTGATTCACTTTGTTATACAGCAGAAGCTAACATATTGTAAAGCAATTATACTCCAATAAAGATATATAAAAAAGAAACCTATCATATCAATTGACGCAGAAAAAGCATTTGACAAAATTCAACATCCATTCATGATATAAATCTCTCAGCAAACAGGATTAGAAGAGAATTCAACCTATTAATGACATCTACAAAAACGCCACAGCTAACATCTTACAAAGTGGTGAAATACTGAATGGTTTCCCCAAAGATCAGGAGCAATGTAAGGATTTCTACTGTTACTGCTGCTGGGCAACTTCATACTGGAAGCCCTAGCCAGTGCCTTAAGGCAGGTTTAAATAAATTAAAAGGCATACAGTTTAAAAGGGAAGAAACAAATGACTTTATTTTCAGATTACATGATCATCTATATAGAAAATCCCAAGGAATTTACAAAATAGCTCTCAGAACTAATTAGTGGGTTTGGCAAGGTCACAAAACACAAGGTCAACAGACAAAAATATTTCTGTATACCAGCAATGACAAACTGGAAACAGAAATTTAAAACCAAAACCATACACAACTTCAAAACCAAAAATACTTAGATATAAATATAACAAAATGTGTGTAAGACCTGTAAGCTGAAAACTATGAAATGTTGATGAAAGGAATCCAATGAACATGCTGATGACAGGAATAAAAGAGAATCTAAATACACAGAGAGGAGTAATGTGTTCATGGTTTGGAAACTCAATATTGTTGAATGCTGCCAACTTCCCCCAAGTCGATCTATAGACTTAATGCAATCCCAACCAAAGTCCCAGCAGAATTTTGGTAGATATCAACGAGCTGATTCTAAAATGTATATGGAAAGGCAAAGGAACCAGAGTAGGCAAAACAATTTGAAAAAGAACAAAGTTGGAGGACTCACAGTAGCTGATTTTCTTACTATAAAGCTACGATAATCAAGACAATGTAATTGTCAAAAGGATTGTCAGAGGGACAAAAACATAGATCAGTGGGAAGAGAATGGAGAGTCAGATATAGTCTCACACAAGTATGACCGATTGATTTTTCACAAAGATGCAAAGGCAGTTCAATGGAGAAAGGATACTTTGGACATTTGGGTAACTCAGAACGTTTGGACATCCACATGCCAAAAGAAATAAACATTGACCTAAATCTCAAACCTCATGAAAAATGAATTCAAAATGGGTCATAGATCTAAATGTAAAATGTAAAACCATAAAACTTTTAGAAGAAAACACAGGAGAAAATCTCTGTGACCTCGGATTGGGCAAAGATTTCTTAGAAATGACACCAAAAGCACAACTCATAAAAGACAAAAAAAAACCTGTTAAACTAAACTTCATAAAATTTAGAACTTTTCTCTAAGAAAGACATTGGTAGGAGAATGGAAAGACTGCCCACAGACTGGGAGAAAATATTTGCAGAGATATATCTGATAAAGGACCTGTGTCCAGAATATATAAAGAACTCTTAAAACTCAACAACAAGAGAGCAAACAAGTCAACTTAAAATGGGCAAAAGATGTGAAGTCACTTCACCAAAGAAGACCTATGGGTGGCAAATAGGTGCTCAACATCACTAAGCACTACAGAAATGCAAATTAAGACTGTAACAAGATATCACCACAAGCCTATCAGAATGGCCAAAATAAAAACAAAGAAGAAGAACAACAACAAAAGTGACAATGCCGAAGAGGACGTAGAAAAATCAACTCCCATACATTGTTGGTGGGAATGTAAAATGGTACGATCGCTGGGAAAACAGTTCGGCAGTTACTCAAAAAGTTAAACATAGAATTACCACATGAACCAGAAATCTCGGTCCTAGGCATTTATCCCAGAGAAATAAAAATTTATGTTCACACAAAAACTTACACATGAATGTTTACAGCAGCTCTATTCATAACTGCCCCAAACTGGAAGCCACCAGAATATCCATCAACAGGTGAATAAGCAAACTGTGATACATCTATACAATGGAATGTTATTCAGCAATAAAAAGGAATGAACTAATCATACAAATTATTGATATGCATCACTACGGTTTATTTTCAAAGGCATTACGCTGAGTGAAAGCAGCCAGTCTCAGAAGGTTACCTACTACACGACTCCACTTATGTGATATTCTAGAATACAGTTGTCAGGGACTGGGGTCAGGGCGAGTCTGATACAAAGGAGTTTTGTGGGGGTAATGGAATGACTCTGTATCCTCATTGTGGTGGTGGTTACAGAAATCTGTGCATGTATTAAGACGCACAGACCTGTATACAATCACCACTACCAAAAGCCAATTTTATTTATTTATACGCAAATTAAAAAAATATAGCTCCTTGGTTATTTTGATCCCTAGATCTACCTTGGTCAATAAAGCAGAAACCCGAGTGATTTCTTGTGCAGTGGTTTGTTCTTCTATTGCAGAAAATACCAAAGTGCCACCTCCTGGCTGCCACAGGTGCTGTCAGTCTGGCAATCAGCATTGACAGGATACCCACTGGGGGCAATGCAGAGTACCAGGCAGCCTGGGGGTGGGGATGGAAGTACCAAAGATGCAGAAGGTATAATCTCTGTTCTAGGGGGATTCATGATCCAGTTGGATGAGTGGAAGAGACAAATACCCAACAACTGAAGAACACTTTAACAGTTCGTACGTTCGGAAGATCATTTAGTCTCATGCCCCTATATTACAGATAAGAAAACTGAGGCTCAAAGAAGTTAGCTGATTTGCAGACCCTGAAACTGGAACTCAGGCCTGCAGACTGACCCAGACCCATGTTCTTTCTATCACAGTAGGCTTTTCCAAATAACATGTACAAATGAACATAAGCTGTAAAAATAAGTATCCCTAAATGTCACATAAATAAATTTTCATAGGAGGTGAGTTCTTAGGTTGATTTTAAAGAATACCAGGGTCAGCGCTCAATGGAGAGAAGGGAAAATATTCAAGGAGTTGGAAATCATTTCACAAACCTACGTTAGATCATGGGTTTTCTGAGGCCATGGGTAAGAGAATGTATCAATCTTTCTGACACTTAGATGACTTTTTTTTGTTTTTTGGTTTGGTTTGGTGTACATTGGCTTTTTTTAAGGTTCCTTTTAAAAATATTTTATTGAAGTATAGTTGATTTACAGTGTTGTGTCAATTTCTGCTGTACAGCAAAGTGAGTCAGTTATATATATATATACTCTTTTTCATTTCTTTTCCATTATGGTTTACACAGGATATTGAATATAGTTCCCTGTGCTATACAGTAGAACTTGTTGTTTATCCATCCTATATACACTAGTGTGCACCTGCTAACCCCAAACTCCCAATCCTTCCCTCCCCCACCCCCAGATGATTTTTATATGAGTAAATTAAAAATATCATTTTCGTTTAAAAAAACATGTTACGTCTATGATCCTTCTCTCTCATTTATTTTATATACAAAATTCAAAATGAAATTTATGTAGCACTTCACAGGAGAGCTTGATTAAAGCCTAATAAAATGAGAATTCTAACAGCACTAACTCCGCCTGCATATCCCAGGAACATTAGCTGCAGGGGTCCGGGGAGAGGGACCGATTCAGCAGTGAATGCTGAAACCATCCAGATAGAAGGTCCCTTCCTGGATGCTGTCGGGCTAGAGCAGAGGCGCCTATGACTGTTTTCTCAGCCACCTTCCCACCTCGGGGTGTGGAATTCCCTTCCTGCCCTTCCCTATTCCGCCCTGCCTGAGTGGCTTCACCTGGATGGGCATAGGAATTCTTCATGTGTGCTCTCAGGCCTATGTGCATGCCAGAGTCCCAGCAGAAAAGAGGGAACACAGCACCTACTTTCCTCTGCTGCACAGATAATGAAAGATTAAGATCCTGTTGTCACCAAGGTAGGACAGACAGCATCCAGGATGTCTCTTGTGTTCTGGGAGACAGGATGCTAGATGGGAAAAAGCAGTGGAGTAAGGGATGACCTGCGTGTTCATCTCAATTCAACCGTGTGAGCCTGAGCGAATCATTTAATTTTGGGGGAGGCCATCTGTCTCCTTTTCTGCAAAATAAGGATCCTACTAGGTGCCTCATCTACCTCATAAGATTGTGGCAAGGATCAAATAGGAGCAACTCAGAGGCATAAAAAGATAAATAAGCAAAACCCCCTGCCTTCAAGGGTCTTTCCACTCTAAGAGAAGAGATGCCAGCGAAATCTGAAAATCTTTACACAAGTACCATGCCAAGGGAGGCACTGTATGCAAATACATTAGTTAGGGAAGGGATCCTACCTCAGTTATCTTCGGGCAGCCAGAACACACAAGTAAGTTCTCTGAACAAAAGTGAAACTCCTTATCAGGGCTTCTTCCCCCTACTAGTTGCCTTCTTATTTTTCATAATCTGTGAGATCTCTATGCTATGATAAATCTAAACCTTCCTCTTCTTTGGTTTTGAAGCTTTGAGCAGGGCAGATACAATCTCTGATGCTAATCTAACTCAATTCTCCTAGACCCTCCTCCTATGGAGGATCCAACAGTGAACATAACCAGACAAGTAAAAAGAACGTTATAACTTTCTAATCGTTAGTAAAAAGAGAATAAATAAAACTTGAACATAGCAACTAGAAAAAAAAAGAAGGAAACAGCACAGAAGTATTAAAAATGGAAAGCGTTTAAATAACACAATCAAATTTAAGAAAACAAAATTTGTCCGTTTCTATAAGAAATGTGAATGGGATACAATTCTTTTATTGGAGGAAAACAGGTCACGGATTAGGTCAAAAAAGAAATTTAACTATACTCTGTTTATAAAAGATGCGTCTAAAACAAAAAGACATAGAACAAAAATGAAAGGATGGACAAAGACGTACCAGAAAGAAACTAGGGATGGGAATAGTAATAACAGACAAAGCAAAATCCAAGGCAAAAAACAAAACTTTTTCGTTTTATATTGACAAAAATATAGCAAAAAATGAAAATCACCTTCTCTATGCACTGAATAACATGGTACTGAAACATACAAAGCAAAAATTATTCTTATACAAAAGAAATGGACCAAGTTGTGATTTTAGTGGACGACCCAGTGGTTGACAGTTCAAGCAGGCAAAAAGCAAATGAGTGTGGAGAGTGGCTGAATAGTCAACGTATTTGATTATCAGTTACATGGAATTTTTACACACATGTATTGTGGTCCCTGAAACACTTACACATATGTATTATATATTGGGCCAAAAGTAACATTCCTCTCCCCAATTACAAAAAGTAGGATATGCACTGACCCTGATCACAGTGCAATAAAACTAGAAATTATATAAAGGTTAACAACACAACCTTATCACTGAGAATTTTTTAAAAGAAGTATCTCTTTAGGCAACTCCTGGATTATAGTTGCAACTACAGACAATGAAGAAGTTAATGAGAAAGAGAATTTTACATCAAAATTCATGGATGCAGCCAAAGCTATAATCAAAGGAAAACACATTGCCTTAAATACTTTTGTTATTAAATAAGAAATAAAGGAAGTAAATTAAATACCAAAAACCTAGAGAAAGAGCAAAAAATCTATTAAGGTAAAAATTAGTGAAGATAAAATCAGAAATCGATGAATGAGAAAAACAATATAGATGATAAACCCAAGAACTGGTTCTTTGAAAAGACCACTAAAGAACCAAACCCTTGTCAGGGTCTAATCAGGAAAAAACAAGGCAAAAACACAGATCTCTAACATGAGGAATGAGAAAGAGATTTAAGAAAAGGTGTGATGTCTTTGGAAATTATGAGAATAACATCTGTAATTTCCTATTAGTAAGTTAAGTCTTTGTGAAATGCATGCTTTTACAGGAAAATACAAATTACTAAAAATTGACTCAAAGAAAGATGAAATAATCAGAATCAATTCATAACTAGGGGAATTTTTTTTATGTTGGCAGAAAACACTCTCCGAAATGTTCCTGGGCACAGATGATGGTAGTATAGGCCATCAAGTCCCAGGTAATTCCTATGCTACGGAAAATGCTCTAGAACATAAACAGACACCATCCCGACTCATTTCATTGAATCCTGGTAGCAAAACTTGATGAAGATCTCTTTCACACACACACACACCTAGAGACCAATCTCACAAGGACAGACACAAATATTCAAAATAATTAACAAACTCAATTCAGCAGGCTAATACGCCATGACCATGAGGGCACGGTTCACAAGTATAAGGATGGTTCACTAATAAGAAATGCATCCATATCGCTCAGCTGATTAATAGGTCACATTTATGCGTCATCTGTGTGTTTGTCCCACTAGAATTATCTCCTTGCTTGACAGCTTTCACTTTTTCAAGGCAAGTATGAAGTTGTGTCCTTGTACTGTTTTTATTTTACAGTATTCCACGGTATATAAAACAGTATCTCGGGGCTTCCCTGGTGGTTGGGAGTCCGCCTGCCGATGCAGGGGACATGGGTTCGTGCCCCAGTCTGGGAAGATCCCACGTGCCGCGGAGTGGCTGGGCCCGTGAGCCATGGCCGCTGAGCCTGCGCGTCCGGAGCCTGTGCTCCACAACGGGAGAGGCCACAGCAGTGAGAGGCCTACGTACCGCAAAAAAAAAATAAAAAATAAAAAATAAATAAATAAAAATAAAACAGTATCTCTCTCCATAGAAAGTTGGTAAATACTCAAATGTATTTATTATCATATCAACCCTACAATATTAGTTTTAACTTTTTTCTAACCACTGGTAATCTTTGGCAGCAAAGCATTGTGGATAAAGGAGAGAATAGACTTCCTCCCCTGTAGAAAAGTTATTACTGGACTAGAAACAAGTATCATGACTGAGCATGGAGACTTTGGCCTGGATCTTTTAATACAATTTTTAAATGACAGAGACTAAGTATGTTAATAGATACTGTCTATCTTTTACTATTTTTATAAATAGCAGGTAAGAAAAGAATTAACTGGAAATTAAAACATATGACCCTACTCACACCAAAATACTCCATACATCTTGACCCATCAAATAGGATTTTAAAAATTGAGGTATAAATTATGTACAGTAAAATTCACAGACTTTTAAGTGTTTAGGTGGATGAGTTTTGACACCCAAATCAAGATACAGAACATTACCAACATGCCAGAGAGTTTCCTCTGAATGTTCTTTTTTAAGACTTAGCTCTATATTTGTAAGTCAAATTGGCTTACTTAGCTTTTGAGAGCTAAAAAGATTAGCTCATTACTTGGACCTAGAAAGCCAGAGGTCCACGATAGTAAGAACAAACTCACAAAATACTGAATTTTCTCTTTATCTTTTCTCTGTTTTCATGAATTGTACCATTAGGATTATGAGAATTTTACAAAGAAAATAGTTAATCTTTCAAGGTGACAAATCAGACAAATGCTATAATGGTAATCTTAAAGGAACTATTTAAAATATGATAATAATAGAATATAGGTTTATTCAAATTGCTTGAAATAGGTGGTTTGGAATTTAAACTATTTTTTGGTGGCCTATATATTATTCTCATAGTAAGATTCATTGCAACAGAATTTAACTTCATTTGATTTCTCTTAATGACAGATAATCCTTGGTTTCTAATCTCCAGTTTTCAATAATTAAAAAAAAATTATGTTGAGGCTATAACCCCACAGTTGTTGGATTAGGTTCAGCCTAACTTTGTAGGACAAGAACAGGGACAGGGTTAATACTTCCCCAAAGTCCACTGTAACCACAGGTCATTTTGCTTGCTGTCTTTTTTTAAAACATATATTCACTCTTGTAAAAATTCTTTTATGTCATTACAGAGTATTGAGAAGAGTTCCCTGTGCTATACAGTAGGTCCTTACTAGTTATCTATTTTATATGTAGTAGTATGCATATGTCAATCCCAATCTCCTAATTTCCTCCCCTCTTTCCCACTGGTAACCATAAGTTTGTGTTCTACATCTGTGACTCTATTTCTGTACTGTAGATAAGTTCATTTGTACCATTTTTTTAGATTCCACATATAAGTGATATGATATTTTTCTCTGTCTTACTTCACTCAGTGTGACAATCCATGTTGCTGCAAATGACATTATTTCGTTCTTTTTTATGGCTGAGTAATATTCCATTGTATATATGTACCACATCTTCTTTATCCACTCATCTGTCGATGGACATTTAGGTTGCTTCCGTGTTTTGGCTACTGTAAATAGTGCTGCAGTGAACACTGTGGTGCAAGTATCTTTTCAAATTGTGCTTGTTGTCTCTTTTGCTTCATATTCTATCTTTATTTCTCTGTCTGCATCTGTACGTGTGTGCACAAGCTTTGCCACTGAAAACTGTGGGGCCTCAAAATGCTAGCAGTAAATTCCAGGATCCCAAACAACAATTTCAACAAACTGAAGACTTCTGGAGAATGTGGGAATCACGAGAAGAGGCCCTGATACTTTATGACAAAATTCTCTAATAATGGAATAGGCCACGAGCCCTTGAGCTCTTGTGACTTTGAAAAGAGTTAATCTTTTATAATGGTGATCAACTCCTTTAAAGCCATCCAGGTCTGACCAGGGAGGAGAATGCATGCCTTTTTACAGGGCTTCCTGGCTAGTTTTCACTCTGGGGCCTTCTTGTTCCAGACTTACTCCCAGGAAGCAGCTACTCCATGTCTTCTTGAGTGGGGGGATCTCTTCTCTTCCGTGGTTAGTGCTCTCTGCAAACACCTCCAAGGGACTTCACTAACTTGGGGCTGCCCCCCACCCCAATCAGGGATGTGCTTAAAACACAAAGAGCTTTCATAAAATTGTAGGAAAATCATTTCGTTTCTTCAGGTATCTGCTTGTATTGTGATATATACACTTGGCCTTTGGGATTTTCTATTCCCTACTTCAGTTCTTTGGTTTGACGGCAGAGTTGTCATATTTATGCTCTTTTGATCTCAATTAACAAATTGATTTGGCTGCTCGACGATGGAGAACATACTGTTCATTCTGTTTTCCATTCAGAAGCTTGGAAGACAGATGTTCCGACTTTCTGTAGGACGCCTGGTGATTTTATTTCTTGCTTTGTCTCTCTGTTCTCTGTTCGTCTGTCTCTCCCGATCTCCCTTCTCCTCTCCCTTTCCCTCTTTCTTCCTCCTTCTCTTCCTCTCTCTCCTTGGCCCAACTAGCTATAAATCAGAGATCTTAGCGAAGCAGATCTGTCATAGAAATAATGCAGAGTTTGGGATAAATAAGAGTTTATCCCTCATCATTTGGAAGCAATGCTGTGCCCTGAGCCACTATGTAGGGGGTGGCTCTATCCTGAGGTCACTGTACCGTGAGGATCTCAAGCCTCTCAAGGGTTGACCCTCCGGTCAGCAGTCCTGGTACGAGCCCTCCCAGCCCCCGCGCCAGAAGAGTGAGCATATGAGGGGCCCAATGACCCCAGGCCTCGGTTGTTGAGTAACTTCCAGCTTTCGTGTCTTCCCAACCACAGCCCTAGGTATTGTGGAACAAAGGTGAACTGGCCCCATTGTGCCCTTTCCAAATTCCTGACCCGTGGAATCCATGATCCTAATAAAATGGTGGTGCACGACTATATTTAAAATATAACCAACAAGGACCTACTGTACAGCACAGGGAACTGGGCTCAATATTCTGCAATAACCTAAATGGGAAAAGAATCTGAAAAAGAAAGGATACTTGTATGGGTATAACTGAATCACTTTGCTGTACACCTGTAACTAACACATCGTTGAATCAACTCTACTCCGAAACAAAATAAAAATTAAAAAAAATAATAAAATGGTCATTTATTTTACTCCACTAAGTCTGGGGTGGTTGGGTACACAGCGATAGTTGACTGGAATCAAAATTTGGAAGCAGCGAGGCGCTACTGGAACACAATACTAAAACAGTTGACACTGGCTTTGGGAAGTGGGTGGCAGCTGGAAGAGCCTTGAGGAGCCTGCTGGTGGAATCACGATGGGCTTTAAGGAGGTAGTCACAAGGGCCTGAAGGGAAGCAAGGAAAATATTACTTCAAGCTTGAGGAAAGGGGACCCTTGATATAAAGTGGCAGGAAATTTGACAACACTGTTGACTATGGGAAGGTAGAAAACGTCCCTAACAAATTCAATGATCTACATAAGGATTTCTAGACAGGACACTGGAAATGCCATCTGGCTGCTTCTTGCTGTCTATGAAAACATGTGAGAGGAGAGAGATGATCTTAATACAGAACGGTTCAGCTTTCAGGCAAAATTTAGAGGAAATATAAAGCAGCCGGCACTTGCTGGGTTTGAAAATAAAACTGTTTCTTATTCCCAGCTTCTCCAGATGGCGAATGATTCTCAAATTGGGAAACGGTTTCAGGGCAATGATCAAGTCCAGAGCGGGACTGTAAAATCCTCTGTCAAAACCTCGGAAAGATCTAAGGCAGTGCTGCATAGAAACTTCCAGGCAGATTAAAGATCTCCAGGGCGTGCCTTTCTCTATTAAACAATGGGGCTCTTAAGAGTCTTAGGGACCTTGTCCCATAGTAGCTCATAAGGAGCCCCAGGTACAGGACAGCTTATCTTGCAGAGGTTTGTGGGTGTGGTTTTAGTGGATTATAAACTGATGCACAGTTAAGTCCACCAAGATTTCAAAGGAATTGTATCAGGTTGGACTGAAAGGGACAGAGACATTACAAAATGTGCAGAGGCTTTTGGACCCCCAACCTTTGATGGGCAGGAAGCAGACCAAGAAGGCTACTCAGTTTCAAACACAGATGGCCCTTGACTATTAGGTGCCTCCCATTTCCCATCTCTTGGAATGGGGAGTGTCTAGTGGGGTATCCCATCCCTGTGTCACCATTGTATGTTGGGTATGTGGGGCAGATAACTTGTCCTTTTAAGGACCTGAGTTTCACAGGTCTTCAGATTGAAGGAACTCTAGTTGAGGAACTGCATCTAAACTGACTTACATGATGAGATCCTGGACCACAACCCTGAACCTGATGACATCAGGGGATGAGACTTTGGGGCATCTTGGGTGGGGGTGAGTATATTTTGAATGTCAGAGTAAGGAAAATAATTTTTGACGAAGGGGTAGACTGTGGAGGGTTTAAAACTTGTTCATAAATCCTTTGACATTCCTCCCATTGAGAGATGGGGGTCTCTGTTCCCTCCCCTTGAATCTGGGCTGATCATAGTACTTGCTTCTAACCAATAAAATGCAAAGAGGTGATGCTGTGTGACTTCCGAGGTTAGGTCATAGAAAGGGGGTGCAGCTTCTGCCTCGTTCACTGGGACGCTCATGCTCTGAGCCCTAAGCCCCCCATAAGAAGCCTGATTACCCTGAGGCCACCATGCCATAAGGAAGCCAAGAATCTCCGAAAGGGCTCATAAGGCTCTCCAGTCAGTAGCCCCGGTCTTCAAGTCCTCCCAGCCCACGTAGGTGTCAGTCATCTGAGTGAATGAGCCTTCAGATGATTCCAGCTCTCAGCCCTTGAGTCACCCCCCAACCTTCCAGTCTCCTCATCTGAGGCCCCAGATATTGCAGAGCAGAGACAAGCCATCTGCTTTGCCCTTTCTGAATTCCTGACCTAAAAGAACCTATGACTGGGCTTCCCTGGTGGCGCAGTGGTTGAGAGTCTGCCTGCCGATGCAGGGGACGCGGGTTCGTGCCCTGGTCCGGGAAGATCCCACATGCTGCGGAGCGGCTGGGCCCGTGAGCCATGGCCTCTGAGCCTGCGCGTCCGGAACCTGTGCTCTGCAACGGGAGAGGCCGCAACAGTGAGAGGCCCGCGTACCGCAAAAAAAAACAAACAAAAAAAGAACCTATGACCATAATAAAAAGGAGGTGGCTGTAAGTTTGGGGTAAACTGTTATGCAGCAATAGTGACCAGAAAATAGAGAAATCCTAATTTTGTAAATGTGTCATGGAAAGAATGCATAGTTCAGGATAACTAAGAGTTTATGCCTTTACAAACAAAAACCACTTTCAAGAAAATATTAAAAAAAAATTTTACCATGTTGGAAGAACATGTAAGAACACACTCTTTTTCAGAAATATTTTCCAGCTTCATTAAACATTATAAAATTATTCTTTTACTTTCTTAAGGATTCAGAGTTGTCATGGTGAACAGTAATTAGTAAATGTGCTTTAAAACAGATGCATCTTCAGGGCTACTGGCGTTCCTATGACCATACCCCCCGGACCACATGTTCCAAAAATCATGCCTGTGTGTGTAAAGCACATGACATTCTAATGGTGAAACAGACCCTTTTCTACAAAATACATGCCATGAGCAGTAACAAAAAAATTGTCTGAAAGCCAGTTTAATCAACTTTAGGCACAAGCACTTAGTTATAAGCCTAGTACTATTGATCAATATTATTCAGGTCAATGAAAATCACTGTAATCAACTGACAAAAGGGCTAAGTTTCTACTATTTATCGATAAGGCCTTTCAACCCTTGATTTTAACAGCTTCATGAAAGCAACTCAGCAAAACTCTTCAATAAACTTCCAGTATCAACCCATCTAACTGCACTGAATAAATGACATCTCCATATTCAACTCCAATTTCTTCCAAATATTCCTCATCCTGACAGGGATTAAAGGCACTATCAAGAAGAAAATTTACAACCTAGATAACATTCGCATCACAAATGAACTTTGTACTTTACGATACAAATTCCTTTAGAGAGAGTTACCCAGGAATCTGGGCCTGCCATAGCCTCCTTTATTAATTTAAACGTTTGAGTCATTTTTCCCTTTTGGTGCAAGTACCTCATTTGTGGCGCGCAAGTTTGACTTTTTCATATTTAGATTAAGTGTGTCAAATTCCTTACTAGAAAGGGGGTTAGAACCTGCCAGTTCATGGGTATCAGCCACATGGCTAATTGTTTTCTTTTCGCTAAAAATCTCAGACAGGCCTATTGGAGGTCTCTCTCCTAGATTATTGGCAGTTTGAGTTCCAGGGTTTGTCTCGCAGCTCGGTATTCAGTAGTTTCTTGAAAAATTGAACTTTAATTCCAAAAAGACTGCTCTGAGGAGACAGCTCAAGAAATCACTCCAACAAGTTTTTAATACCAAGCCATCTAGTAGAACGAAACTAAATCTCCTCAGAGCCCTCCTGTACTTTCAGTTTTCATACATTGCAACCATCAATATGCCTGCCTGCGAGGGACGGACTCCCTTTTAATTACTCCTTCAGATTTATCGCTGTGGGCTGGGGACCAGATCACCGGATTCATCACAAGGGTGTATGAAGCAAGATAAATGGCCCAAGAGGGCCCTTCTTTAGAAAGAGCATGCAACATTCAGTACACAAACTCCATCACGTCTATTCTGACTATGCAAAAGTTGTAAAATTTCTCCACTTACATTCTATTTATCCCCTATGGTTCATTTAGGCCAACGTTCTCAACCCCGGCTGCATGGTAGAATCAGTGGGGCTACTCTGATTTAGTTGGTCTTGGATGGGGCTGGGCATCTATAGTTTTTAGAACCTCCCCAAGAGATTCTAATCACACACGACC
The DNA here is from genome assembly GCF_011762595.2 of Tursiops truncatus. Classification (NCBI taxonomy): domain Eukaryota; kingdom Metazoa; phylum Chordata; class Mammalia; order Artiodactyla; family Delphinidae; genus Tursiops; species Tursiops truncatus. Next base: position 18,016,547 of record NC_047053.1, read on the forward strand.
ATTGATTTAGGTAAAACCATTACATAACTTCATCTTAGACAGTCGAATTATCATTTTACAGAGCTAATTGTTTTACTAATCAAGCTTTATATGATTTTGAATTTATTTTCTTTTCTCTCTTAAAATACCAACTTAAGTTACTTTCCTTATTGGTCTTTTCATTGAATTTTTTTTTAACCTTACAAATTAATGATCCTCTCAATGCAGAGATTATTCCCTCAAAATTTTAGGTTTCCTTTCCTTATGTTTGTCAGCAAGTTGAATCCATGTAGACTAGTTTTGCTCTATTTTAGGGATGAAGAGTGACTTTTGATCACATCCTGGCCATTCTGGGTATTATGTTATGAGACCCTGGATTTAATGTAAATCTTTTACTCTGTCAGGCTTCTGCTAAAAAGGGACCAGTAGGGGAAGGAGGCACCGATGCTTTACTGCAGGGTGGGAGTCCAGGCCCCACGTGGGCTCCCCAATACCACCCTGCTGGGGAGTATGAGAGGCACCTTAGAGCCACCAGGAGCAGGTGGAAAGCTAGCCCCTCCCCTGACCTCCCCTGACTCTATGGAGAGGGGAAGGGGCACCACCCTTTCCCTGGGTGGGGGGGGGTGCAAGTCCAGGCTTCCTTTGGGCCTCTTTGATGCCACCCCAGTGGGGACGGGGAAGGGTACCTCTTCACTTCAGGCAAGGGTAGGGGTCCAGGCTTTCCATGAGGCCTTTGCTGATGGAAGTTAGGGGGGCCTGCAAACCTCCTAGGTGTTTTTCCAGAGAATGTTTGTTGTCAAATAGGCTGCCCACTTCCTGGTCCTTTGGCAAGAGAGAGCAAGCTTTTCTTGTCTGTGTCCATCTGGATAGGGGGCTTCTCCAGCAATGCAGTCTGGGATGTACAGAGACAAAAAGAAATCCCAAGGAGCTCACTGCCATGTTGCTTTTCAAGTCTTAAAGTCCAGAGCTCGTTCACTTTCTCTCCACCTTTCAGAGTCTTCTTAACGTTTGTTTTATATGATGATGTCCAGGGTTTTTAGCTGTATTTAGCGAGGAGGATGGGGAGAAACACATCTATTCTATCTTGTCCAGAACTGGAAGTTCCAACTCTCTGTTCTAGATCACGCACGCGGATGCATTAGAAAGCGTGGCTTTCTCTTTAGTGAGCTCATGGTGCAGCTGGGCAGCCAAGAGGCATATATTGCAGGAGTGGACAATGTGGGCCTAGCGGGAGAGGGGGCTGCAAGCTTCCCTCTCCTTAAGATACTGGTAATTCTCAAATGTGAACGTCAGCTTAGACACTTCTTGCAGTGCCAGATGGGTATTTGGCCCGTCTGGGGAAAACTCAGACAGGGGTCCCATGGAGGGCCCATGGGGACCACATATTTGACTTAACCAAGATGAAACTCATTACCCTGCCTTAACCACTGTGTTTCTTGGGGCCCTATTTCAATTCAGCACCACCAGTGGCACCGTGTCCCAAGCCCCAAAGCGTATTTACTGGATGGTAGTTATTTCACCAGCCACTTCCCAGTTCGTCCAAACTTGGTAACGTTGTCAGGATTGGCTTCCTAAACGACCAACCTCTGCAGGCCTCTTAAAATCTGTCGCTCTGCGTTGCCAAAAGCAGTCATTCACAAATCCCTTTAAGAATCTCAAAAAAGCCCCAGGTACTCTGTACAGAAAAGTGCACAAGTGTTTGTATATACTTATGACTCCCTGAAACTCTTCCTTGTCTGAGAAACCATGTCCACCCTTCCTCCACACTCTCTCAGCAATTCATGCTGCTCTGTTGTAGCGCGTGAGGTTGTCCTGCGGTGATGTCTGTATCTGTTGGCCTCACCCACTAAACAATAAGCAGAGGCAGTCTCTTCCCTCTTTCTTTCTAGCACCTAGCACAGGGCTGCAGTGCCGCAGCAGGCAGCAGATGATCACAATTTATTGCATGTGTGGAGGACAAAAAGTGAAAGGTATAGATGAGGTCGAAGGGCACTCTGCCCAGGAAACTCCGATGGTTCCCACGTGTTCCTCTTTATCAAAGCCCTACCCTTCATCGTAGCCTTAAAAGCCCTGTTCTCCTGGTAATTTCCCCTTTCTCTCCTCACCCTCTCTGGATGCTCTTATCCACACTCACGGTTTAAGCTACCACCCACTCGTGGCTTCCAAATCTGTCTCTATTCTGGATTGTTCTCTAGACAGCTAATCGTCTAGCGGGCCTCTCCATTTTTCCTCAGACTCCTCAAATGAAATCCATTTAGGACGGAATTTATTTCCACCCTCTCCTACCACATCTCTGCTACCCTCTCCTACCACATCTCTGCTTCCCCCCCCACCACATTTCCCATCTTGGTGAGTAACCATCACCGCCTACCCAAGTTGTTCAAGAAAGAAACCTATGAGTCTAGACCCTTTCCTCTCGATGCCCAAGGCCTTCTACCACTTAAATAGCTCTTGAATCCAGATCCCTTGACCCCTTTAAATATCCTTGCTTGAGTTTAGGCTCTTGTAATTTCCTTTTTTTTAAATATATATTTTAAAGTTTATTTATTATATTTTTATTTATTATTTTTGGCTGCGTTGGGTCTTCACTGCTGTGCGTGCGCTTTCTCTAGCTGCGGCGAGCGGGGGCTAACTCTTCGTTGCGGTGCGCGGGCCTCTCACTGCGGTGGCCTCTCCTGCTGCGGAGCACGGGCTCCAATCGCGCAGGCTTCAGTAATTGTGGCTTGAGGGCTCAGTAGTTGTGGCTCGCAGGCTCCAGAGCACAGGCTCAGTAGTTGTGGCGCACGGGCTGAGTTGCTCCGCGGCATGTGGGATCTTCCCGGACCGGGGCTCGAACCCGTGTCCCCTGCATTGGCAGGCAGATTCTCAACCACTGTGCCACCAGGGAAGCCCAGGCCCTTGTAACTTCTTAACAGGATTATAGCAGCAGCCTCTGAACTGCTTTCCCTGTCACCAGTCCTGACCCCTCCAGTGCATTCATCAATACCCATTTATTAAGCACCTACTATATGGCCACAGCCCTTCTCTCATGGAGTCTGTATTTTAATAGGGAGTAGGGGGAGCCAGAGCGTAAACAACTGTATAAGGTGACAGTGGTGACAGGGTCTATGAGGAGGAATATAGTAGCAGTACAGAGGTGTAGAGAGGGATAGGATGGATGCTTCTAGACAACCCGCTGGAGGTTATTCTGGGCAGAGAGTTGAATGAAGTGAGGGAGCCAGGCAGTTATCTGGGAGGAGAACACTCCAGGCAGAAGGACAAGCAAGAGGACAGAATAAACAGTGAGGATGCTGAGGGCTGACTTTATCCCACCCCTCTGCTGTCCACAGGCACTGGGACTGCCGGTCTGCAAGGGGTTTAAGAGCTGATAATTACTGAGCATTTTACTATGTGACAAGGACTATGCTAAGGACGTCACATGCATTACTTCAGACTTGTTTACATGCATCTCATTTCAGGCCTCAACACTCCACTGGGGTGGGTGCTATTGTTAAAATGGGGCATAAATGCAACGACTACCCACATGCTTCCACATATCCTAAGGCCTGTGTTTGCCAGACATGGCCCACCAGGATGTGACTCTTCTTTTGTCCTTTACCATTTACAGCGTAATAGTCTTTAAGTGCAACATGAGATCTTTTTACAATTCAACAGGCTTCGTGAAATGGTAAGGGATGGAGGAGAAGGGGCGTAAGGGCAGACACGGGAGGAGGCTTCCTATGCAGCAAAGTGACTGTCCCGTGCACAGAAGCCAAAGAAGTAAGCTAGCAACGTCAGGAGAAGGGATCCTGAACCTGTCCACTCTACCTACCCTGCCTGATGCATCTCCATCCCCGACACGTTGTAAAGACGTCTTTATTTAGATATAATTCCAATAAAATAAAATCTTTTTTTCGGTCTGTTATGTCAGAAAATCAGATTCCCCCTGTAGTGCATTAGAACTTTGCTATAATAATTCAGTGTAAAGAACGTTTGCTCTGAACCTCAACCAGTAACAAAGAACTAAGCTCATTTATTTAATACCTAAGAGTTCAGGACCAGTGCAGGACTGCCTCCCAGTGATGTGGGGAGGATCAAGTGAGACAGTGTATGGTGACGTCCATCACAAGGGATGAAAGTCAGCAAACATAAGGTGATTATCTCTACTACTCTTGTTGAAGGAAGATCTGCCGATGAGACCATCTGCAAACATGAAACCATAGTCAGTACCTTCAAGAAGATTTAATTTTTGATACAGATCACAGGATCCCAAGGCTTTCCAGAAAACACACACACTCTCTCCCTGTCACACTCCCACGGATGTGTGCATGTGCCCGTGTGCTTGCACGCACACGCAAACACACACACACACACACAGAGGTGAGAAAAATCTAATGGCAGAACTGAATCTGGGGGCAAGTCCAACTTTCAACAGATGATTCCAACAAATAGCTAGAACGACAAAAGTGAATAAATTTGGTTAACAGAATAGTTAGATCAGTGGATCGCCTCCCTGGTTGCACACTAGGGAGCTTTAAAACATGCCGGTGCCTACCCACAGAGACTCAATTTCATTGGTCTGGGATGTGGCCTGGGTATCAGAATTTTTAAAAAACTCCCCAAGCTATTCCAATGTGCGGCCAAGGTTGAGAACCCCCGAGTTAGAAGCTACAAACATTTTTGATTTGGGCTTGAAAAGCGGAAACTAAATGAAATCAAATTCAAATCTCCTAAGTATCAGGTTAGCAGTGAAAGCACCATATTTTTTTCTGGCCTGAGACTATGGTACCTTTTCCTACATGTTTATTCTCGGAAAAGACAGGATTGCAATTAAGAGAGAAACAGCTGTGCAAATGGAAGTACAATGTGGCAGCTCGATTCCAAGTGCTGTTGTTTTTTTCTCCAAAGGAAATGAAGCGAAAGTTTTGCTTTTCCTTTTTCTTTTTGTACCCTAATGCACCACACCTTGAGAGTCCTTGACAGGTAGAACAGGGCTGGTACACAAGCTCTTGTCTTGATTATGTCATTTCCTGCGGGATCCCCAAGGCCTACAAGTCACTTATTCTCAAAAGGTTACGATGAAATATTTTAGGAAGCAATTAATATTGTAAGAAAGACCTAAATAAACAAGGAGAATGGGGGGAGAGAAAAAAAGAGAGAGCATCACACTCAACTAAGCCAGAAGATGCTTGGCATTATGGCTCACTAGGGCTTTTGGGCTCTGGTGTCTGAAAATCTGTACTGAAATCCTACACTAGTGACCAATACCTCTGGGAATTGTAACGGTTAGAGACGACTGCTTATGGTAAACGGTACTAAGCAAATCCAGTTATAATGTCGAAAGTCAGGGCTTTGGGGCAGGAGGTAAACTCCATTTTCATCAGTACTGTACTTGGAAACTCAAGCGATTCATTGATAAATGATACTTAACTTCCTGCACAGAATTCTTATAAAGATGGAGACACAGCATATTCAAATCTCCTAATAGGTGGCGCAGTGGTTAAGAGTCCGCCTGCCAATGCAGGGGACATGGGTTCGAGCCCTGGTCCAGGAAGATCCCACATCCCACATGCCGCAAAGCAACTAAGCCCGTGCACCACAACTACTGAGCCTGCGCTCTAGAGCCCGAGAGCCACAACTACTGAAGCCCGTGCGCCTAGAGCCTGTGCTCCGCAACAAGAGAAGCCACCGCAATGAGAAGCCCGCGCACCGCAACGAAGAGTAGCTGCCTGTGCGCAGCAACAAAGACCCAACACAGCCAAAAATTAATAAATTAATTAATTAATTTATAAGAGAAAAAAATCTCCTAATAAATGCCTGACACTGGGCATGCGACTAATGTTAGTTCTATTTCTTTCCTCTTCTTAAAATAGGATCTGAGTTGTATGCGTTATTCATCATAAAATGGGAGGCGGTGATAGGAGGTTACCATCAGGGTTGCGATTCTGAGGGCTCCAGGGTCTAACGGAAGCCAGGTGCCACTGCCTGTGAGCTTTGTGACCTTGGGCCATTCCTTTACCTTGCTGAGCGACAGTTTCCCCTGGAGAGGAAGGTACAGTCATCTGTACCTATACAGCTGCCACAGGCCTGTGTCGGGCGGGCTGGTTTGCTTCTCTGCCTCTCCCGCGGGCCTGTGGGCAGACTGAGTGACAGACCATTCCACTGCTAGTGCCTGGCAAATGCACAGCACGTAGTAGGTGTTCAAAAAGGCTGACTGCGGAAAAGAGAGCTCTCATAAGACAGTTGTGTAAAAGGAAACCTATTACTGCAAGGTTAGTGGCGTCTGTTTCTGCAAATGCACAGATCCTTTATGTGCACGCCTCCATTCAGGGCTTTGTTTTAAAAGGATCTTGTTTCTAGCAATCTGACCTCTGGATAAATGAGGTGGTGTCATACTAATTTTCTTATGCTTTATTTTTAAAAAGGCTTTGTGTTTCTTTAAAGAGATAGCTTTTCAAAGGAGTCATGCATTGGTTCTAATGATTGTTGCTTTCAAACCCCGCTTTGATACATCTTTTACATTTGCAATTGAATTTCCACGCACAGTACTAATCAAAATGGACGCTACCTCCTGTCCCAAAGCACTGACTTTTGACACTGTAAGTCAGTTTGCTCATTTAGTATGGTTTAGCATTAAGTGGTGGTCTCTAACCGGTACAACAAAAGGCATTTACTTCCAAACACATGTCAGGAAAACAATCAATTTCAGATTAGATCTAAAATTCTGACTTTTTTCTCTTATTTAAAAAAAAATGAGATAACACAGCTAGGTGTCACATTTCTTAGAAGTATTTTAAAACCATGTGGCTCACTCAAATGCAATCATAAAATAATGGAGTGCTAAAAGAAATTACAAGGACAGTGGACCATTTCACTGGCACAGCATCAGAGCAAGAAAAGATTCCCTAACATCTTTATCTTTTAAAATTCTTCAATATAGACACTGCTTTTTTTCTAAGAACGGAGGTTTCCAAATACCCAATATTGCTAAGCAATGCTCTTTGTTGTAACAGGCAAAAATATAAACGTTTGCACAAGATATTCAAAATAATACAGCTTGCAGGAAGTGCCGAGAATTAATTAGGAAGGTAGTAAGCTTGCTACCCAAATAAATAAATTAACCCGAGTGCACTCGGTGTCTGACATTAAGGGGTTATATACTTTCCATTAAAGAGGACTAATAAATATAGTTTAAAGGCTCGAGGGAGGAGTGAGAGAGGAGAAGGCTGGCGAGCACCAGCTCAGGCGGTGCCAGACGTCAGCTGACTGCCTCCATTGAGATTACCATGGAAACACCTTCTCCTGGGACAATGCCACGAGGGCAGGGTGCTTTAGCAATGGTGATGGGGAGCAAAGCCAGCAGGCGGATGGATTTTTAGCAGGATTCAGCCCTGTAACATATTACAAGGACAATCTATCTTCCAAATGAAACAGTATCTTTCTAGCCAGTCACTGTCAGATAGAGTAATAAAGCACGATGCCTGGCAGAATTACAATCCATTTACCTCTGCAAAACAGTCGCACCCTTTCAGATAATCGTCTCTCTTCTCCCGCCCGCCCGCTTGCTTCGTATTCTCCATAGAACTAAAGGAGGTATTTGTGTAAATTAATTGGCTGCTTCCTTAGCCATCAAGCCCATACTGATAAAAAGGGACTATATCAAATAGCATTCAAGGGCAGATTCGAGTATTTTTCAAACCAACCCATCAACTGTGGGCAAAACCAACACAGTTCCCCCAACAAAAGGGTGAGAGGAGCTCCAGCTGAGGTCAGGTTAAATGTTTCAGTTTATGCGGTCTCCCTTGAAACCGGTGAACAGATTTCATGTTTACGCAAATTAAACTCAGTCTTGGCAATCAGCTCCCTGAGCGCCGGCTGGGGAGAGGCCATGCCCACAGGAACTCGAAAGGCAGGGGCAATGTGCCACGGCCATGGGGTGCAATTTTCCCCACTGATTTATAGTGATCTCTAGGATGACACACGGAGTTAAAGAGGTTGTGACCAGAGTTTTGCACACAACGTGGCTAATTGTATGGGCTACTTCTTGCCTTTGTTCTCTGCATCAAGCTGCAGCTACCACGAGTCTCCCTGCTTTGCGAAACATTTGGATTCTGATCCCACTGCCCCCGACCCTGTATAAACTTTAAACTTTCTTGACCACTGCTTTGGAATTAATGCTTTATTTCGATATTACCATTTACAAATATAGTGTCGAGAGTGACTCAAGGGGGATGACACTAATTTGACAATAACACCGATTCCTAACCTAACTAACTATGCAGCATTTGTCCCTAGAAAGTCACTCTGTAGTTAATAAAGGGGTCACCTGTAACTTGAGTGTTTCGTCCTCAGACTGCTGTGTACAGTTAGTTGACCATGCCATTTCTGAGGGTATTCTCAAAAACCTTTCACGGTTTCCCATTTTTATCTTTCCTGTGAAGAGTGACTGGAACCATGGCTAAATGATAAATTGATTGAAGACTTTTTGCTAATGGAAGGGAAAAAAATGGTCTCAAATTTATCTTTTAATTATATTTTGCTTAGGCTTGTGTCAAGATCAGTCATTAACTCCTGAACACAAACCAACTGACCACAGAGAGGGGAGAGATGATTCTTGTAACTAAAGATTGACTGAGACCCCAGTGTGGGCTGGGTTATACAATTTAGGGTAATAGAAAAATACGTGAGGGCTTCCCTGGTGGCGCAGTGGTTGAGAGTCCACCTGCCGATGCAGGGGACGCGGGTTTGTGCCCCAGTCCGGGAGGATCCCATGTGCCGTGGAGCAGCTGGGCCCGTGAGCCATGGCCACTGAGCCTGTGTGTCCGGAGCCTGTGCTCCGCAACGGGAGAGGCCATAACAGCGAGAGGCCCGCGTACTGCACCAAAAAAAAAGAAAAATACGTGATACCACTGCACACCTGTTAGAATGGCTAAAATTAAAAAAAAAAAGAAACTGGTAATAGCAGATGCTGGTGAGGATAAGAAGCAACAGAACTCTCGATCGTTGCTGGCGGGACTGCAGAAATGATAGTCACTTTGGAAGACAGTTTGGCAGTTCTTATAAAGCCAAATTTGGCCTTATCACAGGAGCTAAAACTGCACTTGAAGGTATTTACCCAAATGATTTGCAAACTCACGTCCATACGAAAACCTGCATGTGAGTGTTTCTAGCAGCTGTATTCATAACTGCCCAACACTGGAAGCAACCAAGATGTTTCAATAGGCAAATGGATAAACAAACTACGGCACATCCATACAATGGACTATTATGCAGCAATAAAAAGAATAAGCTATCAGGTCACAAAAAGGCATATAAAAGCCTTAAATATTTACTGCTAACTGAAAGAAGCCAGAATGAAAACGCTACATACTGCATGATTCCAACTATATGATATTCTAGAAAAGGCACCACTATAGAGACAGTAAAATGATCAGTGGTTGCCAGAGGTTTGGGGAAGAGAGAGAATAATTGTAGAAACACATAAGAAGTATCCAGGTTTTCCTCCCTGGCTGCCTGAGGATCAACCACCATTAGGAATGACACAGTAACTATCTAGACCAGGAAGTTCATGACCAACCAACTATGGAAACAAATGGTCACTGGTGTCCTTCATCCTGGAAAGGCAACAGTATCTAAGAAATTTGGGAAAGACCAGACAAAATGTACAAGACTACACTAGGTGTCATCTTTGTGTTTGGATTCGGAACAATTTCGGTGGTGGCAAGATAAATGGCTTTGGTGTGATTTACGATTCCTCGGACGATGCAAAGAAAAATAAAGCCATACACAGACTTGCAAGACACGGCCTGTATGAGAAGAAAAAGACTTCAAGAAAACAGTGAAAGGAACACAAGAACAGAATGAACAAAGTCAGGGGAACTGTAAAGGTCACTGATGGTGCTGACAGAAAGGAGTAAAGATTATGCAGTGACTTTATCTGCTGTAACTGTGCAGATTTTAAAAGAGGATTCATAAACTGTGAAAACTTAAAAAAAAAGAACTATCAAACAGCAAAGCAGTGGAAGAATTTTGTTATAAAAAGAGACTGGGAAAAGAAACTGAAAATAACAGGTATTGTTACTGATGGGCAACTTATTAATAGGTAAATACCTGATGGCAATATTTATCTTAGTTTTCTATGCTAAATTCTAATTGTTCACAGGAAAACATGGGATCTGCTCCACAAGCAGTTAGAAATTTAGGCTACAGTGAGGGCAACATAATAATAGCTTGGCCACAATGAAACATTTTCCAAAGGTGATGCACAAGGCAGAGTTTGCTGTATGTGTGCCTTCTTCGTTGAGATGCAAGGTATAATCTGAAGTATGTGGAAGTGTACCATTGAAACAAAATTAACACCTCCTGATTTAACTTCCAGTTTATAGGAAATACAGGGACTAGGAGAGTCAGTTACATGAACAATGAGGAAACAATCAGACAAATCCAGACGAGATCAGTGCTGGACTCTTTAAAAATTCAATGTCAGACTTGAGGATACAGGGAGGGGGAAGGGTAAGCTGTGACAAAGTGGCATGGACATATATACACTACCAAACGTAAAATAGATAGCTAGTGGGAAGCAGCCGCATAGCACAGGGAGATCAGCTCGGTGCTTTGTGACCACCTAGAGGGGTGGGATAGGGAGGGTGAGAGGGAGGGAGATGCAAGAGGGAAGAGATGTGGGGATAGATGTATATGTATAACTGATTCACTTTGTTATAGAGCAGAAACTAACACACCATTGTAAAGCAATTATACTCCAATAAAGATGTTTAAAAAATACATAAATAAATAGGGTTTCCCTGGTGGCACAGTGGTTGAGAGTCCGCCTGCCGATGCAGGGGACACGGGTTCGTGCCCCGGTCCGGGAAGATCCCACATGCCGCGGAGCGGCTGGGCCCGTGAGCCATGGCCGCTGAGGCTGTGCGTCCGGAGCCTGTGCTCCCCAACGGGAGAGGCCATAACAGTGAGAGGCCTGCGTACCGCAAAAAAAAAATAAATAAAAAAAATAAAAAAATAAAGTATTGTCCCTTAAAAAAAACCAAAAAACAACTCAACATCATACATACCAAGTGTTAGTGAGGACGTGGAGAAACCAGAAGTCTCATACTGAAGGGAATGTAAAATGGAGCCTCCACTTTGGAAAACAGTTTGCTAGTTTCTTACAAAGGTAAACAAATGCCATATGGAATAACTCCATTCATGCACAGCCACCCACGAGAAATGAAAACACGCGGCCGTGTAAAGTCTTGCATGAGAACATACATAGCAGCCCAATGTCCATCAGCTGGTGACTAGAGAAATGAAATATAGCAGATGCACGCAATGGAATACTACTCAGCAGTGAAACGAAAGGACCAATGATGGATGAACCTCAAAAACATTATGCTGAGTGAAGGAAGCCAGACACAAAACAATATCTACCGTTTAATTCTGTGTGCGTGAAATTTCTAGAAAAGGTAAAAGTATAGAGACAGAAAGATCAGTGATTATCTAGGGCTGACGTTGGGAGTGGGGATTTACTGCAAATGAGCATGAGAGAACTTTCTGGAGTGACGGAAATGTTCCAAAACTGGAATTATGTCCTGTTTGTACAACTGCATAAGCTTACTAAAAGTAACTGAACTGTAGCTTACAATGGGTGAATTTTGGGGTAAGTACTCTAAATGTATTAGTTTGCCAGGGCTGCCATAACAAAGTACCAGACTAGGTAGCTTAAACAACAGAAATCTATTTCCTCACAGTTCTGGAGGCTGGAAGTCCAAGACCAAAGTGTGGACAAGGCTGGGTCCTTCTGAGGCCTCTCTCCTTGCTTGTGGATGTCTGTCTCAACCTGTGTCCTCACATGATCTTTCCTCTGTATGTGTCTGTGTCCTAATCTCCTCTTCTTATAAGGACACCAGTCACAGTGGATCAGGGCCCACCCTAATGCTCTCATTTTAACCTAATTACCTCTTTAGAGATTCTGTCACCAAACACAGTCACATTCTGAAGTACTGGGGGTTAGGACTTCAACAAATGAATTTTGAAGGAACACAGTTCAGCCTAAAACAGTAAATTATACCTCAGTAATGCTGTTTCAAAAAGTCATTATCATGAAAAAACGGGGGTGTGTGTAGAGATACAGTTTGGGACTAAAAGAGATGTAACTACCAAATTCAAAATATGAACCTAGATGGGATTTTAAAAAAATGGGTATAAAAGACATTCTTTGAACAACTGAGGAAATTTGAATATGAGTTGTATAACACATGATGGATAATGATTATGTATTATATTAAATATTATGGAAATATTATTAATTTTCTTAGATATGAAAATGGTATTGTGGTTATGAAGCAGGATGTCCTTATTCTTAGGAGAATGCACACGGGAGCATTTTATTATTTTTTTATTATTTTTTTATTTTTTTTGTGCTACGCAGGCCTCTCACCGCCGGGGCCCCTCCCGCTGCGGAGCACAGGCTCCGGACGCACAGGCCCAGCGGCCACGGCTCACGGGCCCAGCCGCTCCGCAGCATGTGGGACCCTCCCGGACCGGAGCACGAACCCACGTCCCCTGCATTGGCAGGCGGACTCTCAACCACTGTGCCACCAGGGAAGCCCCACACGGGAGCATTTTAGTGGTGAAGTGTCATGAGAGAGAGAAAACAAATATGACAAAAAGTAAATTAAATACCTAATCTAGGTGGAGGGCATATGGGTGCTCCCTGTAATATCCTTTCAACTTCTCTGTACATTTGAAAAATTTTATAATAAAAAGTCAGAAGAAGAGAATTAGCAGTGAACTCTGAAGGGGTAGAAGGTTCTAAAGGTTGGAAATACACCTATATCAAAGATTTCCTTTATTCCTTTCCTTCCTGGCTAATTGAAGTAGAAAATATACTCTTCTAAAGCTCACACCCAGTTATAGCTTTCTATAAGTGAGAAGTGGTTAGTGTTTGTTTCTACTATTGATACGTAAAATCTAGAATAAAACATACCACAGATTTTAGAATTTTTAAAGGTTGGCAGGGAGGAGGCCAAGGAATATGGTTATAGCTCATTTAAGAGTAACAAATAGGTAAAGACCTTTTTTTTAACATCTTCATCAGAGTATAATTGCTTTACAATGTTGTGTTAGTTTCTGCTGTATAACAAAGTGAATCAGCTATACGTATACATATATCCCCATATCCCCTCCCTCTTGCGTCTCCCTCCCTCCCATCCTCCCTATGCCACCCCTCTAGGTGGTCACAAAGCACAGAGCTGATCTCCCTGTGCTATGCGGCTGCTTCCCATAGCTGTCTATTTTACGTTTGGTAGTGTATATATGTCCATGCCACTCCCTCACTTTGTCACAGCTCACCCTTCCCTTTCCCCGTGTCTCCAAGTCCATTCTCCATGGTAAACACCTGTTTTAATAGGAGCAGCAAACTGGTGCCCTGTGGGCTGAATACGGCTTACAAGACGTGTTCTGTTTGGCTCACATGGCATTTAACAATCAGGAGATCTTACATATAATACAGACTTCAGCTTTTTTTCTAGGTGAATCCGAAGGTTTGGCATACTAGACTCTGGCGTGGTCACAATGGATTACAGTGGAGTGGTGGCTGCCCCTTGATGGGTATGAACTTTATTCATTTCTGAACCTGACTGACTCCTAAAGGAATCTGACTTTTTGACAAAGAAAATGGGTGAACAGCAAGCTGTCCGTTCTGCTAGGACTGGCTTTACCAGCCTCCCCAGCTCTCTTTTCCTTCATATGGATATAGCTAATGAGAACATTATACTGGGAGGAGGGTGAAACCGAAGGGAGAGACTTTGGAAATTTATTATAATTTTAGAGTTCCTAAAATCTTTGCCCAACAGTAATTAAAACTGTCTTTGGCACAAAGATAGACAATAGACCAATAGAACAGAGTAGAGAAACTAGGAAGAGACATATGGACACACTTGATTTAGGACAAATGTGGGATTGAAGAGCAATAGGGGAAAGATGGTCTTTTCAACTGTTTACTCATACGGGAAAAAAATAAACCCTGGGCTGTTGCCTCGCATATACACAAAAATCAATTCTAGGTGGACTGTAAGATGTCAATGTGAAAGGCACAGCAATAAAGCTTATAGGATACAGCAGATGAGAATACCTTCGCGACCTTGGGATAGGGAATGATTTCTTAAACAAAAATAAAAAAGCATCAACCTTAAAGGAAAAAACCGATAAACTATGTCAACATGAAAAATGTTGAAAGAACGAAAAGGCAAGTCCCAGAGCTGGAGAAGATATCTGCGACACATGTAACTGTCAATGGGCACACAGGCAGAATATAAAAAGAACTCCTAGAAATCAATCTTTAAAAGACAGCCCAACAGAAAAACAGCAAGAGACTTGAACAGGCACTTCATAAAAGACATCCAAATGACCAATAAACACAAAGAAAGGGGCCCAACCTTATTAGTAATAAGGGAATCACAAAGAAAACCCACAATGTGTTCCATCAATGGATGAATGGATAGAGAGGTGGTAAACATTCACAATGAGATATTGTTCGGCCATGAGAAGGAAGGAAATCCTGCCGTGTGCAACAACCTGGGTGAATCCTGAGGGCATTATAATGGAAATAAGTCAGACAGAGAAAGACAAACACTCTATTATATCACTTATATGTAGAATCCAAAAATGATAAACTCGGAGGAACAGAGAGAGTGGTGGTTGCCAGGGGCTCAGGGGAGGGTGGGGAGAATGGGAAGATATTGGTCAGAGGGTACAAACTTCCAGATAGAAGATGAGTAAGTTCTTGGGGTCTATTATACAGCATGGTGATTACAGCTAATAATATAGTACTGCATAACTTGGAAGTTGCCAAGTAATCAGATCTTCAATGTTCTCACTACAAAAAAGAAATGGCAATGATGTGACGTGATGGAGGTGTTGCCTGATGTTATGGTGGTAATTGTACTGCAACAGATAAATGTATCAAATCAACACACTGTACACCTTAAACTTACACGGTGTTATATGTCTGTTATATCTCAAGCTAGAACCGTAACTACCACATACCTACCAGGACTGTTGAAATTCAGGACTGTCAGTACCTAGGGTTGGAGAGGAAATGGAGCAACTGGAACTTTCCCATTTTGCTGGGGTGGGGATGGGGGTTGTAAACCAGTATGACTACTTTGGAAAACTGGAACTATCTACTAAAATTCAACAGCAGTCTCACTCCTGGGCGTTTGTCCAATGAAAATGTATGCATCATATAGACGCCAAAAGACATGCACAAGAGTGATTTTAAAACTCTCAAATATCCATCAACATGCGAATGGATAAACAACCTGTGGTATATTCTCACAAGGAAATGCTACACCGTGATGAAAATTAGCAAACTAGAATTATATGAAATAACGTGGCTGTTCTCGTAAACATAATGTTGAAAGAAACACAAAAAGGAATACACAGTGTTTGATTTCACTTACATTAAGCTCAGAACGAGCAAAAGTGTGCCTCTGAAAAGGAAGGAAGAGGTAGCAACTGCGAGAGGACACGTGGGGTTTTAATGACTTATATCTTGATGTTGGGGATGGTTACACAGGTGAACTCACTTTGTGATAATTTGTCAAGCTATATGCTTAAGATCTGTGCATTTTTCTGCATGTAGGGCATACTTCAATAAGCAAGTGAAAATATTTGCCCAGATGTGAATAGCAGTAGAGCGTGTGCTACATGTCAACAAAATATTCCAAGGGTCTGCCAATCCAGTGCTCTCAGTTTTACTTAAATTACACCAAGTGCCCGTTAAAGTTAAGCTTGGGGCACTTAGGTGCTGCTGCTTTATAGAAGTTCAATGAATTAGAAGATACAGACAATGAATTGGGTGGGTACTTTTTATGGTGCATTAGGAAAGCAACAAATAGTGGTCCCATATTGCCTGGCTGGGAGCTGTAAAGAAACTGAGGAAATACTTTTCCGCTGAAAGCACAGGTTCGAAAACTGGCTAGACACATTGTTAAACTGCAGCATCAGCTGAATTCTTACCTAAGGTGGTCATCCATGGGAGCAATTCAGGTCCTGCTTGACAAAGACCGGGATCCTGGCAAGTGGAATGGCGGTAGGTGGAAGCGTCCAAGGACCCAAGGATGCCTGATGAAGGTAGCCTATTTGAAGCACTGCTCTCCCACTGACTCTTTCCCACTAGGAAAACCTAATGACCCACCTCAATAATCAGCAGGTCCAAATGTGGCTGGGGCCTAAGGACAACAGTCAAAAATTGTAGAGGGAAGAGATCATTTACACCTCAAATGAACTGTAGTCATTATCCGTGCTATGCTAGGAGAAGTCAGGGAAGACTATGCATAGATTTGCAAGTGCTTGACAAGGAGCTGAAGTACCAGTTTGGATCCTGCAGAATTGGTTGCTATGGTGAGGCCTCATCGGAGACACGGTGTTCAATGCTACTGCAGGATGAAAGTCTAATGGTTTGTTGGGTTGGCTGACTCAGACCTAAGCCTAGCACTGGCCCAGGCCATCTGGCAAGAAAGGTAATTGTTAGTAAGAAGACACACAAGGAGAAGTAGAGACAGTGAATGGCAGAAACTTAGACCATCTTAAGCAACATGTTGCTGAGGGGCCCACGGAATAATATGATCCCTCAGAGCTGCCTTAAAACCTGAATAGCTTCCTGGGTTTCTACGAGATTCCTTTCCCTTACTACCATGTGTATCCTTTATCAAAAACAAAGCAAAGCATTACTTGAGATAGTATATAGTCATACTGGGGCCCAGGGCAGGCCCCCAAATATGTCTCAGTGGCATATCGATTGTTTTGAATTAGTTACTTAAGAAACAACCAATGCAAGAAGGACACTTTGATGCTCCTCTCTATTTCTCTGAAACCAGGAAATAAACCTCTCATGTGAAAGGTGCCTTCCCTGGGCTGGGAGGTAGAAAGACATCATTATCGTCAGAGACAGGGAATTCAGGTCTGAGAAGCCTGTATAAATAAACCTTGCTACTTCTTTACTAATTTACTACCCAAGCCCAATCTTTGCTTAAATTCCTTATAATTATGCACCCGAACCTAAGTTTCTCTGTCCTGTCCGATCCTCACAAATTTATTGTTTCTTTATACACAAAGACATAAAAGTTACCTACTTTTGGTCACTCTCTGTGCATCATTTTATGATCTCCTGTGCCCACAAAACTAAGTTGGGTTTTCTCCTGTTAATCTGCCTCGTGTCAATTTTATTATTAGTCCAGCCACAGGAACTCGACAGGGACAGAGGGAAATTTCCCCCTCCCGCTAATACCAATCTCTTCCCTGGAGCCAGAAAAGTCCCAACTAACACAGGAAAGGCACCAGGGCAGAAGGAGGAATGAAGAGCACAGAAGGGGAAGAGTAACTGTGGGATCCTCAGCTATATGTTTCCACTGATTACTCTCATTTCTGAAAACTTTCCAACTTGATTCTGAAACACAGTGTTCCCAAAGTTCTTTTCCTTCCTGGAATAATTCATAACCTTATGGAACTGAAGGGAAATTAGAGCTCATTCGGCACATTAGGAGAGGAGAAAATGGAGGTCCAGAAAGAAGAGATCTCCTTTTTATTCCATTTCCTTCAGCCACTCTCTTTTCCCCACCATTTAAGCATGGACGTTCTCAAATCAGCTGCCCCTTCTCCCTCTAGACTCATAATTTCAGCCTCCAATTATACATGCATCTGTCCGCTCTTAAATTTTTATCCTAAGTGCTGAATGCTACCCGCCGCTCCTTTACAATATCAGACGCCAGTGATCTATGGGGTACAAGTTTCACCAATACCCAAAACTCAATTTAGTTAAGATTGAAATCTTTCTCCTTCATCCCCTCCCAGCTTCTTCATTCCTGCTATTAGCAGTATCATTTTTAAAGGTTCCTTGTCTTAAACTTTGTTTGTAACTTCAAAACAGTTCATACAAAAAGGATAAAGAATAAAATAACAAACACCCATGTCCCTATGATCCAGACAATATCTGGCTGTGTTTGCTTCAGACTGAACAACATTTTTATAGGTAGACACGGCTGGAAGTCCTGTGCCCCATTCAATCTGCTCCCTCCTAAGAGGGTAGTTCCTCCCCAAAGCAGGTCCCGAGACAAAGGCTGATGAGCCTCAGAATTGATTCGGGAGGTGCAGGTACACGGGCAAGGGAGTGGGGAGGTGGCTCAGGAAGGGAAAGCAGCCAGTAGGTCCCGTTACTAAGCAGCTAACACGGCGGGCAGCGCAACTGATTCCTACAGAAAAGCTCCAGCAAATGGTGTTAAACACACCTGAGAATCATTGTGACCGATGAATGGTGGGGATGGAGCATTTATACCCCACACCCACTAGTCATTTGGGTGGCTGGGGGTGGGTGGGCGTTTCCAGCCCTCTGTGGACTCTGGCAGCCTGAGGGAAGCCTTTCCACAAAGGTGTTGGCTGTCAGAAGTTAGGCTGTTGTGTACAAAAATGGTAAGGGAATACAAGAGGAGGTGGGCAGAGTACCGACAGCATCTGTGACAGTGTGTATCCATCCTACTGACATCGTTTACCTTTACGAGTGTTAAA
This sequence comes from Tursiops truncatus, assembly GCF_011762595.2. Classification (NCBI taxonomy): domain Eukaryota; kingdom Metazoa; phylum Chordata; class Mammalia; order Artiodactyla; family Delphinidae; genus Tursiops; species Tursiops truncatus. The sequence continues at coordinate 18,035,066 of NC_047053.1, forward strand.
CATTTTTAATTTTTTTAAAAAAATAAATTTATTTATTTATTTTTGGCTGTGTTGGGTCTTGCTACGAGCAGGCTTTCTCTAGTTCCAGCAAGCAGGAGCTACTCTTAGTTGCGGTGAGCGGGCTTCTCATTGCAGTGGCTTCTCCTGTTGTGGAGCACGGGCTCTCTAGGCGCACGGGCTTCAGTAGTTGTGGCACACGGGCTCAGTAGTTGTGGCTCACTGGCTCTAGAGCGCAGGCTCGGTAGTTGTGGTGCATGGGCTTAGTTGCTCGGTGGCAAAACATGGTTAATTTTTGTGTAATATGATATTATTGATAACACTGATGATGATAATGATGATGAAGGGGAAGAGTGACTCTAAACGTACACCAGTCAACATGAAAAAGGAAGGGAGTTTGGGAAAACAACTTTGGTTCAAAGACCTGGTTAACTACTTATCGAACTCGTATCACGTGCCTGATTGATTTCCCTTTAATAGAAAGGAAAAGAAATAAAGTACACTTTATTAGACTTTGACAAAATTTGGTTTTCTCCTGTATCTTCCTTCATCTCCTTCGTCGAGACTGCAGGGTTATTAGGCTTAAACTGTGATGGCTATATAAGATTACAAGTCTTTGCTAAGAAGACTACATATGATCAAGAATGTATTAGAACATCATCTCCTTCTTAGCTGCAATCCATTCGCCTTCCTACTGAAAGGGAGAAAGGTGTGTATGCACGTGTGTGTGGGGTGGGGGGACTGGGTGACGGAGACGAATCTCAGCCTCACCATCAGGTGACAGGCCTGCAGGGATGTTCTAAATTATTGAGCAAAGCCAGGAATAGTTTGTCTTCATTGAACCTCACAGCCAACAGGACTCCTGATTTAACTAAATAAAACTATAAAACAATATGTTTCCTATTCTCTTTTGCAGAGGCCAAAAGGATTTAAAACAATCTTTAAATAATACTCCTCATAGATCCCATGATTGGACAAACCCAGACCTCCCTCTTTAAGAACGAGCGGACAGAGGAAAGTCACCTGACACGTGGAAAGATCCAGCAGTCCAGGAAGATCTTTTTCAAGATCGGAACAAACAGTCACTCGTAAAGCAGACCCCATACAGCAGGATAAAAAAATTTTCTTAAGTCTCAAATTGAAACTCAAGGAGGCACCCACAAATTTCATATTTCAAATAAGGAATGATTACAGAATTTGAAAACCCCACGGAGATAGTGAATAACTAAGCGGGTTTCGATCAGAAGTAAAATATATTGGTGAAAATAACTTCTGGAAACAGCATACATTTTACATTTAAAAGAGAGGTAACGTTTTCATAAAGTAATTCCATACTACTTCTCTACCTGATTCCATTTCCACGTAAAAACAAGGCTTACGAAAATCAATAGGAAAATACATTTCATGTCATAACATTTAAGTAGTGACTAGGATTACTGATAAAGGTCACGTAGAATGCAGAGTCCTACACGTTAAAAAAAAATGCCTTCGTATTCTATTGGAACCGTTGATCCTCCTTATAGAAAATCGTACTTTTGTAAAAAACATGAGATTGGCAGAAAATTTCAGGAATTCACGGAGTCCCTAAAGCCCCAGAGGTTCTAGTGATCAGCCTGGTGACCATTCGTGGTCTATGAACACCAGGTTAAGAATCCTTTATTCAGAGAGAAGCAGAGGACACTTACGTTGTATAGAGGGATCGTCTTCATCACTTTGTACTGCTTAGTGGGGTCCATTTTATACAGGTGACGGTCAGTGACAAAAATTGCTCGATCTTCCACCTTACTAAAGCGATTCACCTGTAAGAAAACAAAATAATAAACCACAATATATCACCGAGAATGAAATCAAATGATCTGTCAGGGAGACATCTAGGAGCAGAGGTGGCTGGCTGTGGAGCCAGATTCTGTAATAGATGTGCGCCACCTATGACCACTCTCTGGATGCAACAGAGATGGAAAAGGAGTGTTTCCAGATTTGTGGAATTTTACAATGTAAATTTCACAAGTTTACCATCTAACAGGGAAAACAAGAAAAACACAGAAGAATTAAAGAACTAAAAACACGTAACCCAGACATTATAATGAAAGTGAAAAGGCAACCCACAGAATAGGAGAAAATTTTGTAAATCATATATCTGAAGAGGAACTTTTACCTAGAATATATAAAGAATAGAATATACGTTGTATCTAGAGTATATAACTCAATAATAAAAAGACCCCCCCCAAATTTAAATGGGTAAAGAATGTGAAGAGACATTTCTCCAGAGAAGACATACAAATGGCTGTAAAAAACATGAAAAGATGCTTGACATCATTAGCCATCAGGAAAACGTAAATCAGAACCACAGTGAGGTACCACCTCACACCCACTAGGATGACAATAATAAAAAAGACAGTAACAAATGTTGGCCAGGATGTGGAGAAACTGGAATCCTCGCTACTGGTCGGGGTCTAAAATGATGAAGTTGCTTTAGAAAATAGTCTGGCAGCTCCTTAAATGGTTAAACATAGAATTGCCATGTGACTCAGACATTCCACTCCTAAGTATATAAACAGGGGAATTGAAAACATATCCACACAAAATCTTGTGCCTGAATGTTCACCGCAGCCTTAATCATAATAGCTAAAAGGTAGAAACAACCTCAATACCTATCAACTGATGGATGAATAAATAAAATGTGATGTATCCATACAATGGAATATAATTTGGCAATAAAAAGAACAAAGTACGGATACATGCTATAACATGGATGAACCCTGAAAACATACCAAGTAAAAGAAAAGAGTCACAAAGGACCATATGTTGTATGATTCCATTTATATGAAATGTCCAGAATAAGCAAATCTATAGAAACAGAGCATAGGTTAGTGGTTTCATAGGGCTGGGGGAGATGGGAGGTTTGGGGGGAAGACAGCTAAGGGGTGTGGGGTTTCTTTTTGGGTTAATGAAAACGTTTAGCAATTGGTTGTAGTGACGGATATATAGCTCTGAACACACTAAAACTGCATACTTTAAAATGGTGAACTGTATGTTAAGTGAATCATATCTCAATAAAGCTGTTAAAAAAAAAAGCCTATTTGAAACAACTCATTCTGTCCCTTTCCTAATGCACTGGGCAGGTATATTTCAGATTAAATTCCCTAAAACATGTTTATGAATCTACATGTTCTACATTAAATCTACTTACGTTAAGTGAAATAAGTCAGAGAGAGACAAATACTGTATGATATCACTTATATGTGGAATCTAAAAAATACAACAAATTAGTGAAGATAACAAAAAGTAGACTCACAGATATAGAGAACAAACTAGTGGTTACCAGTGGGAGACGGGAGGGGTGGTATAAGGGTAGGGGAATAAGAGGTACAAACTATTAGGTATAAAATAAGCTACAAGGATATATTGTACAACATGGGGACTATAGCCAATATTTTGTAATAACTATAAATGGAGTATAACCTTTATAATTGTGAATCACTACACTGTACAGCTGTAACATACAAAATAAAAAAGATTAAATATTCAAAAACAGATAGTGCCTTCCTATTGCATATAACATAAATAATTTCCTCATTATTATTACTCTCCATAAAAAGAATGCACCATATGAGAAGGCAGTAAGTGCCCACACAGGAAGGATTCAGTGTAAGCTAAACAGACATCTGATGTGGGTGCGGTGGAAGGGACAGGCTTTAAACAGGAAGTCGAAGGATCTCCAAGGTACCCTGCCACTCAGATTCCACGATTCCTTTATCTGACTTTCAAGAGTTTTCCTATCTGCCACTATTCTACTTATTTGACTTTACATATTTCTTCAAGGGCTCTGGCTCCTTTCTGACAGGTTTCCTCATCCATGCTCTCTCTTAACTGTTTATGATTTTCTACTCCCTCCTTTTTCTCTTTATCCATGTATATGTCAAGATACTGCTCAATTTCTCATTCTATTATAAAACCTCTTCAATTCCTCTAGTAAAAAATGATCATTCTGGGCTTCCCTGGTGGCGCAGTGGTTGGAGGTCTGCCTGCCGGTGTGGGGGACACGGGTTCGGGCCCTGCTCTGGGAGGATCCCGCATGCCGTGGAGCGACTGGGCCCGTGAGCCACGGCTGCTGAGCCTGCGCGTCTGGAGCCTGTGCTCCACAGCGGGAGAGGCCGCGACGGTGGGAGACCCGCGCACCACGATGAGGAGTGGCCCCCACTTGCCGCGGTTGGGGGGGCCCTCGCACAGAGGCAAGGACCCAACACAGCCAAAAATAAATTAATTAAAAAAAATGATCATTCTTTTTTCTCTATTAAAAAATTTTTTTTAATTAAAAAGTTTAAAAAATTATTTTTAAAATTGAAGTATAGTTGATTTACAATGTTGAGTTAGTTTCAGGTGTACAGCAAAGTGATTCAGTTATACGTATGTGTATCTATTATTTTTCAGATTCTTTTTATTTATTTATTTATTTTGGCCATGCCGTGCTGCATGAGGGATCTTAGTTCCCCGACCAGGAATCGAACGTGTGCCCCCTGCAATGGAAGCGTGGAATCTTAACCACTGCACTGCTAGGGAAGCCCCTCAGATTCTTTTCCCCTATAGGTTATTACAAAATATTGAGTACAGTTCCTTGTGCTATACAGTAGGTCCTTGTTGGTTATCTACTTTATATATAGTAGTGTGTATATGTTAATCCCAACCTCCTAATTTATCCCTCCCACCCCTTTCCTCTTTGGTAACCATAAGTTTGTTATCTATGTCTGTGGTTATTTCCGGTTTGTAAATAAGTTCATTTGTATCTTTTTTTGTTTTTTACATTCTATATACAACTGATATCATATGGTATTTACCTTTCTGTCTGGCTTATTTCACTTAGTATGATAATCTCTAGGTCTATTCATGTTGCCACAAATGACATTATTTCACTCTTTTTTCATGGCTTTTTTCTGAACTTCTACAACACAGCTGTAGAATCAATATATAGGATATATGCAGAATTAAGAATGAAACAAAAAATTGACCCTGAAACCAAAAAGCACAGGTTTTACTTTTAAAGCAGGATACCTGAGAATAGGAGAAACTATTAGTCTAAGTGCCTTTTTTTTTTTTTTTTTTTTTTTTTTTTTGCGGTACGCGGGCCTCTCACTGTTGTGGCCTCTCCCGTTGCGGAGCACAGGCTCCGGCCGTGCAGGCTCAGCGGCCATGGCTCACGGGCCTAGCCGCTCTGCGGCATGTCGGATCTTCCCGGACCGGGGCACGAACCCGTGTCCCCTCCATCAGCAGGCGGACTCTCAACCACTGTGCCACCAGGGAAGCCCCAGTCTAAGTGCTTTTGCTAAAGGAAAACACTGGCTACATCATTACTCTTCGCTTGTGGAAAATGATAGGGAGGAAGGTTGGCCGATGCTTATAAAACCAAGACAATTCAGTTACATCTATCCTTAGTCTCTTAGAAAGCAGAAGTTCTCACTTAATAATTGGAATGTTTTAATAATTTTAAGGACAGCTGACTTGTAACTTTTAGACCATGGATGCCTGTCATGAAAAGTATACTTGCTAAAATAGCTGTGTGGAATGCTGTTTTTTAAACTTATAGTTGAAGCTATGTTTAGCAAAAGATGTTTTTACTTATTAATCTTGTGATAATAAATCTACTGACTATATCGTCACTAATCGAGCTCTAATTAACTGAGCCAATATCAAAGGTTATAGATTGTCTTAAAATTGGAAGTCTATCCAAAAGCTGCTTTCCTTATAAAATAGCTACAAACAAGTTATCAAAATAGTCATAAATAAGACTAACAAATTCACTTCAAAACAAAGTAAAAATCTCACATACAACTGTAGGATTTCTTTTTTTTTTTAAATGAAGGTTAAGAAACAGCTAAACTAATTTGTGGTAAAAGAAATCGGAACAGTGGTTGCCTTTGGTAGTGGTGGGGCTTGGCTGGGAAGGGAGCTGAGGGAGCTCTCTCCGGTGATGGAAATGTTCTGTATCTTGATGGGGTTGTGATTTACAAAGACGTGTGCACTAGTCAAAGCTCAGTGAACTGTATACTTGAGATCTGTGCATTTACCTGTACATAAATTATAACGCAATACAAACAAATGCATGAACAGAACAAGAACAATGTAGAATCTCAGATATCCAGGGCAGGTTTTTATTTATTGCCTTACTATTTCATGAACAGTACTCCTGTGTTCTAGCCTGCCTGGAAGCTCCTTGAGGGTAATCACCGTATGGTGCCTACTTTCTTGTACCTCACAGCCCCCTAGTACAGAAGTGGGCAACCTGTAGGACTTAGTGCATCCTTGCAGACCAGTGGGTTTTGAGAGTACTTTTTTTTTTAAAGCTTGTTTTTACTTTCTTTTTAAAATTTACTTATTTATTTATTTATGGCTGCATTAGGTCTTCGTTGCTGCGTGCAGGCTTTCTCTAGTTGCGGCGAGCGGGGGCTACTCTTCGTTGTGGTGCGTGGGTTTCTCATTGCGGTGGCTTCTCTTGTTGTGGAGCATGGGCTCTAGGTGCGCAGGCTTCAGCAGTTGTGGCTCACGGGTTCAGCAGTTGTGGCTCGCAGGCTCTAGAGCGCAGGCTCAGTAGTTGTGGCGCACGGGCTTAGCTGCTCTGCGGCATGTGAGATCTTCCCGGACCAGGGCTCGAACCCGTGTCCCCTGCATTGGCGGGCAGATTCTTAACCACTGCGCCACCAGAGAAGTCAACAGGCTTTGAGAGCACTTTTAATCCCACAGGATAATTTCAAGTAGTCTTCTTCCCTACATGAGCCAATCAGTGTTGACGACAGGAACTGTCTGGCTGGAAAACAGATGGAAGACGGCTGCAGCACACTGCGGAGGATGCATTATGTAAGAAAAGCATTTCCCCAGTGGCAAGTGAAAGCATAGTGGCTCAACAGCTTCAGGCCCCACTGCCCAGCTGGGTCGTGGAAAAGCTTCATGTCTTCACTGAAGAAAGAGCAACCACGGACTCCTCACTTTTTTATTTCTGAGGCTGGCAGCCATTTTATTAGTCAGCTGTCTCCGTCATGAAAAGCTCCCTAACATGGCATGTACTATATAAGCACATGGATTACTGTTTTGTTAGTTTTTATTCTCCTTGTTGAAATTATTGAGATTTACTTGTACATTTTCTTTTCTCTCCTAAAGTATCTTTTCCATGCATTAATTTAATTTTTCCCTTCAGAGTCTAAGTCCCTGGAGGGCAAGACTTTTACCACCAGCCATCACTATAAGACTCTGCACACAGAATGCCAACGGACCTGAGGAGCTGTCCTCAGTGGTTCCGAGTCTGTACTTGTAACGCTGCGTTGCTTGGTAGTAGCTACCCTTCTAAGATCTCTTTTATTTATTTTTATTTAAAAACTTTTTTTTTTTTTTTGGCTGCCCTGTGCAGCTTGTGGGATTTTAGTTCCCCGACCAGGGATTGAACCCAGGCCCTCAGCTGTGAGAGCACGGAGTCCTAACCACTGGACTGCCAGCGAAGTCCCTAAGATCTCTTTTAGACTCACAACTTCATTGAGAAATGTGTCTTTTTATTACCAGAAATCTAAAGATGGGATTGAGCTTATTTTTTTCTACATTTTGAAATCCAGCACCTGACTCCTATTAATTGAAAAAAAGTTATACTGGTAAGCATTTACTCAAGTTAAGTAATTTGATAATTTTTTTCCCCAAAGTTTACAATGTGCATTTTCAAGCACTTTAAAAACTGCTGATGACATACGAAGGAATGACATGAAGTCCTGTTACAACAGGAGTCTGAGACTGGTAGATGGGAGTTGAGATAGATAAGAAACTAAAAAGTGAAAGTAATTTCATAGAAATAAAAACATAATACAAATAAATATAAATATAATTTCACATGAAGAAAACAAACCTGGATAATGGGTTTGGGAGAAAACGTACGTGTGTGGTGCTGCAGAGTGCTACTTGGTTAGAGAGTCAGAGAATGCCCACATCTGCAGGTAAATCTTTTCCTAACAGACAGAATTAACCACAGGATATTTTTGTAAATAAGTTGTTAACAACTTGCTGATTAGGACGGTTCAATTTTAGATTTGGGTAATATTTAAATCAAGATACCAAGCACTGAAAATTTCTGAATGACTACCATGTCATGTGTCTCAGTGACTGAAAGGAAAAGGAAAGCAAAGCAAAACAAAACAAAACAACAAAAGAACCCACTAAGAACCTTCCCCTTAGTAGACTAGAAGGTATAGTTGTGATACAGTTAACTAAATTAGGATAGGTAGGGTAGGATATAGTGGAATATATTGCTATAGGTAGGATACAGCAAACTAAACTTCAAGTTTTAGTTTGAATTTTATTGTCTTCTCCCCTTTGCCTCATAGTTTTAGAAATCAGTCCATTTTCTAAACATTCCTTTACACAGAGCATATTTTCCAGTCTTCAACTTGACAAAAATGGTATCTGTAATTAAGAGAAAAACAGAGTCTATGTGGTAAAGTAATAGCCAGTCTTGGTAGTAATTATTTACTTCACATAGCAACGGTTTTTGCCATAAAAGAGAACTGGCACTTGTCATAAGAGTTGAAACAAGGTGGTTGCAGAGCTTCTACATCAGCGTTTTTCTGAGTTGTTTTGCACAACCCTAGCCTTGTGCGATGCTTTGTGAGAGACAGGTTTCCAAGTCAAGCGGTTTGAGGAACTGCAAACCTCGTCCCCTCCCCCTTCCCCCCCCCCCAACCCCGCGCCCACCAGTGGTGTTCAGATCCCACGGATACATCAAAGGCTTATAGAATTCTGCACTTAAAAAGCATGTTTAACTGTTTAACCCAGCCTTTCCCAAATACATTTAGTTGTGGAACTCTTAAAAAAACAAATTCATATTCAATGGAACATTGGTTTGTGAAAACCCTCTGGGAGAACACTAGTCATTTGTATCCATCTTAGAGTACAGAAAACAGAGAACGTCTAAAATGGAATCTGAATGACAAGTAAAAGTAGGGCTCCTCAGCTTTTGTGAAATCACACTGAGAAATATGAGTGTGTTGCAAAAGAAAATGAAAAAAACAAAACTTGTTGCATAATTTCACAAGGTCACACAAGATTCAAAAAAACAATAGGCACGGTGGTAAAGTGGAGGGTATAGCCCTTCTTAGGATGTGTCCATGAGTTAATCTGGAAATCAACAAACAAAAACCTAAAAGCAGCAGTTACACTGAAGCACTGTTTAGAAACAATTCATTCTTTTTAATGTAGAAATGTAATTTCTAAAGAGAACAGGTCGTAAGACTTTACCTTGAGGTTTAGCAACTCAAATCATCCTTAAAGCATGAATCAAATGAGTGGGAAGGACACTGATGTAACGAAGGACTTTTCCTTTGAGTTGCATAACTCAGCTCAGTCAAAGCGGCAAAGACAAATGTCTTACGTACACATGTGAATTTGTAAATTCAGACTTACTTAAAGTAGTTCTGGCATAGGGACACAATCTTTGTTCCTCTTAAACTCATAATGTAAGAGAAAAACTAGATCACAGACTCAGTATTAGATAAGATCTCATCTGATGTCTCCTATTACCCAAGCTAAAACCCTCAACCAGAGAAAAATCCCTATCACTTGCTCTTGCCTGAACACTTCCCGGGATCTGTCTGTAGGTTTCATCAACTCCACAGGGGGCCAGAGATCAAGTTTCCCTGGAGTCAGACCAGGAGAGGACACATTATGGGTGCAACTAACTATTTACCAGGTCTCCCACCTTAAAGGACATTTTATAATTGTAGTTAATGGAAAGTGGCTGTTTCGAAAAGAACCAAAGCATAAAGAAGAGGGCTTTAGTAAAATCATATCGTTTCCCTGGTTCATCCTTGGGGATTGAAAAGTTTCCAAAGATGACATTATCTAAGCTGTAATGTGAAGAAAGACACTGTATTATTTTGCATGGAACTTAGAAACACAGAAGCATGACTAAAAAGTTTTCAGTTTTTATGCAGTAGGACCCAGGGAGAGACATACTGTCAGACGTCACATTGCTATCAGTAGAAAGACAGAATCAGAGATGCCAGGCTTTTCTACAGCAGATGATGTAATTCTCAAAACCATCCAACTCCCTCTGATCAGTTGTTCTGATGACTAATTTGACTTCCCAGATATCTTGATACTAGAAAGGAAGGTATCCTAGATAGTAGATAAATTCACTAAATGAATTCACTAAAATGGTACCTTCCTTTGTCAAATTCAAAAACTGGCATTATGGCTTATACTGTTTTGTGTGGGTGTGTGAATCTGGTTAGCAAAAGTCATTTCTTGGTTGTCTGATCAGCTCTAGGTATACTTATAAAATAGAGTTTCTGGATCTAGGAGTGCAGAATTAGACTCCACACTTTGGTAACCAGCCCAAGCTACTGCCAGCAAGCTTTTCTTGGAGACATGTAGTTCATTCTAAGTTTAAAACAAGCTGCTCTCTATTTTGTTAAAAAGTCTGTATTGTATTGAGTTGATCTTTTTTCCATAGAATATTTGAACGCTAATACCCATTAAATAATAATTCCCCATTACTCCCTCCCCCCAGCCCCTGGTAATCACCATTCTACTTTCTGTTTCTATTAATTTGACTGTTCTAGATATTTCATGCAAGTGGAATCACACAAGGTTTGTCTTTTTGTGTCTAATAACTTAGATAATATCTTCAAGGTTCATCCACATTGTAGCATGTATTTCATTCCTTTTTTTTTTTTTTATGGCTGAACAGTATTCCACTGAATGGACACACATATTCTTCACCCATTCTTCTGTTGATGGACATTTGGGTTATTTCCACCTTTAACTACTGTGAAGAATGCTGCTATGAACACTGCAGTACAGTCAATTATCTTTTAAAGAGATTTAAACGATAATAAAAGTTGTAGGTATTTACCCACGTAGCTACCATTTCCCTTGCTCTTCATTCTTTGGGGTATGTCCACGTTTCCTTCTGCCTGAAGGACTCCCTTTAACATTTCCCATGAGTGCATACCTTCAGACATGCCTAAAAAGGTCTTTATTTCACTTTGGTTTTTGGAAGATACCCTTTGCTAGATACAGAATTCTAGGTTGACAGGTTTGTTTTTCTTTTCTTTCTATAAAAAAATTTTAAAGTTGGTGCTCCACTGTCTTCTCACTTGCATTGTTTCTGACAAAAATTCTGATGCATCCTCATCTTTTTCCTCCGTCTCTTTTCTCTTTATCACTGTTTTTAAGCAGTTATGTCATGTTGTGCCTTGGCGTAGTTTTCTTCATGTTTTTTTGTGTTTGAGGTCTGTTGATGAGTTTATAGTTTTCATCAAATGTGAAAAAATTTCAGCCATTATTTTTTCAAATTTAAAAAATGTTCCCTCCTCTTCTCTCTTACAGAGACTCCACCTGCACTTATATTAGGCCACCTGAAGTCGGCTCATGGCATCCTAATATTCTGTTCTTTCGGGGAAGCATCTCTCCCCGCCCCCCAACCCTGTGTATTTCATTCTGCCGTGAAAGCACGGAGTCTTAACCACTGGGCCACCAGGGAAGTCCATGTATTTCATTCTGTATTTCATTCATTGCTATATCTTCAAGTTTACTCTTCTTCTGCATATGTCTAAACTGTTAACTCCATCAAGCGTATTTTTTTTAAACCTCAGACACTATATTTTTCATTTCTATTCATAAAATATCCATAATTTTATTAAAACAATTGTTTTAATGACCTTGTCTGTTAATTCTATAATCTGTGTCAGTTCTGGATCAGTTTGATTTATTTTTCTTCTCATTTTAGGTTATAGTTTCCTGCTGTTTTTGTATGCCTGGTAATTTTTTTTTTTAATTAATTCATTTATTTATTTATATTTTTGGCTGTGTCGGGTCTTTGTTTCTGTGCGAGGGCTTTCTCTAGTTGCGGCGAGCGGGGGCCACTCTTCATCGCCGTGCACGGGCCTCTCACTGTCGTGGCCTCTCTTGTTGCGGAGCACAGGCTCCAGACACACAGGCTCAGTAGTTGTGGCTCACGGGCCCAGTCGCTCCATGGCACGTGGGATATTCCCGGACCAGGGCTCGAACCCGTGTCCCCTGCATTGACAGGCAGATTCTCAACCACTGTGCCACCAGGGAAGCCCTGCCTGGTAATTTTTGATTGGATGCCATGCACTCTAATTTTATCTTCTGAGTGCTGGATATTTTGTATTCCTATAAATATTTGAGGGCTTTGTCCTGGGACACTGTTAGATTACTTGGAAACAGTTTGGTTCTTCTGGTGATTTGTTGGGTGGGATTAGGGCAGTGTTTAGTCAGGGCTAATTATACCCCACCACTGAGGCCAAGGTTCTTGTCAGGATTCTACCCAATGTCCCATGAATCATGAGGTTTCTCCAATCTGGCTGTGGGGACAGGCACTACTTGCAACCCTGTGTGAGCACTGGGCATTGTTACCTCTAATTCTCTGCGTGGTTCTTTCCCAAGCCTTGGGTGGGTTCCTCACATGCATGTGCTGAACTACTCAGCTGAACACCTGAAGTGGACCCTCTGAAGATCTCTGGAGTTCTCTCTGTGCACTCTCTCTGCTCTGGTACTCTGTGCTGCAAACTCTAGCTATCTTAGAATCTCTCAGCTCGCAGCTCTGTCTTTCCGGTTAGGGAGCCTACCGAGCTCTGCTTTGGTTGCCCCCTGCTCATGCCACAGACCAGAACTCTCTCCAGGAAGTAAACTGGCTAATGGTAGGGCTCACTTCATTTGTTTCTCATCCTTCGGGGATCACTGTCTTTCCTTGCTGGATGTGCACTGTATTTTTTTTTTTTAATTGAAGTACAGCTCACTTACACTGTTGTGTTAATTTCTGCTGTACAGCAAAGTGACTCAGTTATACACATATAAACATCCTTTTTAATATTCTTTTCCATTGTGGTTTTGTCCCGGGATATTGACTATAGTTCCCTGTGCTATAGAGTAGGACCTTGTTGTTTATCCATTCTATATGTAATAGTTTGCATCTGCTAACCTCAAACTCCCAGTCCAACCCTCCCGCATGTGCACTGTCCTGAAAACCAGTTTCACATATTTTGTCCTTTTGCTTTTTTAACCTTCATCCTTTCATTCATTTTAGTAGATACACTGTATTCTACTGTGTTCATACATGATTATTTATTAATCCAATCACATACTGATGCATACTTACGTTTTTCACCCAGTTTTTTGACTGCTACAATGTATGTAACTATTCATATATCTATCTTTGGGTATATGTGTAAATATATTTCAGGATAAATCCTGAGTTATGGAATTCCTAGATAAAGTGATCTGTGTATTTCATTTTATTTATTTTTAAAAATTTATTTATTTATTTATTTTTGGCTGCACTGGGTCTTCATTGCTGTGGCGAGCAGGGGCTACTCTTCGTTGTGGTATGCAGGATTCTCATTGTGGTGGCTTCTCTTGCTGCGGACCTCGGGCTCTAGGCGTGCAGGCTTCAGTAGTTGTGGCTCACAGGCCTAGCTGCTCCGTGGCATGTGGGATATTCCCGGACCAGGGCTCAAACCCGTGTCCCCTGCATTGGCAGGCGGATTCTTAACCACTGTGCCACCAGGGAAGTCCTGGTCTGTGTATTTTAAATTTTGATAAGTACTGCCAAATTGTCCATTCAAAAGGACTGTACCTTATACTCCTACCAATAGCATTTCCCTAAACCCTTGAGAATACTGGTTCTTATCAACACTTTAAAGTTTGCTAAATTTATAGTTGAAAAATAATATTTCACTATTTTGATCTGAATAATACTGCAATTATTCACTTTTTGAAGATGTGATACAAAACAGCTCTAAAATCACCTAAATCTGGACCTTTGTTATAAGTAATTCTTTGATAATTTTCTTAATTCCTCCTTTGGAATATTGGCATATTTATGTCAATATCATTTCTGGGGTCAATCTAGGCAATATTTTTCTTAAATTCACCCATTTCATTGGTATTTTTAAATTTATTTGCATAATTTTTCAAAATGCTCTTTTACAATCATCTCAATTTTCCCTCTCTTTTTTGAAAACAAGTGTTTTAAGGTTTTAAACACCAACTATATCCCTTTCCTTCCACTTTCCAGTTTCCATATTTCCACTTGCTCAACTGCTCTCATCCCCAGGTAAAAAATAGTGCTCATGTGTCCTGCTTCAGATAAGCAAATATAGTCATAGCACATAATTCCCCTCCACCCCACTTCCAAGTCTCACTATGTCCTTCTCCCTTTTCCAAATTACGTTTTCTCCCCGTTCCCTGTTTTTTTAAAAAAAATCATAATAAAACATGTATAAAAAGTACTGAATGGCCGTTAAATACAAGCCAGACCCGTGTGCTACAGACAAAGTGCTATCAAAGATACATGCAGAAAAAGACAAATCCCTGACCTCAGGGAGATCCCCCTTCTCCTGTCTTAAAAAGAAATGGCTGCCAAAAATATTCACTTCCCTAATTAGTCTTTATAGCCTAACCCCAAACTTGTAGTCACTTAGCCATTCCATCAATGCCTCACCATATATACAGGTAGAGCTCACTGATGATGCAGCCAGTTATGTACCTATTGTTCTGTTTGACTGTGGTCATAGCTAAGTCAGTTTCACCTGAAATCAGTCTTTTCTTTCCAAGGAGGTCTCTTTCAAGCTTGCCTTACCTTACGGACGTGACAGGAAAAGAGGACGTTCATGTATTTGTCCTTCCGTTTCAGTTCATTCGCAACGGGGACGAAGGTGCCTGAGGTCTGAGGTGTATCTGGCTTCTGAAAGAAAAAGGAAACACGATAAAATGAGTATGCTTAAAATTTTATTTTATTTTATTTTAATTAATTAATTAATTAATTTTTGGCTGCACTGAGTCTTTGTTGCTGCGCACGGGCTTTTCTCTAGTTGCGGCGAGCGGGGGCTACTCTTGGTAGCAGTGCGCAGGCTTCTCATTTCAGTGGCTTCTCTTGTTGTGGAGCGTGGGCTCGAGGCACGTGGGCTTTAGTAGTTGCGGCACGCAGGCTCAGTAGCTGTGGCTCGGGGCTCTAGAGCGCAGGTTCAGTAGTTGTGGCGCACAGGCTTAGTTGCTCTGCGGCATGTGGGATCTTCCCAGACCAGGGATTGAACCCGTATCCCCTGCATTGGCAGGCGGATTCTTAACCACTGTGCCACCAGGGAAGCCCTACTTAACATTTTAGATGAGAAGGCAGTCTTTTACTGCTTTATAACTCTACTCACATAACTCCACACATGTACTTTTTACCTCCCCATCCCAGATGATAAGCTACTAAAGGGTTATTATAACACCAATGATCCTAGAATATTTTAAAAATAAGGAATGGGAGAGAGGGTGAATTCCCAGCTTTGGGAATAACTGATACAAAGGTGGTAATTAAAAATAGTTGCTGAATTATGCAAGGGAAGGTTTAAATGATCGAAGCCAGATTATTGAATGTGCCTAATTCATATGGGTACAAGACAGAGAACTCTCTTTAAAGTGAGGGAAACAGCGAATATCGTACACTGAGAAGCAATAAAACCTTTTAGTTTAGTATCTCTCATAGAAATTTAGCTTCTGAAGGTGTCTTAGTCTTTCTACAAATACTTGGAGAAAAATTCTTCTCTTTCTTTGTTAAGGGAGCAGCAGTGGATCCCACTCTGTCCTCCTGGACTTACCGAAGCAAGATAGTTGCCCTCCCAGGCCCTCTGGAGCCCAAGGTCAGCCCTTTGACCCTTCAACATTTCTACAGCCGCAACCTTTGCCCTAACCTGGGGCAGGTCTGAAGCAGGTATGGTCTTGATGAGCTGGGATGCTCTCCATCTATAAGTAAACAAGCAAAATGTATGAGACTTTAGAAATAACATCCCATTCATTCTCAAAAATGACTGAAGCAGCCATTGAATAGAATTACCCTAAAAAAAGTAAAATGCCTCTAAAATACACGTAGCTGTACGGGGACAGAGATTTTTTGCAGAACTTCCTCTGCTGTTTGCGTGTTTTGGAAGCAACCGGAATTGAGTGATACGTGGACTCTCTTATATCTATAGTTAGGGTGTAGGAACTTTGGATTCATCATTCATTCACTCAGCAAATGTTTTCTAGGCACGTACTAAACTCCAGATGCCGTTCTAGGGAGTGGAAGCACAGCAGTAAACAAACAGATGAAGGTCCTTTCTGCTAGGTGCTGATATTCTAGAGAGCAGAGACAGACGAGATATAGACCAATGCTTAAATACACAGTATGGATGATGTGATTAGTGCTATGGAAGAAAATAAGGCAAGGAAAGGGGGACAGGAGTGCAGCAGAGGGAAGGGCCAGGGGGCAGGTGTTGGTCACAGAGGGTGGTCTGGGAGGCACCCCTGATAAGGATGTGTGAGCAGGAAGTGGAGGTGCCAGCTGTATGGATACTTGTTCCAGGAAGAGAAAACAGTGCGTGCAAAGGCTCTAAAGTGTGAGCTTGTTTGGTGTGTGAGAGGACAAGCAAGGAGTCCTGGCAGCTGGAGCAGGGGCCTGGGGGAGGGGAACAGGAGGGGGTGTCAGAGGGAGAGCCGGGGCCAGGATCCACAGAGCCAAGGGGGCCCTGTGCCCGGTCAGCCTGTCCCCTCTTCGCTGCCCACAGGGGCCCAGGACAGGATCCACAGCTGACCGACTCCAGAGACCCATGGCAAACAGCTGTGCCACGGAACCCGGACCCGAGCCACCCAACCTGGGGGTGGTGTAGCACACGCTTCCTCATCCTGATCAGGTAACCTGCCATCTTTAAACACGTGTAGACGACAACAGCTGCCGCCGGAAAAGTGAGCAGCCTTGGCCACGTGAAGAAGAAGCTGGGCGTGAGGAAGGCTCCCAGCCTTCCCAGGATGAAAAAGAATTACTAGGAGGCGTGGGAGCGAGCTGAAGCACGATTAGACACACACGGAGGCGGCAGAAGAAAACAAGACCCCACAATCACAGCAAAATCCTTTAACACACTTCTCTCAGGATTCCACAGATCAAAAATGCAAGAATAAATGAAATGTGATACAGGGACTAGACCAGGGGTTGGTAAACTACAGCCTGTGCCAAACGCGGCCCATAGAGCTAAGAATAGTTTTTACGTGTTTAACCGAACAAAATAAAATATGTGACGAGGACCATATGGGGCCCACAAAGCCTAAGATATTTACTATCTGGCCCTTTACAGAAAAAGTGTGCCTTTGAACTAGATTAACACAGCTGGCAAGATTCATTCAATGTGTGTGTGTGTGTGTGTGTACAGTCAAGACACAGAGCAGATGTATTATGTTCAAAATGCTCATTGACTATAAGCCCTAAGAAGGCTGGGACAGTATTTCACATCTTTCTTGTTTGTCACTGTATCCCTAGAACCTAAGTCAGTGTCTGTGACACAGCAGGTGTTGAGTAAATACTTGCTGAATGAATAAACTGAGTTTTACAAAAAATAATCAATTCTAGGCCATACATAAAACCTCCAAGTCTACAGTGCAACATCATCAAAATCAATAATTCTTTGCAGCCATTAAAGATATGACATAGATCTTTATTTATTGTGATGGACAGGTCTCCAAGACTTATTTTTAAGTAAAGTCATATAACCATACATAGAGTCCTCCTTGTGGAAAAAAGAGAGGGGAAGAAAACCCAAATGCATACACACTCACAGTATAAGCACACATTTCCATAGTACTTATTATGTGTCAGGCACTATCTGAAATGCTTTATACATATCTACTCATAATACTTTCAACAACCCTATGAGCAGGTGCTATGATTATGGCCCTTTTACAGATAAGAAAACTGAGGCACAGAGAGGTTAACTCATTTGCCCAAGGTTACACAGCTAGTCAGTGGCAGAGCTAGAATATGAACCCAGGCTCCAGGGTGTGTGTTCTTAACCACTGTATCGTGCTTCTCTTGCGTGTGTATGTGTTTGTAAGTGCGTAGACAAAGATTTAGAAGGATGCAAACTAATTGTTAATGAGTGGTTATCTTAGGGGAAGGAAATAAAATGGGGAGAGACAAGAGGAGGTGTGGAGGATTTCAACTTTATATCCTATAAATTTTTATATTCTGTCACTTTATTTACTTTAAAAAAATTTTTTTGGCTGCACCGCGTAGCATGTGGAATCTTAGTTCCCCGACCAGGACCGAACCCATGACACTGCAGTGGGAGCACAGAGTCTTGACCACTGGACCTCCGGGGAAGTCCCTATGTCGCTTCAAAAAAAATGAGCATATATTCGCGTATCATTTAATCACTTTTTAGATTACGTCAAAAATGCAGGTGACAGATGACATAATTCATGAAAAAAGATTTATCTGTGCAGTAAAAAGTCTGCCAAGATTTACAGCTAACATTTACAGTATTGCATGGGAGAATGGAGGGCTGGGGTGCTTTTGCTTTCAATAATGCTCTCCTGTTCTATTTTTTTCTTTTTATGAGCAATCATTTTTTTTAAAAGCAAATGAGATATGCATTAAAGAGTTTTCCTTGCATGCGTTTTCTTTCTTTTAGATATCTGCCATTCAATACATTGATTTACATTCAATACATCAATGACATCAATATGTTAATTAGTTCATGGTGTTCTGGGCGGAATACCATAATGCCAAACGACCACATTTGAGAACCATCAGCCTAGTTTATGCGACTAGATGGCTGTACCTGAGACATAGCTAAACATATCTGGTGCACGCTGTCAACAAACAAGCTCAAAAAACGATGAGAAAGGAGCTATGAATAACTACAAAGTCAGATGCAGGGCAGTTTATTAAGAAAATGAAGATTAGCTGGAAAGGTATCAAATGTTGCATGGGCATTAATTAACTTATTTACTTATTTGTTTAAAAAAATAGCTTGCTCTATAACAGTGTTTTCTGCCTTTTACTTTAAAATCACCTGGAAAACTTTAAAAAGGACCTCCGCTTGGGCTCCGCTCCCCAGCACCGTTAAACAGGGCTTTCTGGAGGTGGGACTTGGGCATCAGTGTGTTTTATAAACTCCTTGTGAATGTCAGGTGCGGGATAGAGAACCCCTGCTCTGAAAGGATGAACAGACATCCTAGCGTGAGTGATATGTGGTGATTTTAATAAAGTTATCTTTTTGCTAGTAAAAGAAAGTAGAGACATCATGCTACTAGCTTATCTTAAACTTGGCTTGATTCAGGCCTTGTGGCATACTGCTGTCTACTGCTAATAGAAAAATAAATGGACCGTTCTATTATTTGGAGAGGTAGGCAGATTCCCTTTGAAAGTGAAATCTACGAAGGTGGAGACACAAGGTAAAAGCAACGTCACGTAGCAAATGGTGGAGCTAATGTCACGGTCTCAGATCTGTACATTTATATAGTATGTGTACTGCCACAAACGGATGCAGCACATACCAAGTCCTTACCTATTAAAAATAGCCTGTAGGGCTGCCTCGAAACGGCAAAGCACTCTGGGCGGGGCTGGCCACTTCACGTGCTTGCCGTGGTCCCGCATGGTCTTGATGCCGTGGAAGCGTCTGGCCACCTCGTGGATGTACGACTTCACTTTGTAGCGCCGGTAGTATCTGATAATTGTCAGAGCCGCCTTGGTCCTCTTGTACCGCATACGGGCCAGGGTGCCCCGCCACACCTTCGCAATAGAGGGGAAAAAAAAGGAAAATGTTGCTGGTTGGCTGAGTAGCAGATCACATTGAAATCACAGAAGCTCCTTTACTTAGAAGCTCAACCTGGCAATTTGTATGCGTCACAAAATCAGCCAGAGCATGTCAGTTCTGCCTGCCACCAACAGATGGCACTAGGAGTCACGTCCGTCATTTTGATTCAGTGTCTAGCTGTTCGTTACCTCCTAAGGAGGCGTGCACGGAGTCTGAAGCAGAGCCCTGTTCTAACTTTACGGTCGTGTAAAGAAGAAAGCCAAAATACCATTATCTTTGGATAAATATTTTAAGAATGTTGAAAGGAAGCAAGATGAGTCAGAACGCAAAACCATCAGCATCCACAGTTCTCTTATGAAACCTAGCTTTGCACAGATTATACACATTGGCCACTAGTGTCATGTCGCATTGGATGTATGAACTGATTTATACAGTCTGTGCAGCCCCCCCTCCCCAGGTGAAGTCCCAAGAATTTAGATGTATTCGTGGAGAAAGGTAAAAAACAAGTTACTAATATGAACCTGTTAAATTTTTTCAGTGATCAGAAATCAATCAGACATTATGTAAACGTCTCAGCGCCTGCTTTATCCAAACACGGTGAACTCACAGATACTTATATTTTTTTCAGGACCCCATACTTCTCAATCTCTCAAGTAAAAAGAAATTTGGTGTGATCTTCATTATTGGCTCTTCCCCTAAATATGCTTTCTACCACCAAACGTATTCTTTCTTCCACGGTATTTCCAGTATAAACCCCTTTCTTTCCCGTTCTGCTACTACAGTCCCAAGACCCCAAACGTCCTCATTGTTTTCTTGGATAAACTCCTCGTACACATCGCCATCACGCTCCAGGTGATACTCA
The DNA here is from genome assembly GCF_011762595.2 of Tursiops truncatus. Lineage (NCBI taxonomy): Eukaryota > Metazoa > Chordata > Mammalia > Artiodactyla > Delphinidae > Tursiops > Tursiops truncatus. Next base: position 18,055,529 of record NC_047053.1, read on the forward strand.
CTGCTGCTACTTAACTGACTGTCTCAGTTCTTAGGTGGAGGGTACTACTTCCCTCCCTGTCTCTGGCCTCTCAGGACCAAGATATTCAACCTCCAGTTCAAAGCCCACAGTATGGGTTCTCCAGGATCGCTTGGGGTTCTTTTATTTCTTCTTAGATCCCCATCTGTGCCCACCACTTTCTCTCAGAAAAACTGGTGTGATACCTCTTTCATTCAGCCATTTTAGGTTGGTCTTCACGAAGGCTCCTAAACAGGTACCATGTGCTTACAAAGCCCTCCCTTCCCAGCCTGCTGTACAAATATGAGGAGGCCATCCACGGACCCCAAAGAGGAACTAACGGGTCAAGAAAAACCATGACATGTGAGGGAAACGCGACATAGGAGCAACTTCTGATGAACCTGGAGCTCACGTATAAACAGAATATATAAAGACACAGAGGCAGTGAAAAGTCACTCATTGCTGCACGTGGCATCAGCACAGGAACCTGTTTTAGTCAAGATGCCTCTCTTCTTGTAGACGAATCTATCACGCACACAGCTTTGTCAGGCCTCCACCCAAGTGCTAAAATAAAGGTCCCTTCTTTAGTATCTTGAAAAACCAAAAGAGTACAATTAGAGGGTAGAAATCCGTGACGCAGTTTTTTAAAGAAAACACATTTTTAAAGTTTCATACTGTTTGTTGCTTTTTTTTTTTTTTAAGAGGAAGGCAATTAAGACCCCCCTGGAGCCACATCTATACAGGAAATCAATCTTATAATTTTCAAAAAGTGTTTTGTAAAGATTTTTTATTAAAATGTTTTTGGTTAGACTCTAGTATAATCTGAAAAAAAATGTCTAAGTAGGTACTTTTTAAGGGGTAGGTGTTTTTGTTTTGGACAACCTTTTAGATTTCATCTGTGTCCTTAGTTTATTTAGGTTTTGTGTAGCTGAAAAATCAGATAGCACAGAAATGCTATAAAAAAGACAGCAGCCCTTCCCCTTGCCCATCTAGGCCCACCTCCCCATCTCACAGTGTCATTTCATGCCAGCTATTTTAACTGCTTCCTCTCGTGGCAGTTAAGTACACATATAATCTGTTTATATGTACACACACACATATACGCAGTAAACACACATACATTGTTATTTCTTGCTGGATCCTTTGAGACCCTACCCAAATTACAGACATTGGTGATTTAGCTCTCCTACCATCACTATTACCTCTCCTTTATAATCCCAACAATAATTACATCAAAAATTTAAAGTCAATAGGGTTTACATGATTACATCTGTTATATTAACTATATTATTTGGGAGAAAGGAATTTTGTGGGCCTGCAGTTATATCATCAACTTTATCAGAAGTCCCTTCGGCTTTATTTATTTTTCTAACATCAGAGAAGAAGTAGCAGTGAAAAACTACGGAGGCAAATGATTTCTATGCAAAAAAATGATTCACGTATTTTCCCTTATAAACGGATACGCTCCCCAGGCCTTTGTGTGGGAGAAAGGCTGTGGTTGATCGTCTCGTGAAGGGTCTGAAGGTTGGAACTTAAGGTATGAGACAGATCTTCCCGTTTCCCTCTTTGTTTAAAGAGCTTAAACTGTGGGGGTTTTTCAAGTCATACAAAGCTTACCTCCAGAGAGGACTTAGCCTGATGACAGAGTGTCTAAAAAGGGGGAAAACTAAATATTATATTCAATAAGCAAATGCTTAATGCTTATTTGATTATGCCTAGAGAGGTTCAGCAAAAAACCAGGGAGCCAGCGGGGCCCTCGTTCAACAATATGAACATGAAAAGTGGAACCAACCAGACATTATGTGCTTTAGGATCTGATGCAAGAGAGTGGGGGCTGAACCCTGAAGGAGATCTGATGGGATCTGGGAGAGGAAGTTATCAGAAGGTACAAGGCAGGGATCAGGGTGACGGAGAGGGCAAGCAACTCATTTCTTAGGTGGAACCAAGGATAGAGGCAAACAGAGCGGGTGAATTGGAGGACACACTGAGGTATAAAAGGAGAACATTAGGGCCACAGGTCACACATCCCTGCTACTGAATTTTAGACACAATTCCTCTCTTCAGTACCTTGACCCCCTACAGTTAATTTTCAACACAGCAGCCGAGTGATCCTTTTTTTCTTTTTAAATTAATTAATTATTTTGGCTGCGTTCATTGCTGCACACGGGCTTTCTCTAGTTGCAGCAAGTGTGGGCTTCTCATTGCAGTGGCTTCTCTTGTTGCGGGGCACAGGCTCTAGGCGCACGGGCTTCAGTAGTTGTGGTGCACGGGCTCAGTAGTTGTGGCTCGTGGGCTCTAGAGAGCAGGCTCAGTAGTTGTGGCGCACGGGCTTAGTTGCTCCGTGGCATGTGGGATCCTCCCGGACCAGGGCTCGAACCCATGTCCCCTGCATGGGCAGGCGGACTCTTAACCACTGCGCCACGAGGGAAGTCCCCCGAGTGATCCTTTTAAGACCAAAGTCAGATCGTGTCACTTCTCTGCTTAAAACACTGCTGCGGTGCTCCAGCTCCCCCAGAGCGAAAGCCAAAGCCCCTCCCCTGGCCCACAAGGGCCACATGAGCTGGTACCGTCACTGCCCAGCTCCTTCCACTGTCCTCTCCCTGGCTCACTCCAGCCACACTGGGCCCTGCTCTACCCTGCACAGGCCTCCTGTCTCAGGGCCTTTCCTTACGCCTGGAAGGATCTTCCTCCAGATATCATATCACATGGCTATCTTCCTCACTCTCTAAGTCCATGCTCAGCTGTCACCTTCCCAATGAGCCCGGCCCTGACCATCTATGTAAAAAATTCCCCTTGTCCACCCTCCCCTCCTGGTACTCTCCACTCTCTGTACCATGCTCTATTTTCTGCTCTTGCCTCCAGCACTTAACACTCTACAACACCTGTAATTTACATATGACTATTGTTTATGCTCTCCCTCTACTGGAATTTAAGCTCTACTAGGTCAGGGATCTTTGCTTCTTTTGCTCACTGATGAATCTCCACTGCCTGGAACAGTGCCAAGGACATAGTAGCCACTCAATAGTATTTGTTGGGTCGTACGGCATATACCCTGAGAAAACCGTAATTCAAAAAGAGTCATGTACCACAATGTTCATTGTGGCTCTATTCACAATAGCCAGGACATGGAAGCAACCTAAGTGTCCATCAACAGATGAATGGATAAAGAAGATGTGGCACATATATACAATGGAATATTACTCAGCCATAAAAAGAAACGAAATTGAGTTATTTGTAATGAGGTGGATGGATGTAGAGACTGTCATACAGAGTGAAGTAAGTCAGGAATCTAAAAAAAAAAAAAAAAAAAAAAAGGTTCTGAAGAACCTAGGGGCAGGACAGGAATAAAGACACAGATGTAGAGAATGGCCTTGAGGACATGGGGAGGGGAAGGGTAAGCTGGGACGAAGTGAGAGAGTGGCATGGACATATATACACTACCAAATGTAAAATAGATAGCTAGTGGGAAGCAGCCGCATAGCACAGGGAGATCAGCTCGGTGTTTTGTGACCACCTAGAGGGGTGGGATAGGGAGGGTGGGAGGGAGACGCAAGAGGGAGGGGATATGGGGATATATGTATACGTATAGCTGATTCACTTTGTTATACAGCAGAAACTAACACAGCATTGTAAAGCAATTATATTCCAATAAAGATGTTTAAAAAAAATAGTATTTGTTGAGTGACTGAATGTTTTCAACTTCATCTTGCAAGCCTGATATTGAATCTTTCATTTTTGCTGTCACGCTTTCCACTTCCAAGAACTCATCCTCATTCTCCAAATATCCCTTTTAAAAGCATGTTGGCCTTCCCTGGTGGCGCAGTGGTTGAGAGTCCGCCTGCCGATGCAGGGGACATGGGTTCGTGGCCCGGTCCGGGAAGATCCCACGTGCCGTGGAGCGGCTGGGCCCGTGAGCCATGGCCGCTGAGCCTGCGCGTCTGGAGCCTGTGCTCCGCAACGGGAGAGGCCACAGCAGTGAGCGGCCTGCGTACCGCAAAAAAAAAAAAAAAAAAAAGCATGTTGCTCTTGTTTTACAAAAGCATCCTTCCTCTCAAGCAGATGAATTATGGTTTTACTTTTTATGCTGCTCCCTACATTGCATCTGTTACCTATAAATCCCCTCTTCTCCCGCTTGTCTTCGTCTTGGTCTTTTGAGCTAGAGGCCTTGCTTGAATGTCTGGGGATCCTTGGCTGTCCATTCACTGAAAAGTGAAAAGCCACTTGGAAGCTCTGTATGTGTGCTTTGTGGGTGGCGGACTCCACTACAGGGTGATTAGGTGGGGACCAGCCATCTGTGGGGGACCCCAGTAATGTCCGTACCTTAAACTGTTCTCTCATTGCTGCCAGAATTCTGAGTGAAGGGGGCTGGAGGATCTCTTTCGTATTTCGACTTTCAGTTAATTTACTTGATTTCAACATGGTGCCTGACCCCTCTCCTCCACTGGTGCATGGTGTCCCCAGGCCCAGAGCTTCTTTGGTTCAATTTCTTCAGAGTAAACTTCTTGTCTTCTATCAGAATGAGACTGAGGGAGCTCCTCCAACTTTGTGAGGTTAGGAGAGTTGGGTGTACAATTGCTCTCTTTTTAAAATAATTAATTAATTTATTTATTTTTTGCTGTGTTGGGTCTTCGTTGCAGTGGGCGGGCTTCTCATTGCAGTGGCTTCTCTTGTTGTGGAGCACGGGCTTTAGGAGCGTGGGCTTCAGTAGTTGTGGCGCGTGGGCTTAGTTGCTCCGTGGCACGTGGGATCGTCCCAGACCAGGGATCGAACCTGTGTCCCCTGCATTGGCATGTGGATCCTTAACCACTGGGCCACCAGGGAAGTCGTTATAATTGCTCTTTATACAGAGTTTCAACCCTTCTACTCCTCCAGCTCCACCCGTCACCCCTAGCTAAAGAGGTACCTGGTCCTTCCCATCTTGAATCTTCCTACAGCCCAATGGTTGGGTGACCTGGCTTGCTTGTCTGCAGGCACTTAGATTTCAGCTTTCTCCACCAGCCTGGGGGGCTAACCACACGTTCACTTACTTCCAAAATTATGTTGATGCCTCTTTTCTGCTGTTGTTTCCATTATGGTTCTATTTGTCCTTGTGGGTTTCTCCAATTTTCATCCTTTACTGCTGATTGAGGGGTTTTGAGATGAGTAGATATAAGCCCAGTCTGTCATGTCTAACCAGATGTTTTATAATGCCATCTTAATTTGACCATGTTTTCCTCTTCCTTGGTGGTCAGGCATTTCAAAGCAACATCTGTCAGTCATTAAAGTACAAGATACACTTTGCAAAAGATGTAGGATCCTAGGTAACACTCTGTTAAGAAGCAGGTCAATTACATATCTTCAGTTTAGCTTCAGAAACAAACACAGGTCAGCTTTCTGTTTTTCTCTTGTTCTCCATGTTTTTGTTTTTTAGTCATTACGGGTGTTGGGTCTTTTCTGCCTGTTCTCAAACAGCTCCCTGTTGCCCTGAATTGGATATTCTCTTAGTTTCTACAACTGAAATCCTTCAAAATTCCAGCTTCCAAGCTTCCCAGGCCCTCCATGCCTAGGGAGAACTTTTGGGAGAAGCATCTTTCTTCTATTTCTAGTCTTAAGTCCTCCATACAGTAATTCTGGCTGAGTTCTGACAGTATATGGTTGCTAAAGAGTTGTGGTGGAGGAGAATTTACTTAGGTACCAGGTTGAACTCTGAGCAAATTGTAAAAGACACAAAATCTATCTTTGGTATCCATATACCCCATCATATTTAGAATACGACATCCATTTTGGAATATTTCATGATTGATTAACGAAGGAGTTATTTTAAAGGAAGATTCAAAGACAGAAAAAATTTTCTGAGTTATTCCTCTTCAACCCAAATATCTCTATGAGGGACAAAATGAATAAAGACCTGATGTGCTATTTTTAAAATGCTAGTGCAGTGCCCATGTTTTTACCAGAACAGCAGGTTAATATGTACCAAGAAGAAACTAAGACCCAGTAAATATAATTTGTAAGTTCTTAGCATAAATTTTGACACAAAATCCCTTGGTTTTACAGATAAATTAATAGCATTTCAGATGACCTAGGGGAGAAATTAAGAAATAATGAAATATACTAAGTGAAGTACGGCAGACAGAGAAAGACAAATATCATGATATCACTTATATGTGGAATCTAAAAAAATGATATAAATGAACTTATATACAAAACAGAAACAGACTCACAGACTTAGAAAACAAACTTATGGTTACCAAAGGGGAAAGGTGGAGGGGAGGGATAAATTAGGAGTTTGAGATTCACATATACACACTACTACATATAAGACAGATAACCAACAAGGACCTACTGTATAGCACAGGGAACTCTACTCAATATTCTGTAATAACCTATAAGGGAAAAGAATGTGAAAAAGAATAGATACATGTATATGTATAACTGAATCACCTTCCTGTACACCTGAAGCTAACACAACATTGTAAATCAACTATACTCCAGTATAAAATAAAAATTAAAAAAAGAAATGAAATAACCAGATCTTCAGTCAATAAACAGATGTAAAACCTTCAAATAAAGAGACACCCCCTTCCAAAAAAAAAAAAAAAGAGCATGTGTGAGCCTGATCGTTATAAATTATCCTGATGAACTTAACTATGTGCGTGTGAGGTGTAATTTAGAAATGATCACCCCTGAGCTTTACCTTGGTCTGGTAGACTAACTTGCCAAGTTAGCTGACTTGTGAACCTTCATTTGGGACTCATACATTTTCTATATGGCCTTCTCCAGATCCATTAGCCTAGAAATTCTTTAGTGCATACAATCGTTGCCTAATATGATGATGCTATAGTCTGACAACCTCCTTGTAACTGTAACTTTAAGAAGCAATTGAACCTCTTAGTCAATTATTGTCAGAAGACTAGCTCAACATTAACTCTGTCAAAAATCAAATTGCAATTATTCTGAAGATAAATGAAAACAAAATTAATCCAGCAAACAGGTTAAGTAATTCTGATGGGCCTTTCAGGATTCAATCTCGTTCAAAAGTAAACTGCCTGTGGGGGTCTACTGAAGTGGTTGCTTTCCTCTGTTTGGTTAAAACATTTTTTTTTCTTAAGAGGTACAAAGTTGATAATTCATCTTCAAAAATCGCTCAGGTCAAGGCTATTTCAGAACTGCTTTTGGACACAGAACCTCAGGGTTTGGGCCAAGTGTTTGGACATTTCAGTAGATCCAACGAGGCATCTGGGGATGTTTTAAGTTTGTGTGAAGACACCTGCTGCCTTGTCCACCCCCAGATCCACTGTCATCCAAGACGGAGGTGGCTCATCAACCAGTCAGGGGACAGGTTGGGCTTTTATCTTATGTAACAAATGTTCTGACTTTTCTTCCTTTATATCTAGCATCTAGAACATGCAGAATTCCTTAAAAAAAAAAAACACCAAAAACCCAGTAACCTTTGTTTCAGACGCTTGCAAATGATCTCAATTTTGAATGGTTCCCTAAATCTCTCAAAAACTCAGATAATAACTGGTATTTGAAAGGACCAGCCAGAGGTGCATCCTAACATTCTTTTCTATAGAGTTTCAAAAGTGAATTCTGGAACACAGGGCCTTTGAAATGCTCCTTGAAAAAAGGGTTCCATTTTCAGTAAGTTCAGGAAGGCTGCATACTGCAAGTCCTTTTTGGAGATTCATAATGTACATTAGCATATTAAAAGCTCTAAGAAGTTCTATGTAAGTAAACCTATTTTAACTTTGTTCAACAAAATTTAAAAAACATTTAAATTTTTAAAATTTAAAAACAAAATTTAACTACAGAACCCTTTGTACACAGATGAAGGGGATCAGTATATGCCATCCCAAAACATGCCATGGTGGCATAAGCATTACTGAGCATTTGTTCGTTCCATAAGAATTTCCCAAATTCCCACTGTACGTTTGGTTTCTATCGGGGATATAGAGGGAAACAGGGGACACCTATGATATTCTAGGAAAAACCAAACATGCCTATGAGATAACTGGGAAACAACTACAACTGATCCCCTAAAACGTGAGATCTGGTCAAAGGCCACAACAATGGAAACCTCCACGTAAAGAAGCTTGAATTCCTGTCACAGTGAGGCTCTTTCAAGGAAGTCCAGCACTGCGAGAGGGACAGCTCCCTGAGTGGCAGGGAGTTGGGGTGGAGTGGAAAGAATCTTTCCCTGGAGAGGCCAGCATTCCCTACAGACTACTTTGCAGGCTTCAGGTGCTTCGGCTGTAAAGCAAGGATGTTACACTAGATGATTTATAAGAGCACATATGCATATTCTATCTTAACAGCTACTGAAAATGAACGAAAATTTTGAAGTGTTAAAGGTTCTTTCTGATCTAAAGTGCGCATGGCATCGACAACCACTATCTTTGATTTTCATCTGATTACGGTTATGACTCCTCAGACTAGGGAGAGAAAACATTATTTCATTATTAGGTACTAGGCCTTATGCTAGACACTTGATATACATTAAAAATAGGTTTTTAAAGCACTTATGCTTGACATATATTTGTACGTTGCTGCTTTATGTTTCTCGTACTAATAATTCAACATTAAAAAAAAGCAGGGAATACATTTGACATAAGTTTCTTGAAGTCATACATTAATATATTTTTTGCTGGCAAACACTTGGCTTTGAGAAAGTCATTTTTCAGACCTAAAAACCCTGCTTCTACAAACGAATGTGATTCATATTCACAGCTCTTGCTAGGAGCCTGGCTCTGGCTGTAGGCAATGGGTGATGGTGCCAGGAGGGTTTTGTTGAGACCAGCGCTCTTCAATGTATCCCTGTACCCCAAATATGCTACTGGTTCCCAGTGTTCACACCGATGGTGATGATGTTTCCTAGGGGGGGATTTCAGAATGTTGGGGGAAGGAAATAATCCCTTAGATTACTTGGGTAAACATTAAATATGCTTCCCCTTTTTATTTTTCTGTCTTAGACTGTAATTAATGTAAGGCGGAATGGCAGGATAAGAGAAAGTATACTTATTAAGGACAGATACTTTTTCAACAGTTCAAATTTACACAAGTTGAACATAATATGATTAAAAAACTATGAAGATCATTCCTGGTCATAACTCAATGCCAAAGAGAAAAAAAAGAATACAACTGCACTGTTGGGTGCATGGTTTCTCATAATAGTAGGCAACACACTATTATGATCAGAGTATTAAGTAGCTCATGCTGGAGAAATGCTGTGGTGAGACAGACAGAAATGCTACTATTTAGAGCAAAATCTAAACTAAAATGCTAGGTTTTCTCAGTGATGTTGAGGTTTTATACTTGTACACATAGCTATAACTATATTACTGAAAATCCTACCGGAAATGCAACCTTGTACTTACAAATCTGAAAAATCCTACTACCTAGTCTACTTCTTTCCCAAGAAATGTTTTATAACATAATATTTGAAGACTGAAGTTTCTTAGTTAGATACCGATCAAGTCAGAACAGAGTTAAAATGGATGTCAACAGGAATATAATTAACTTTTCAACTAATATAAATATAATATAAATATAACGTGTACATTTTTATCAGTCATTTAAAATTCTTTTTTATAAACTGCATATTTCTAGCTTTTAAATCCATTTTCTTTGGATTGTCTTTGATTGATTTGTATGAGCTCTTTATAAATTAAGGGAATCATCTTTTTGTTATTAGCATTTTAAATAGTTTTTCCAGTACGGCAATGATCTTTTGGTACTATTTATGGTATACTACCATACAGAAGTTGTCTTTTTAAAAAATTGTGTGCGGTCCAACGTATTCATTTTTCTTTTATGGTTACATACATATTTTACACAAAACCGAGATCACATAATATCATAAAGTGCTTTGTAATGCTTTTTATTTGATACATCAAGCACATTTTCCCATGTGATCAAATGTCCTCCTATAATGTGATTCTGAACGGCCTCACAGTACTCAACCAGATACATGCATATAATTCAGTTAACCAACCTCCTACTGTGCGGTATTTCTGGTGTTTTCTGCAATTTAAAATATCATTTTAGGAGTAACATTGTACATATTCTAATTCTAGAAATAGAATTGCTGCTGTGACTCATTTATATTTCCAAATGCCACAAACTAAAGTATTCATTTCCAAACTCTACCACGCGAAGAGTTAAAAAGAATTAACGAGATTGATATAGGATAACATATTGTTGCTATGGTTCAACTGCTTCGATTAGGAATATAAAAAATTCACTGGCTATTAGAATTTTTTCGGTTGTGAATTCTCTCTTCATTCCTTGTTTTTGTCCATCACATATTTGTAATTTTACATAATGATTTGTAAGGGCTTTTTATATATGAAATAAGCTAAACTTTTATTACATTTACGAAGGCTCTTTAGCATTTTGCCTTTTAACATCTGCTGGCCATGGTTATTGGTCGTGGCTAATAAAACATGAGAAGACATTTTCTAGGTGTTTCTGAGAAAGAAAATTTCTCACTCTTCGGAGAGAATGTCCAAGTACTTCTAGAAGAGATTTCCTTGAATAACGAAACGTGGCTTCTGTAACTGTTGGCAGCCATCTGGCAACCACAAGGGGGAGCCACACTGAGAATGAAGATGACCCAAGAGAAGGCTTCCTGATGTAGGAAATAAATCCCCATTACACTCGGTGCCCGTCTGAATTGAGTCTTCTTTTTACGCTCTCCCCTCCTCCCCTCCCCTCTATTCCTTTCCCCTTCCCTCCTACTCTCTCTTTCTCCCCTTCTCCCTTCCTTGCAACTGAACACATTGTGATACAATGATATTTTTTGAGAAACAAGCAGCTGCATAGCACAGGGAGATCAGCTCGCTGCTCTGTGACTACCTAGAGGGGTGGGATAGGGAGGGTGGGAGGGAGACGCAAGAGGGAGGAGATATGGGAACATATGTATGTGTATAACTGATTCACTTTGTTATAAAGCAGAAACTAACACACCACGGTAAAGCAATTATACTCTAATAAAGATGTAAAAAAAAATCAAATATGTGTCTAGGGACTTCATTGGCCGTTCAGTGGTTAAGACTCTGCCTTTCAATGCAGGGGGCGTGGGTTTGATCCCTGGTCGGGGAACATACAGGCCTCGGGGTGTGGCCAAAAAATTTAAATAATAAATAAAAATAGACAAATTGCACATCTCTTAGAAAAAACCTTTAAATATGTGCCTATAAAAAGAATTGGTTTTGTTACTAAGCTCTATGTGGAGGAGTGGTCTCGATCACAAATAGGAGAGAGGCTTTATTCACAATCACTTCATGAATGGCAGGAAACTCGTGTCTACTCTAGTAGATTACCCATAATTAAAGGTGTGTGAAATGCCCACTAAAGCTCTGGACTCTTTGAAATACAAATGAGTTACCAGCTACGGCTGATGAATATGACAGGAGAAATGGTCGCCTTGGATCGAACAGATGTGAGTGGAATGAATCTAAGTCAGATCCTACCTGGTCAGGCATTAAGAAGAGTTAACATTGGAAATCTCTATGAGGATGTCTCCTCTGAAATAGCTGTATAAAAAAAACACTGGGAAATAATCAGGAATATACAACAATCAGGATATATATATATATAGCCACACTCCCACCCACCCACATACATAAAATTACTTGACTGAAAAAGGTGTAAGCTACAGTGAAAGGGTATAGTCTACAGATTTAATATATAAGTTATATTAAATCAGCATTTTCATACAAAGTCAGCTCAACCAATCTTGGATTTAGAGAATAATCGGACCGCTTTTACAACGAACATCAGCGTTAGACTTGCCAATAAACAGCTCTTTCGGTCTGTGAAATATTTTAGGACCGTCAAACTCTACCCTTCTTTTTGGTCTTTTTCACTCATCTCAACTGGCTTGTGATCAATATTTCATGGAACTCTTCCTTAGCTGCCCTCCAGGTATCCTTCCAGAAAACCTAAACCCAAATTCTAGCTGAAAACTTCAGACAGAAATTCTGCTGCACTGAGCCTTGAAGAAAGGCATGTGCACCAGTATTAAAAAAAAAAAAGTGACAGAAGCACAGACATGGCAGTGATACTGCTGGAAATGCCTTCCAAACGTTCACACCCTCTCTTGCTGCAGAGTTTTTTGCTTATGTAGTTCCCTCTGCTTGCATCTCCTCTCCCTGGACTTTTCCTAGAGTCAGCTCGTTCTCAATTTTTCGGTCTCACTTGAATGTCACCTCCTCAGAGAGGTCTTCCCTGACCAGCCTATTTCCCTTGTCCTCTGAATGACTGCCCCAATTAAAGCCTTCCTTTCCTTCATAACTGTTACATAATTTATAATTATTTGTTGACTACGTTTTTTATCTTACTCCTCAATTAGAACGTATGCTGCCTGAGGAGAAGGACTATTTCTATTATATTCATCTGGGTGTCTCCAAAGAGTGCCTGGCAATAAACACATTTGTTGAATGAATGGATACTTATTGGCTTGAATATACTAAAGATCTTTTGTTACAAGTTTAAAAGAAGACTTACTTATCTGTGAAAAAGGCCCCAGGGAATGTTTTACAACCAAGTAACCTTAGGGTTTAAGAGCTCACTGAAGAGAAACAGACAACTCATCCTGTTACACAACAGGGCAGCCAGCCAAGCACATGATGAAACATTCAAGGAAGTAACACACGGCAGCTGCCATGCAGTTCTCAAGTCTTAAGGGAATTTCAAAATCAGTGGTGACCCTTGATGGTTCTAGAGCAGTCTAGCATGAATGAGCATCTGCTTGGCAGACTGTTGCCAGTTTGCCAGTGAGGAACATGAGGCGTGAAAAGTCTGGTTTTCAGTGAATGTTTCGTTTACGTTAAAAGAATTTCTTTCACTAAAAACGTAAAAATCTTCATCTTAAATACGGATACTCTAAATTAAGTTCCTAATTCCCTATTCAGCCCAGTTACAGGATTTTTCAGGAAAAATTCCCCCTTTGCCTTTTTACTTTCTTCCTTTTTTTTTTTTTTCCTTGACACAAGTCAACACCTTAGTGTCACTGCTTTTTATCAAGTGACTGAGGAAAATGTGACCTGGTACATCCTTATTCTGTCCTGGAGCCAAAGAGACTGAGAAAGAGCTCATAGACTCTGCTGTGTATTATTCCTTTCTTTCACTGGGCCTGTGAGAATAATCTAATTCCTCCATTACTGGAATGAGAGGGAAGAGGGGGGGAAAAAAAACCCTAGACTGGGAAATTCTATCCAATTGAAATATACAAATATTGTATACTAGTTCTCAAATTACCAAAAATCAGGTTCCAATGAAAGTATAAGGAACCAGCTCTTGGTTAGATCACTTAGATGAACTAGCTATTCAGGCTCATAGGTCAAGGATGACTGAGAAGATACCGTAATTAATGTCACTTTGGCTTTAACTCAGCAGCTGACAGGTATTCTCTAGTTCCCTTCTCTTCTTGCGAGGCTACCCAGCACAGATTCTGTTCTGCCAGAGGGGCAGAAAACTCTTGCTTCTTTTTCACATCTCCAAGGAGTTCACTGAGTCACTACATTACGGCAAAAGGAGCTAGGTAGCTCATTCCACATCGGTGGAGGTTTATCCTCTAAATCAAACATCATGCAACAAGTTTCCTGTGATCATCACATTCAGGGCTGTATCTGGCCAGGCTAAGACTACAAAACACGTAGCGTCTTGACTTAACCTTCAAATAACAACTATAGCAAACTGTCTTATTACTAAATAACTTTGCTTTGAATCCTGGATTTTCTTCCTCTTCCAAATACATATATTGTTAATGTAGCTTTAAGTTAGTTGTCATCTACAGAAAACCCCACGCTAAGTTGTTATGATAGCAAATATTCATTCCTTTACTCTTGACCTACATGGGTCACCCCATTGATGTGACCCGCTTTGGTCAACGAGATATATATACATGTGACCTGAACAGCTTGAAATGTGCTTGTGTGGTCAGCCTTGCCCTCTTAGGCTTTTGCTGTTACCATGAGAAGAACATGCCCCTGGGATTCATTGACACCAGAAAAAAAGAAGCCACACGTGGAGCCAATCTGTACTCAACCCACCGCCTGGGATGGACTCAGCCCAAAATGGCCAAACCTCGGATGCATGAGGAGGAAGTAAATTCTGTTACAGCCACTGCGTTTCAGAGATGTGGTGGGTTGAACAATCCCCCCCCCCCACCGCCGCCCACAAAAAGATTTCTACCTCTTAATCCTTGGAACCGGTAAATGTTATTTCACGTGACAGAAAAAGGACTTTGCAGATGTGATTAGGTTAAGGATCTTGAGATGGGGAGATTATCCTGGATTATCTGTTTGCACCCTAAATGCAATCCCATGTATCTATATAAGAGGGAGGTGGTAGGAGATCTGAAGACAGACGAGGGGATGACATATGACTATGGAAGCAGAGACTGGAGCCACAAACCATGGAATTCCGGCAGCTACCAGAAGCTGGAAGAAGCCAGGACTAGATTATCCCCTACAACCACTAGAGGAAGTGTGGCCTTGATGTCACCTTGATTCTGGCCCAGTGAAACTGATTTCAGACTTCTGGGCTCCAGAACTGTGAGAGGATAAATTGCTGTTGTTTCAAGCCACCGAGTTTGTGATAATTTTTACAGTAGTCATAGGAAACCAATACAGGTGGTTTGTGGCATAATTATGCCAATGGTCAACTGATATATACCCAAACCAATAATAATAATATTAATATTAATAATATCAATGGTCATAAGAATAGCAAACATATAGTACCTGCCATATGCTAGGCACTGATCAAAGTATGATGAATATATTAAGTCATTTAATATTCACAACCATACTATAAGGTGGGTACTCTTACTTCCCTTTTACAGATGAGGAAACTGAAGAACAGAGAGGTTCCAAAGTTTCATCTTGTAAGTGTTGGAGCTGGGATTGGAACCCAAGTGCCTTGTGGTTGACTGAAGCCAAGAACCACCTGCTGGTTAGGCAGCAGTAGAGACTAGAAATTACACAGAAATCAGCGATTCTTCAGCTCTGGCAGCAGAGTTAAAACTTAAAGGCTTCTTTCCCAGTTAGGAATAACTCTTATGCCTACTAATTACTCCATTTGCTTGGTATGATGAAGGTACCTCATTTAAATGCATATGACTAGCTCTTAAATATTAATAAACATAACATAGCTAACAGGAACCTCTATAATCCCAGAGCACCTAGTATTGAGTCATGATACTATATTATTGTCAAAATACCACGTGAGGCACTGTGCACAGGGCGTCATGCTGGGGCCCCTGGGTGGAGTACAAACAAGCATAAGGACACTGCTTCCCTCAACAATTTATAATCTGGTTGAGGAGAGAAGACAAATGTGCAAAATTAATAGATGATCTGCAGCCTACAGAAATCTTAGAATTCGGCGGGAATCTTTGAGCTGAAGACCTCTTATAAACCATCAGCTGGGAGGTTCTCTGCCCTGACTCTTCCACGGCACACCTTAGGAAGGACATTCACACGTGCAACACACGTGCAACACACGTGCAACACACGTGCAACAACCCTCGGGGGTTGTACCATCCCTGAAATGGGCCTTTCTTGTCCACTCAAGAAAGCAAATATAAATTTTATAGAAATAAACTCACATCAGCTCCTATTTATAAATTAATTCATTACCTTTGCTAACTTATTATTAATACCAAGTTACTCATAATACACCTCATACTTGATTGTAACAGATGTGCCCATATCCAAGCCTATCTATCGTTTTACAGATAAAGGAAGTGATGACCTAAAACCTTACACAAACTCCAAACTAACAGCAGGCCCACAGCTCCCACCTCCTGTTGAAGTTACTGCCTCAGAGAGCCACATAAAATCGACAAATGGGTGCTGGTGAAGGAAGTAAAGATGACTTTATTTAGACTAGTCTGGCCAGGGGGGCTTGAGTGAGGGGGTGGAGTCTAATTTGAAGATACAAAAGGCAAAGGCAAATGGTATGTGTAAAGCGCACAGGTGGGACAGATGTATGTGGGAGTGCAGGGAAAAACACGATGATGCTGCATGGTGGCACAGGGAAAGATGCTGGCAGAGCCTGGTCTGAATTTTGTAGGTGATTGAAGGGCTTCTGAACAGAGGAACATCATTAAAACTCAGATGGTGATGCTTTGCAGATGTGAGTCAAGGAGAGAAGCTTGGAAGATCACACAGAAGTGGTCCAGGGGCCCCATACCACAACCATCACCGTGGTTCTGCTGATTTTCATCTGGAACAGCCCTTTACAGTGTACACAGCATGACTTCAATTTAGAAAACTGTGTGTGTAAGAGAGAGTAGGACAGAGACTGTTATGACACCTTCCAAAGCACTAATAGTAGTTACCTTTCTGGTGGTGAGATGATGGATGATGTGATTTCCTTCTTTAAATATATTTTGAAATTTCACAATGAATACGTATTACTTTATAATAAAAACAATTAAAATTTTAGATGGAAATAATGTGATTACAGCTCTATGTTGTTCCTATTTACAATCCATTTTAAAAATAAATTTATTTATTTATTTATCTTTGGCTGCATTGGGTCTTTGTTGCTGCGCGCGGGCTTTCTCTCTAGTTGCAGCAAGCGGGGGCTACTCTTCGTTGCGGTGCGCGGGCTTCTCATTGTGGTGGCTTCTCTTGTTGCAGAGCATGGGCTCTAGGGCACACAGGCTCAGTAGGTGTGGCTCGCGGGCTCTAGAGCTCAGGCTCAGTAGTTGTGGTGCACGGGCTTAGTTGCTCCACAGCATGTGGGATCTTCCCAGACTAGGGCTCAAACCCATGTCCCCTGCATTGGCAGGCGGATTCTTAACCACTGCGCCACCAGGGAAGCCCTATAATCCATTCAAAGTACAGTACACTTGTGAATAAAGTACTTGGTCTGTAACCTGCATTTAAATCACGAGTGCTTGGGCTTCCCTGGTGGCGCAGTGGTTGAGAGTCCGCCTGCCGAAGCAGGGGACACGGGTTCGTGCCCCAGTCCGGGAAGATCCCACATGCCCCAGAGCGGCTGGGCCCGTGAGCCATGGCCGCTGAGCCTGCGCGTCCGGAACCCGTGCTCCACAACGGGAGAGGCCACAACAGTGAGAGGCCCACATACCACAAAAAAAAACCCCAAAAAACATAAATCACGAGTGCTTGATTGTATTTTTACTTCCCCGAGGATATCTGTCACTGACATATTTTCTATGAGTGCTTGATTTCTTTGGGTGTTTGTATCTACACAAATACAATAAGACCAACTCAGGACAACTGGCTAGTAAACATCTTATTTTGAAATTAAATTTTCTTAAAAATATAGTCTCTGGGTAAAGAAGATGTGGTACATATATACAATGGAATACTACACAACCATGAAAAAGAAGGAAATAATGCCATCTGCAGCAACATGGATGGATCTAGAGATTATCATACTAAGCGAAGTAAGTCAGAAAGAGAAAGACAAATACCATATGATATCACTTATATGTGGAATCTAAAATATGACACAACTGAACTTATCTACAAAACAGAAACAGACTTGCAGACATAGAGGACAGACCTGTGTTGCCAAGGGGGAGGGGAGTAGGGCAGGGATAGATTGGGAGTTCGGGGTTAGCAGATACAAACTATTATATATAGAGTAGATAATCAACAAGGTTGTACTGTATAGCACAGGGAACTATATTCAATATGCTGTGATAAACCATAATGGAAAAGAATATGAAAAAGCATATATGTATATATATACATATATATATATTTAACTGAATCACTTTGCTGTACAGCAGAAACTAATACAACACTGTAAATCAATTATACTTCAATAAAAAAATACAGATCCTCCTTGCAGTACTGAATTTGAATGCAGAGTTATGTTTGGCAACAGTAAGACTGTCTGACAAAAAATACTGAATATAAATAGCCCTAAATTTTCTTTAGTTATAAATAACCCCCCCCAAAGGAATGACTCCTCCTCAGTCTATATAATGAGTGTGTGTGTGCGTGCACACATGCACACACGCATGCACACTCATGCAGGTGTAGGTATGTCTAGAATTAACAATGTGGTTAAAAAGGAATCATACTGAACATCCTGTTTTGTAACACATATTCTCACTTAACATTTATCATGAGCACTTGATGTTATTAAATTTCTTTATATTGTCACTGCTAATGGCTGCCTAGTTTTCTATTGTAGGGATAGACCACAACTTATATGACTCACTTCTTAACATTCTTCTCCATTATTTTCCACTTTCATGAGAAATACTGAAGAGAAAATTCTTACAACTGGATTTTTACATGAATTTTCTTAGTATAAATTTCTACAAGCATAATTGCTAGATTAGAGGCAAACCCAACTTTTAGATTTTTTGGAAACACATTGTTAAACTACTGTCCAGAAAGTTCTCATCAATTTACTCTCATGCCAGTAGTAAATGTATCATCAACAACACTGTGTAGGATTAAAAGAAAAAAAAACAAACGCTGAGTATCTGATAGGTGAAAATATAGTTGCTGGCCATTTTTCTTTTTTTTTTGGTGGACTGATTGTCTATCGTTTTCCTCAGTTTTCTAGTGAGGTATTTATTTCATTTCTTTGGAAGGGCCTTTTGTACGTTAGAGGTATTTATACTGTGCATGTGCTGAAATGAAAAAGATCGAGTTTAAAGCCACTATACGTCTCCCCATAAAGAGAAACCGAATGCTCTAAATATATGCAATAAATAATGATACATTTCCCAGAACATGTTGAATATTTCATAAACTTTTTTTTTTTGGTTAGCAAAACTTAATAGTCCAAGCAGAATGTGTTTAAATGTGCTATGACAAAGATATAAGCAATTTCTGACACACTTAGATTTCTTAGTGCTATAGCAAGAAAAAGACTAAAGTAAACCTCAACACCATAGCCCTTACACTTAAACCACATATATTCTTTTATATACCTAATAGGATATGAGGATATATTTTGTCACCCATCAAGTGTCTTGGCTTAATGAAATATGTGGCAAAATTATGTACTTCAGAAAGGCCTTTTTAAAAAGGCAGTTTTGAAAATCATCTTTTTTGGGGGGTGATATTTTACGTGAAATATCAGCACTGCCACTAGGTAGTGAATACCCATTATGATATTTTCACCGTTGCCTTTAATATGTGTCACCCAATTACTTCCAAAAGATCGGAGGAAACTTACATAAAAGGTACAGAGACAAGGGGGCTTCTCTGGTGGCACAGTGGTTAAGAATCCGCCTGCTGATGCAGGGGACATGGGTTCGAGCCCTGGTCCGGGAGGATCCCACACATCGCGGAGCAACTAAGCCCGTGCGCCACAACTACTGAGCCTGCGCTCTAGAGCCCGTGAGCCACAACTACTGAGCCCGTGTGCTACAACTACTGAAGCCCATGCGCCTAGAGCCCGTGCTCCATAACAAGAGAAGCCACTGCAATGAGAAGCCTGCGCACCGCAACGAAGAGTAGCTCCCGCTCGCTGCAACTAGAGAAAACCTGCGCGCAGCAATGAAGACCCAACGTGGCCAAAAATAAATAAAATAAATAAATTTAAAAAAAGTTACATAGACAACATAGTCACCCAACTGAGGATAAAAGAAGGACAGGTAGGCAACGGGTGGGGGTCTCAGTAGGAAGGGTGACAGTCACACTTGAAACCCCAGCTAAGAATGGTTCCTGGATCTGAGTACAAACCTGAACCCTGAGCTTCCTGGAAGCTTCAGCAAATGGGAAACTTAATGAGTTGCATGGTTTCATTATTTAATAAGATTGGTAATTAAATATTCCCTGCACCCAAATATGCTTTTAATTTTTAAACAATAATTTTTGTCGAGGAGGAAGAAAAATTAATTGCTCAGCAGTGACTCGATGGTATTTTGTTTGTCTTGGCCGTCTTCCTCCAGCCAAGCTTTTGGTGTACACCTCCTATCAATAAGATCTTTCATTTGAGTCTGGGATGGCAATCCTCACTGAATCGTTCACAAGTTTTATAATTTAACGTAAACACCTATTCATTGAATCACTTCCCCTTCACTAACTAATTCCTTACAAAGAGTCAATCTCTTGAGTTCCCAGCAATTAAAAAGAAAAGTGCAATGAAAATGGAGCCACTCTTTTTTTTTTTTCCTTCCGCCACCTATAGGGGCCAGAAAATGTTGTCATGGTGACAACAGCTGCTGGGTTATGAGTGACAGGTCTCAAGAGAGAAGTGTCTTGGAAAGGGAAGATCTCCAGTTAAAAAAAAAGTGGTGAGAGAGAACCAGTGCAAGCTCTTTCACTAAGCATGGTGGGAGATCAGTTGAAAGGTGTATTTATAACTAGCAAAGAATAAAAGAAGTATTTCCCCCTTTCTTTCAACTAACATAGGAAATGTTTTCCTTCCAAAGGAGAACAGATTTCTTTTAAGCAAATCTCAAGCATATGTACATATCTTGGCATAATTACATTTTAAAATTGGGATTCACACTGATGCACCAAATTGGTTGCCTTAGTAATGAGATATCACCCGGGCAACGGATGTGCTGCTCTTTCAGGAGAGCAAATCATCTGCTTCCAACCTACAGGGGAACAGGCTGGGGAAGGGGTGGCAGTGGCTTCTCATTGGCAGTATCTGAGAGGAGATAAATAAGAAACAAATTATTTTTGACATGTCATCATTATTTTCCAAATATGCTTTTATCTTTTTTATTCCTCAGTTGGGTGGGAGGAGGAAAAGGGTGGGGAGGGGGATAGGGAAAAATAAAGAGAAAGAAAGAGAGAGAGAGAGAGAGAAGAAAGGATGCTCTGTCGTTCTAATGTTAAATTTTTGCTGAAGCATTTTTATTGCTCTAAAGGGGCTTTGCATTTGTCAATATGTAAATACTAAATGGCTTCAGTTATTGGCTTACATTATAAATCAACAGAAATTTTCTTCACAATAAAAATCAATGACTTGTACTGAATAATGTTATTTTATTAGCATTGCTTAGTAATATATGTAGGAGTAAGGCTTCAACATTCAATAGTCGTTTATTAAATGTCTTGTAGATGATAAATACTCCTTGATTTCTTCATTAAGAACATACATACTTTCCATACCTATGTTCATTACCATATTACCATGATTTACCAATAAATGTTCAACATACTTTCTTCCTGGAGGATTCTAGTACTTGGTGTGTTTTTCTTCTCTTCCTGTACTCTGCCTTTCACCCTGATCATCTTTAACATGCTGGTTATTAATAAACCAGTGACCCCCCAACTGCCAGATTAAGTGGGCACTTTCAGTCCTTTATTTTGCTGGATGACCCTATGTTTGACACTGCTGATCATTCCTTCTTGAGATCTGTTACTTCCTCTGCTTCCCTGACTCATACATCCAATATGCTGGTCATCTTGACTCGAATGTCTCAGAGGTACTTTGAACTACGCCCTAAACTATTAGGTTCTCCAAATACGCTCCTGTCTCTGCACCCCTTCTCTCAAGCTGCAGAGACTTTGTATAGTATGGAAACAGAATATTGTAAGCCACAACCAAAAACAAACAAAAAAAAACCCCAATCAAATCGAAGGCTGCCAGCCTTTCCTAGCAGTTATTAATGCAGAACCATGACAGAATGGAATTGCTGACCCAGGTGCTTTGAGAAGACAAATCCAGAGCTAGCTCTTTACGTCCTGTTAGATAACAGGGGAAAGGTTAGTAAATATTTATAAACTTGTGATAAAATTCAGCTAAATTTAATTCTGTCATCATGAGTTGCATGGCTGCCATGTATAGTTGCTTCCTAATTGTCCTAATTTCTAAGGAGGGCAAAGAACTCTCCTGTAACACTGAAAGGGCAGTTTCAGTAATTCCAAGGAGTAAGACGAGTAAACATTTATTATGGAAAACAACGTCTGTTTGATATTTTTGTAGACAACTTTGTTCCCTGTTTTTGTCACAGGAAGTTTAGTTTACCCACTAACCTTCGTGACAATTAACCTGCTCTCACATCCATGACCCAGCTCCAATGAACTCAACCTGTCTAAATGAATTATGAAATAGAGATTAAGATCTCTGTCCTCCATACAATGGACTTCCAAGTAAAATGTGAACCTAACAGAGTTGTTCTCCGACTTTTTGGCATCTCTCCTCCTTCCAAAAAGCCTTCTCTCCCAGCTCAGGTGGGTGACTCTTCTCTGAGCCCACCTGGCAGTCATTACCTGCTCAACAGTGTCACAATTACTCTACTGCACTGGCTGAGCGCTAACACATCTCCCTTCTGACTCGGCTGTCAGCTTCCTCTGGATGGAGCCCTGTCTTGTTCGTTGTATACCCCTATTCAGTAATGAATGGACAAATCCATGTTTATTACTCATTTAAAATACAAT
Source organism: Tursiops truncatus (assembly GCF_011762595.2). Lineage (NCBI taxonomy): Eukaryota > Metazoa > Chordata > Mammalia > Artiodactyla > Delphinidae > Tursiops > Tursiops truncatus. The sequence goes on from NC_047053.1 coordinate 18,077,854, forward strand.
GAATGGATAAAGAAGGTGTGGCACATATATACAATGGAACATTACTCAGCCATAAAAAGAAACGAAATTGAGCTATTTGTAGTGAGGTGGATGGACCTAGAGTCTGTCATACAGAGTGAAGTAAGTCAGAAAGAGAGAGACAAATACCGTATGCTAACACATATATATGGAATCTAAGAAAAAAAATGTCATGAAGAACCTACGGGTAAGACAGGAATAAAGACACAGACCTACTACAGAATGGACTTGAGGATATGGGGAGGGGGAAGGGTAAGCTGTGACAAAGCGAGAGAGTGGCATGGACATATATACACTACCAAACGTAAGGTAGATAGCTAGTGGGAAGCAGCCGCATAGCACAGGGAGATCAGCTCCGTGCTTTTTGACCGCCTGGAGGGGTGGGATAGGGAGGGTGGGAGACGCAAGAGGGAAGAGATATGGGAACATATGCATAACTGATTCACTTTGTTATAAAGCAGAAACTAACACACCATTGTAAAGCAATTATACTCCAATAAAGATGTTAAAAAAAAAAATACAATGAGCGCCCTTCTCCCACCCGGCCACACATCACAGTGTTGGAAAGGACATTAGCTATCCGTTTCTTCTCACCTCCTACTGAAAAGACATAATGTCAATGGTGGTCATCTGACCAAAGGCACATTTTTCTTTATTTCTTTCAATACTAGCCAAGGTCAAGCAGCGTATTTTTGACCATAAATATTCCCCATGAATAAAGCAGTGAGTGGACTGGCACTGGGGGCAACCTCTCTTGTCACAGAGCCATGCCTCCCCCACCCTTCCTGTAATTCAGTTTATGCTTTGTCCATAGTCATCCAGACACACCTTTCCCAACCCACTCCTGGCTCGAAAGTAACTTACCACAACAAGTAAAACTCTTCTCCTGGAGTATGTATTCTCAGTAAAAGAGAGTCCCTGGTCACTTTTCATTACCGTACATATGTCAAGAGCTGATTCATACAGGAAACATCAGTGTTTCCTTCCAATCGTAGTAAAGATATATCTTAGTTCACATACTCAAGAGTCAATGACTCAGACATCACTAGGGCCAAATCACCTTCTTCTTTCTCTCTGAGCATGATGCCATCAACATCTCTGTGGCTGGTTTTATAAACTTTTCTTCAATAGTGTGAGTCATACCTGTTTTTCCTATGAGGAGTGCACACTGAATGATGCTACCGTGGTATAAGTGAATAGTGGTTAAACGTGTGCAGAAGGCTGCACCACTGGGTTCAAATCCCAGCTGTGGGGTCCACTATTGGTGTGACCTCCAGCAAGGCACTCAGCTATTCAAGTGGCTTAAGTTCCCTTTCCTATTAGATGAAAAATACTGGTAGACACTCATTCACAGAGTTCTTATAAAGATTTAGTTAATGTATGTAAAGTGCTCAGAACACTGCCTGCCACTCAGTAAAGATCAGCTACTACATTAGTAGCTTTTTTTTTTTTAACTTAAGGGCAAAAGTAATCAATTTCATATGAGAGAGAATTATTTTGCTTTTCGTCTGAGAAATAAAACACTTGACTGGTTTCACAAAGAAGCCAGTGAGCTTTGTTTGAAAATAATGTGAAAGCCCCATAGCCTCATGCTACTACTTGACAAAGTTTCACAATAAACAGTACATCAGGGAATAGGGGCAAATGAATAACTACACCCATACAATCTGATTTGCAGATAATGATTCTATTCACACTTTTTCTCTGGTTGGTTTACAAAATTATTATACTCAGACCTATATTAACCTTTGCGATTACTTGTAATTAATAGTGATGATATTATTCTCAGTTTCAGAATTTGCTATTTTCATTATACGTTTATGCTTTTATGAGCCACTCTTAACTCTTCACAAGATCCTCCTTGTGACTGGGACTATAATATAACCCAACAATAAGAATGTAAAGTGCTGGTGACCTAAATGGGAAAGAAATCCAAAAAAAGAGGGGATATATGTATATGTATAACTGATTCATTTTGCTGTACGGTAGAAATTAACACAACATTGTAAAGCAACTGTACTCCAATAAAAATTAATTAAAAAAAGAATGAAAAATGCGAATTTAATAAATATAAGAACATAAAAATAATATTATTAATTGGGAAAAAACAACCAGGGCAGTTCTTGTGATACATGAGCCGCCTTTTTTTTTTTAATTTTAAAAAATATTTACTTATTTATTTTTGGCTACGCTGGGTCTTCGTAGTCGCACACGGGATTTTTCTAGTTGTGGCGAGCAGGGGCTGCTCTTCATTGCGGTGCGCAGGCTTCTCATTGTGGTGGCTTCTCTTGTTGCGGAGCACGGGCTCTAGGCGTGCAGGCTTCAGTAGTTGCAGCACGCGGGCTCAGTAGTTGCGGCATGCAGGCCCTAGAGCACATGGGCTTCAGTGCTTTAGGTGTGCTGGCTTGAGTAGTTGCAGCACACGTGCTCAGTAGTCGTGGCACGCGGGCCCTAGAGCGCACAGGCTTCAGTAGTTGCAGCACGTGGGCTCAGGAGTTGTGGCACACGGACTTCAGTAGTTGCAGCATGTGGGCTCAGTAGTTGTGGTACATGGGCTTAGCTGCTCTGCGGCTTGTGGGATCTTCCCGGACCAGGGCTCGAACCCGTGTCCCCTGCATTGGCAGGCGGATTCTCAACCACTGTGCCACCAGGGAAGCCCTCTACAGTTCCATCTTGAATTCCACATAAAATTAGAAATGACAATCACATATCATTTTTGCCTACATTTTGAGTATTTTATTTCACTAACTTGATGTCTTTTCCTCCTTTCTCAGCGTTACATCACCTTTTTTTCTCGTTCACATCTTTTCCACACTTTCTCCTCCACTCGTTCCTTTGTTCTCCCCTGTCCTGCCTTTGAGATTGCACCAATTTTCTTATGACCTAATAATCAAGCCACTACTATCCTTTCAGGCAGACACCAGACAAGCAAAAGTAAAATTCTGGGAGCCAAGTGACCCAGGAGGCTGACTGATCTGAACACTGATAGCATGAAGCTTTTGTATTTCCCATATAAACATGTCTGTAATTTCACATGACTATAATAGAAGATTGACAACTGATTTCAGATTCGAGCTTGACTATGGACCCCACAGCTCATGTGTCATGGGTGCTACAAGCTGTGAGCCATATTTAGGATTGAAATAAAACCCACAAAACTCATGGCATGGAGTGTGGAGCAGGTCAGAGGCTAGCGTAATTTAAATTTTCAAAGGGCTGGCAGCTCTTGCTGCTGGGGAATTTGAGAATTATAATTGTGGTCTCAGGGTGACCACAAATTGCTTGAAGAAAAATGATTAGAGCCTGAAGATATTATTTTAAGAAAGAATATCTATGGTTAGTAGCCTTCAGTACGTGACAGAGGAGGGGCCTTGGCCTCTTAACATGGCACACTGGAAAGGATAAAATCTATTCCTAGAGCTAGGATCAAAGCTGTGTGATCTGAATTGGCCCAAATACATAACATAGTGACCAATTAAGATGTCTGTCTATAATCGATTATAGATGCCCTTTAAGAAAGGGCCAATTCCCCCAAAAGAAGACACAATTCACAAAAGCCTCTATTTGTCTTATAGGTGGGTCAAGAAATCCACTCTTCAAAATCCATCACCTCATTCCATATTTGTTGGTAATGGCCACACAAAAGATGAAGTCTCCCAGTACTTTTCTATCTCCCTTTGAGAATCCATTTTTAATATCACCTTATATGATGATTTTGATCTTGTCCTATGATACCCTAGGATGAGAACATACATTTAAAACTATACATGCACCAAAAAAATAAGGGAGTTTCTTGAGGGGTTCTGTGCCCTACTCTTTTTCTTTCTTTCTTTTTTTAATAAGCTCTCTCTCTCTTTTTAATATTTATTTATTTGGCTGTGCTGGGTCTTAGTTGCGGCACGCGGGATCTTTTTTTAGTTGCAGCATGCAGGATCCTTAGTTGTGGCATGTGGGATCCAGTTCCCTGACCAGGGATTGAACCCGGTCCCCTGCATTGGGAACACGGAGTCTTAACTGCTAGACAACCAGGGAAGTTCCCCCACTCTTTTTCTGAGAGAGCAAAGTATTTAAAACTAAGTGAGTACAGAATATTAGAGAACCGTGATGCTTTGTAATGCATTTGGTGAGATAGTTTCATTAAAAATCAGTTAACGGTTAACTACCAGTTAACAGTGAAAACTACTGTCTTCTTTCAGGATCTCCCCAACCACACAACAAGTAAGTATCTTATTTTCTGGGAATTAATGAATACAACGTATAGAAGATGGATGACAGGAAACACCAAATCAGGAAGGTACAGGATGAAGATGGAAAAAAGCTAAGAGGAAATCAGCTTGGACAGCTCTGCTGCACAACACACTTAAAACAATCATTACACATGTTGACAGCCCCATGTGTTTGCTGCTGAACTGACTACTGATGTCTTGGCATCTCCTTGCTTAAAGCTGTAATTCTGAAAACTGTAGTTTCTTCAGTGCTGTCTAGAAATTCCACCTTATTTGATTTCTCATTCAAATGTGATGTAAAGAACACACACAAGCTCCAGTGTAGAGGGTGTGTGGGGAAGTAAAGCAACTGCATATTATGAAAGGAAGAGAAGATGATCTTACCAAAAAAATCCCACTGGCTACACAGCTTCATTTCTTTTAATTTAATGAGGCAAACATGTGGTACTACATCCAGGGCTTTTTAGAAAATGATGTTTTAAATACAGGCATACCTCATTTTATTGCCCTTCACAGATTTTTTTTTTAAATTACAAATTGAAGGTTTATGGCAGCCCTGCATCTAGCAAGTCGATCAGTGCCACTTTTCCAACAGCATTTGCTCACTTCGTGTCTCTGTGTCACATTTCAGTAATTCTCACAATATTCCGAACCTTCTCATTATTTTTTTAACATCCGTATTGGAGTATAATCGCTTTACAATGGTTTGTTAGTTTCTGCTGTATAACAAAATGAATCAGTTATACATATACATACATCCCCATATCCCCTCCCTCTTGAGCCTCCCTCCCACCCTCCCTAACCCACCCCTCTAGGTGGACACAAAGCACCGAGTTGATCTCCCTGTGCTATGCGGCTGCTTCCCACTAGCTATGTATTTTACATTTGGTAGTGTATATATGTCCATGCCACTCTCTCACTTCATCCCTTCCCCCTCCCCGTGTTCTCAAGTCCATTCTCTACGTCTGTGTCTTTATTCTTGCCCTGTCCCTAGGTTCATCAGAACCATTTTTTTTTTTTAGATTCCATATATATGCATTAGCATATGGTATTTGTTTTTCTCTTTCTGACTCACTTCACTCTGTATGACAGACTCCAGGTCCATCCACCTCATTACAAATAACTCAATTTCGTTTCTTCTTATGGCTGAGCAATATTCCATTGTATATATGTGCCACATCTTCTTCATCCATTCATCTGTTGATGGGCACTTGGGTTGCTCCCATGTCCTGGATATTGTAAATAGTGCTGCAGTGAACATTGTGGTACATGACTCATTTTGAATTATGGTTTTCTCATCGTTCTCAGTGGTGAAAAACTGAAACCACTTCCTCTAAGATCAGGAATAAGACAAGGCTGCCCACTCTCACCACTATTATTCAATATAGTTTTGGAAGTTTTAGTCATGGCAATCAGAGAAGAAAAAGAAATAAAAGGAATCCAAATTGGAGAAGAAGAAGTAAGACTGTCACTGTCTGCAGATGACCTTCTCATTATTATTATTTGTGTTATGGTGATCTGTGATCAGTGATCTTTGATGTTACTACTGCAAAAAGATTATGACTCGCTGAAGGCTCAGATGATGGTTAGCATTTTTTAGCAATAAAAGTGTTTTTAAGTTAAGGTATGTACATTCTTTTTACATATAATTTTACTGCACACTTAGCAGACTACAGTATTATGTGAACATAACTTGTATAGCGCTGGGATACCAAAGGTTCATGTAATTTACTTTATTGCAATATTCGCTTTATTTGTGGTGATCTGGAACCAAACCTGCAGTATCTCTGAGGTATGCCTGTTTCAGGCAAAACACTCAGATTTTAGGTCATCCAGAAAGGGTATTTGTAAGAATGAAAATATCCAGTGCTTCAGTGAGGCAAGGTCTTTCACTCGTTAGTTGGTGGGACCATACACTGGCACAATCTTTCTGGAAGCCATTTGACAACAGGTATAGAAAATCTTAAAAGTACGCATCTTTTAACCCAACAATTTTGTGTCTATGAGTTTATTCCAAGAAAATAATCGAGGATGTTTACAAATACTTAATAGTAGTAATAGCAGTAGCAGTAGTAATAACAACAGGTATCATTATTGGACTTGGTGTCAGGCACTACTCTAAGTAAACAGAGATGTGCCCTGCAATGGGACCTGTAAGAACGTATCACTGGAAATACCCAAACATCCAGTAATAGCAGACAGATTGAGGAAACTCTAGTAAATCATATTAAGGACTAAGTCAGTTATTATAAATACGTAAATTAAGTGTTTACACTTGTAAAATTATAATGAAAAGTATTATACAATGGTATGTTATGATTTAAATTTATGTATAATATAAAAGAAAATTACATTTTAAAACTATAAAAGGATTTGTATTTTTTCACGATTCTACATGAACTTGTATTGCTATTACTTATGTACTTATAAAACCAATACAATTCTTTGAAATCTAGAGGGTTATTTCTTAAAAAAAGATATTTCTAGCAATTTCAAAAATCCTCTAAAATGTCAAGCATATGACCAAGTATATGAAGAGAAGCAAGATCACGGATTATCCATAATTCTTGATACCAAGTGGTTAATGGTTTAGATGGTGACAGCGGAGAACTAGAAATTTTTTTACGAATCAGAAAGCAACATAGTTTGTATCTCCTCTGCAATCTTTGTGGTTATACAGTTTATTCCTTTAAGAACAATTAATTTTGGAGGTTCTTGTTTTAGGCAACGTCACTGATTCTTCTAACTTGACACTGAATCTCTACTAAGGCACAGAACAGGTACTGAAAGCCACGTTCTCACATGTTAAAACCTATTAAGATGTACTATAATAAACACAGTACGATTCTGGCATAGGAACTGACCATGGAACAAAATAGTGAGTCCTGAAATAGATTCAAGCATATATGGGCATTTAATAGTAATCAAAGGTGGAATTTCAATTTAAATTGGAAAAAAGAGAGGAATTTTTTAAATAAATGGAATTGAATACCTGGAACAAAATAGAGTTGGACCCTTACATCACACCATGTATAAAACGAAATCCCAGATCTATAATTTTTTTCTGGAAGAAACTCAAAAACTATAAAGAAAAGGACATATTTCATTACATTCAGTGAAAAACTTTCACATCAAAGAGTATACCATGAACAGAATCAAATGACAAATGACAGCTTGGGAAAAATAGCTGCAACACATAAAGATAATAGCTCCCAGAAATTCCTAAGAAAAAGGCAAACAATCCCAGAAAAATGGGCCACTGATAAAAATGAGTAACAGAGGAAGCAATCCAATAAACACACCCTTGCTAGTAGTCATGAAAATAAAAAATGAAGTAGTAGAAACGAGGTAGCATTTCTCACTGACAAGAATGGAAAAAATTCACACACTTGGTGTGTCACCTTTGGATGGTGGGATTTTAGGTGGTTTCCCATGGATTTCCTTATACTTTTCATTATGGTTTGAATCTGTTTTTACAATGAGCGCACTTTAATTATATAATAAAAAAGACAAAGCTAATTTTTATTTAAAAAGGAAATTTAAAAAGTCAATTGTTGGGGAGTCTTGTTTAAATTAGCATCTTCTGATGCTGCCTCTACAGCGTCACACTACATTCCCATAAGGAAACAGAAAAATTGAAAACACGTCACATGGAAAGTTAGGTGACTGATGACCTCTTCCCAGAAACTGAAATTCTCACTAATTTTATGGCCTGTGGAGTTGGTTCGAAGAACATAATGAGTAGATCACGTATATCGTGCTCTAGGATGGTCTGCCTGAGAATTTAAAGGGAGGTCATACCCTACTCACTGCCTTATGGTTAAGAAACGCAAGATCTACACCACAGAGAAGACTGGACAGCTTTCCCTCCAGGGTGCAGGTGATAGTTTTTGAAGCAGCCATCCCTTGTCTTTTAGAATCTCTCTTTTCTAGGTAGAAATTGTAATTTCTCACCAGAAAGCAAGCAGAGGTGCTGTAGAGAGGACTGAGAAAGGACGAGTCCTAGTAGGCGTGTATATCTGGAATTCAACCTTTTCTGTAAGAGCTGGGCCCTGGGGTGGGGAGGGACAGGGTGGGCCCCATCTTTGGCTGACAGAGCTGCAATAGGTGAAAGTCTGTGGGACACTGACAATTGTGAAAGAAGTAAACAAAATGTCGATGTAGATTTAAGAAGAGGATTCTACCAGCCAACAAATGGAAAGAAAGTGAGTTCACGGTAGGGTGACTATTGTATCATTTGTTACCCATGCTGGGACACTTTGAGAGTGAAAGGTTTCCTACTAATATTTACAACAGACCACAGTCAGAAACCAGGACTGTCCCAACCAAACTGAGAGGCCAAGCCCTGAGTCTGGTCAATGTCTTGGATAGGTATGAAGAAGAAAGACAAAGTATCAGATCTGCAACAACAAAAACTCCCACTGGTAAGTAGGGAAGATCAAAAGTAAGGATTTGAATATACAGTAGAACAGATGCATGAAAATAACTCACTACAGCAGACAAAAAACAGAGATTCCCCTTGCAAATTTACAAGCTGTCTTGAGAAAGAAAACAGAACGGAGTAAAAGCAGTATTAAAAAAAAACAATTAATAGAAGGAAACTGTTCTAAGATGAAACAGAATTTAGTATTCCACTCCAAAAGTTTTCCTGAGTTCTAGGAAAAATAAACGAACGAGACCAACACTCAGAAACATCTTGGCAATTGGAAGGGAACTTTTATAATCTGCACATGATATAATCTTTTACCCAGAAAAACTAATAGAATCAACAAATGTGAATCAAGAAACGTTTCATTCTGGATACAGTTAAACCAACATAAGCCAATATTACTTCTCTATACCAACATTGACACACAGAAAATATAACAAAAACACAATAATAAAAGCACAGCAGCTACAAAAACAATAAAATATCTAGGAATTAACTATGAGTTCATAAGACCTAAGTCTAAAAGTCAATAAAATTATTTAAATACGCTTATTCAATACTCTTAAGATGATTTAATATTATAAAAATGTTAATCCTTTAAAATTAACCTATATATTCAATGCAATCCTAATAAAAAGTATTGTCGAATTTAAAGAACTCAATAAACACAGATTAAAATTTATATTACAGATTAAAGGTCTATGTATAGAATAATCAACCTCAATAAAGAAGAGTAGAGAAGATGGACTTATCCTACCATATACTAAAACATACTACAATAAAAGCTACGTGGCAGTAGTATGAAAAGAGGCAGATACAGAAATGGAACAGAATAGAGCACTCGGAAACAGAATACATATATATGTATATGTATATATATATAAACTTCATACATAATAAAAGTGGCACCACAAATCAATAGGGAAACAACAGGTTATTTAGTATTTAGATGGTATTGAGAAAACTTGCTCACCATATAGAAGAAAGTGAAACTGGATTCCTAGAGAGAACCACATACATAGATGGATTCTGAATGGATTAAAGACCTAAATGTGAAAGGTAAAACTATATAGTTCACAGAAGAAAACATAGGATAGTACCTTTGTGACCTAGATACAAGGAAAGCCCTCTTAAATAAAATTCCAAGGCACAAAATATAAGGCCAAAAAAAAAAAAAAAAAGAATCAAAGAATTTGATTATGTCAAAATTAAGGATTCTCTTCAACAAAGCACATTAGAAAGTTCATTAGAATGCCGACAGAACAGGAGAATATGTGTATGATATCTAAAGTGAATAGAGAATAATGTCTAAAATAGTCAAGGAATTCCTGCTAATCAACAAGAAAATGATGCCGATTACAATAGGAAAATGGATAAAAGATATGAACAGGCAGTTTATAGGAAACCCCAAAAAGCAAACAAGCATTTAATGAGATGCTCAAATTCAATGGTAATCAGAGAAATAGGAAGTAGAGCAACAATGAGATATCATTATACTTACTAGTCTGGCAAAATTTAGGTACCTGGATGATACTGCTAAGGATGTGGGCACATAGTAACCTCTACGTACAAACTGGTGATGTGCAAACTGGCAGACATTCTGGAGAGGAGCCTGGCACTACTTACGCCAATTAGGTCTACGTATACCCAATGACCCAGCCACCTTTCCCCTGATGGATATCCCAAGGACATTCTCCTAGAGGAACACGATTTCTTTTTATATGCATATATAATTTTTTTACATTAAAATGGTTCAATCAGAAGGTATGGAAATGGGTAAGAGGGATAAAAAGAAATACCTGAGTGACTGAATGAAATGAGAAGGGGCCCTGCACAGATCAGTGATGACAGGTACCATGGTCTTACGAGGACCGCTGAGTCAGCACCGCACACCTTGGCAAGTGCTGGCGGTGGGTCGTGATGGGTGAGGGAGGTGGTCTCACACAGGCTGGCCAAGCTTGTAAATTATAAGATAGAAAAAGTCCTTTACGCAGTCAAGCTGAGGGAAACAACTCAGTTAACTGCAAGAGACAAAAACCAGACTGCTTCAGACATCTCTCTGTTTCTAAATACCAGAAGACAAAATAGCTTCAGAGTTTTGAGGATAAAATAATTTTGAGTTCACGCAGCCCAGTGAGTTTTCCATGTGTGGAGGCAACAGAAAACACTCTTAAGATATGCATAGATGCAAAAAAATATACCATCGTGAACATTTCTTGAATCAAAGAAAACATTCAACTCATCTTTAAGAACATAAAAGTAAGGCCTTATCCTTGTATGTAAAATATTAAATTACCTTTTGTAGAAAGAGGACAATCCTTACGAGCATCTGGGCACGGAGCTCTTCCAAGGTAAACAACGTTTGGGGTGTTCGAATGAAAATTTTGGTCTTCCCGTAAGCTACATCATCCTGAAAGCCACAATGTTTAATCAGTTTCTTGACAGCCTCTTTGTCTGAAGGGAGGTCATGGTTGGGCCAGGTGAATTCAGAGATCATTTTGTACCTGGATGAAAAAAAGAACAGGGCACGGGTTAAGGGAGAAAAACCATGTGGTATCAATAGATGCAGAAAAGCTCTCCAATAAAATTCAAGATGCTTCATAGAAAGAAAGAAAAAAAAACTTCTTAGCAAACTAGGAATAGGGATGAATTTCATTAGCCTGATAAGAGTCACAGAAAAAGTCTTCAATAAAATACAACACTCCTTCAATAAAATACAACATTCACTAAACAAGGATTAGAAGGGTATTCCTTAATTTAATAAAAGCTATTTGCCAAAAACTTGCAGCAAATATTATTTGTAATGTGGCAACCTTGGAAGCATTGTCTTTACAAACAGAAACAAGAAAAGGATGCCTCTGTCATGGGTTTTTGAACGGGTAAATGACTGGGGAAGGAACAAAACGTCACTTATGAACAATATGACTCGCTTCAAAGGACATCAAGCAGATCTTCAGATAAAGTATCATCGCTAAAAGAAAACTAAGCACAGTTCTGCACATAAGGTCAATACACAGATCATTTGCAATTCTACGTACAAGCAGCCAACAGTTCCTCAGTACGTGGCCCTCTCATAGGTTAGTGTGAGGGTGACCGTGAGTAAGACAGTAGTCACACCAGCTTCTTCGTGAGGGTGACCGTGAGTAAGACAGCAGTCACAGAGTCTCAGCCTTTTGTAGCCTAATCTCACGAGTGACATCCCATCACTTTTGACACATTCCATTTTGCTAGAAGCAATTCACTAGGGCCAGCCCACACTCACAGGAAGGGGATTACACAGGCATGAATACCAGTAGGTGGGGATCACTGGGACCAGCTTAGAAGGCTGCCTACTGCAGTACTTCTCCTCCACCCTTGGGGCAAAGTTGTTTAATACACGTAGTCAAATTTAGTAATGTTTTTCACATACTGCATCTGAATCTTAAGACACAGTGAGAAAGGCTTTCCTCACGTTCAGGTTACAGAGTAATTCACCTACGGGTTCTTCTAGTACTCATATGTTTTCACATTTTACGTTTAGATCTCTGGTCCATTTGGAGTTTATTTTGATACGGATCCAACTTTTGACAAAAGGCTATTTCCGATATTATTTACTAAAATGTCTGTCCTTCTCCCTCTGATTTAATATGCCATTTTATCATATGCTAAACTTTCATATGTACTTCCGTTCATTTCTGGGCTTTCTGGTCTGTTTCATTGCTTTGTCTGTCCCTCGGCCCCATCAGTACTGCAAATGTCTAATTATAGATGTTATAAGTATATTTTAATATCTGGTGGTCTTTTCTCCTTCTTTTCCTTTTTAAAGGTATTTCTAGATATTCCTGTGTGTTCATTTTTCTATATGAACTTTAGAGTCAATTTGCATAGTTCCAGGGAAAAACAATCACAAAACAAAAGAATCCTTTCTGGTATTTTTATTGGGTTCCCATGTTACATTCAGTAAATTTAGCTTTGATGTTGAGTTGTCCTATCCAAGAACAAGGGATATCATTCCATTAGTTCAAGTCTACTTTCGTGCCTTTCAGGAGTCTTCATGTTCTCCTCCTAGGGCTTTACACATTTCTGGTTAAGATGCTATGTATCTAAGGGGCATCTGATCCCTTCTTCTTGATGTCTCTCTCTTTTCCTGATTTCCATCTTAGCTTCCACAACAGCATACTCTCCCTAGCTTCCTTCTGTCTCTCTGGATATCTCTTCTCAATCTCATTTTCTGGCAACTCCTCATTCCTGGACGCCCAAAATGCTGGAGTGTCCCAGAGCTCACATCAGGCCCCCTTCTCTCTATGTACAACCTCCCACATCGCTTCATCTATTCCATCCACTTTATTTTTCAACTCATGCATTTACTATCCCACGCCCAGTTCTCAGTTCTGAGCTTCAGACTCACATATCCAATGCCTATATAGACCTAAAGGTATCTTAAATTCCTCTTTCAGTCCTTCCTACCTCAATGTCCTCAGTTACTGAAGCCAGAATCCTGGGAGTCATATTTGATCCCTTCTCTTCTCTATCATTCCTTCTAATCCATCATCAGGTCTATTGACTCCACCTCCAAAATATATTTAAAATTCAACTATTCTCATCTTTACTGCTACAATCCTAATATACGCCACCATCAAGTTGACTACAGTAGACTCCTAACCTGTTTTCCATTTCCTCTTCAACCCATTCTGCATATTTAGCAGCCAGAGCAGTATTCTAACGAGCCTCACATCATCTTTATCTTTTACTTTCTCCTGCTTTCATTGTTCTACTCCAGTCGCCTTGGTCTTCTTTAGGGTCCTGTAATGCGGCTGCCTCTTTCTTGCTTTGGAGACTTTGCATATGCTGTTCCCATTGCCTGGAATGCTTTTTAATCTACTCTTTGAAAGGCTGAGACTCCCCATAGTCTGTTTTTGATTCTCCTTCATCAACCATCAACCCTCACCCCCATTATTCCTCTCTAGGGCAGCCAGATGGGTTTCTTTTCCTCACACCATTCATCACAGTTTGTAATCATATTGATTTGTGTGCTTGTCTGTTGAATGTCAGTCTATGGGTACCACGAAGGCAGGGATTTTGTTTTGTTCCCTGCTATACGCCATGTGCCTATCGTGTTGTCCACCATACAATGAGGAACGAGACAGCTACTGAATGAAAGAATGGAAGAAAATACATTTAAAAGTCTAGTCACTTGCCAGATAGAGACAGAAACAGAAACCAAAGAGTTCTAATATGAAGAGAAAGGTAATATTAAGCGACGTCACGTGAAAAAAGGAAATAAAATCTAAAAACTTCCAAATTCATTATAGAACTATCGATAGAATAAGAGTCAACAGGGAGTAACGGCATTTGTTTAAAGTTTTAGGCGTGTTGCAGAAACTAGAAGCAATCCTACTGCCACACTGCTCAGCTAACACATCAGGGTAACGGCGCCCTTCCTTTCTTCCTGACGGTCAAGGGCATGCCCCAAGTTCTTCAGCAAACCAGCATCCTGAACTTGTAAATTAAAAAGCTAAATTCAACTGCTTTCTGACAACCAGTTTTACCTCCCTGAAAGACTTTAGCAGCTTTTCAGGTTATCAGTACATTTAAAATCCTTCTCTCTCTTTTTCAATAAAAGAATGAAAATGAAAGTGACAAGTAGAAATTTAGGTTCAAAGCTAGCTTACAAAAAATCTGCAGAATCTAAAAGCACAAACTCATTGCAGAAAATATTACTTTTTCTCTCACCAGGACTGAAAACATTCATCCAATGTCCTACACACCTTCCATCCTACCCCATGTCCCACTGTTAATTAGTTCAATCAGTATGACATTAAAATAAAATGTCATTTTTCAATGTGAACAAACTCATTTTATGTAAAGTGGCAGATAAACACAGCCTGCAGAGGAGGGATAGACCATCTTCCCAGATGCACATCCCACCATCTCATCCAGCACTCTTCCTAGATGACTCTAGTAGAGAGGACCTAATCTCGACTTAGATAGTCATCAACTGGAGAGACTTCAGTCTTTCCACAATTCTGCCTTTTAAGGGGCAAGTTTGACACTTTTATTGTGATTATTAATATGTTTCAATGTTCTCAACTTCTCATTTAGTGTTTTCTATTAATTGTGCTTTCTCTTTGTTGCTTTTTACCCTATTTTCTCTTAGGCAGACTGAGTTTTCTTTATGCCATTTTACTCCTTCCTCTGATAAAGCCGCACATTCAGTTGTGAGGCGGTGCACTGTTAAAGACGATAGGTTCAGGAGCCAACTGCCTGAGTTCAGACACGGCTACACCACTACTTGGCTCCGTGACCTGAGGCAAGTTCCTTAACCTTCGTGTGTCTCGGTTTCCTCATCTGCATAAAATGGCGGCAACACACTCTCCTCATCTGGTTGTCGGCTTTAGGGACAGACTACATGCAGACTGTTTAAAACAGTGCCGGGTACATATGGTGTGAGCACTTGACAATGTCAGCACTACTATTATTATCATTCTGAGAAATTAAATATGTAAAGATACATACTTTTTCCTGTCTAGTTAATTAACATCTATATTCTTCCCACAAGGAGTACAAAAGTCTTTACTTCTCTATGTTTCTCACTACTATTTTAATTTTTGTTGCAAATGATTACTACAGACTTCTTTTTCCTCCTTACAGTCAATACTTGTTCAGATTTCACAAAAAGTTTTACCTACTTATTTGTTCAATGTTGCTTTTTTGCATTCCATATTTTCCTCCTGCATTTATTCTCCCTTTTGCTAAAGTATACCCTCTAGAGATTTTTCAGAGGGTCTATGACCCTCTCAGAATAGTAAACTTTCTGAGCCTATATATGTCAGAAAACGTTTTTATTCTGCCCACACTCTTGAATGATACCTTGGCATGGAAGAAAATTCTAAGCATAAACTTCATTCCCCTTCACCGTGAAGATACTGCTCCTTTGTTTACACTGACTGTTGCTAATGAGAAGTCTGATGTCAGTATGAGTCTCATTGCCTCATAGGTAGTTTGCCTTTCTTCTTGGGAGCTCTAAGCATTTTTATTTATGTCTAACATTCTGAAAGTGAACATAATGTACTTAAGTTTCATTTAAAAACTTCATATGTTTTACACTCAGTGTATTCTTTCATTCTGACCCCTAGACTCCTCTTTCCTTCTGGAGCTCCAGTTAGATGGCTTCTGGCTCTCCTGGATCAACCTTATACGCAGCTTGACCTTTCTTTAGTACTTCCCATCTCTTTTTCTTTGTGATGAGGTCTGGAAGAAGTCTTCAGCTTGATCTTCTAGCTCACTAAGTTGTTTAAAGGAAGTCTAGTTAAGAAAAAAATTTTTCTAATTGTGGTAAACTTTATGTATAGTAAAATGCACACATTTAAGTACACGAATCAGTAAGTTTGAAAAGTGTGTACACCCATGGAACTGACATGCCGATCAAGATACAGATCATCTCCATAATCTCAAAGAGTTCCCCCATTGCCCTTCCCCCTTTCCAGTCAACCCCCAACCCAGAGCAAAGCACTGCTCTGATTTCTATCTGTTCTTAAACTTCGTGTAAATGGCAGCATCAAGAAATTACTCTTTGGCGACTCCTTTTCAGCATAATGTTTTATTCATCCATGTTGTTGCTGTATTAGCCATTCATTCTCTTTAATGCTGATTAGTAACCATTGTATGATGACACTACAAATTGCTGACTCCTTCTACTGATGGACAATTCACTCTTTCATTGTGCTTGATCTGGTTTTCATTTTCTAAATCTCTAATTAGTTCTTTTTAATAACTACCTGTTCTTGTTTCTAACTTTGTACTCCTACTTTAGGACCACAATTCTCTCCTTTATCTCTTGGAGAATATGAAATAGGTTTATTCTAATGTCTTTCACTCCTTGCTCTGGCCCCTTGGGGGTGAGGTTTTTTATTTGTTGAGCTTATTGTCTCCTTTTCATTGGTCTGGCCTTTCTCAGATGTTTGACTATTATCTCGTCTCCTTTCCCAGAGTCCTTCTACGTATGTGTACATTTTGGCATTTGTTGGCCTCTTGTTAGGTGGCTGCTTTTGCTTCCTGAGTCTTGGCCAATATACCTATGACGTCTCCGTTACAGCTGCTGAGGTGGTTACTTGCACTGGCCATTAACCTCCCGGTGTGGCAGCTGGGTGAACTCCAGCACAGTAGCTGAGATGCTTCCTGAATGGCAGCTCAAGCCTCACAAGGCAGTCTTTCCTTAAAACTGTGACCTCGGCTTACTTCCGGGCCTTCATGTCTGCTTCGTATTGTATTTAGGAGTGATTCACACCTTTAAGGCTCACTGAGAATCCCCCTTCTGATTCCACAGTGCAGCTATGCATTAACGTGGCTTTAAATACACATATTTTATATTATTGGGGGATGTTCTGCAGTGGGAATGGGAGATTTAAGCTTGTACTCCTAAGACCATCATATTTGAAATGCATAGGTTCTTTTTAATCTTTTCTATTTTTACATGAGCATTAGAAAACAGAATCCAATCCTCATAGCATGTCTTTCATGCCAAAATACACACCAAACATCTTGAGTTGAAAGTAAAATAGGTGCATAAAGAGATTACGAGTGAGGATATGCACTTGAAAAGTCCTTGTCCCCTCCAGATCGAGCTTGCTTATTCTCTTATTTCAACTTCTTTCCATGGCTTCTATTATCATGGTGTCATGATCATATATTTTTAGTTAGATAAATATATATTTTAGGTAAATATACTTTTAGTTCAGCCCCATCCTATAGTTACCCATTCCTACCCTGCTCATTCTAATACTTAACTTCTGCTGATCTTATATACGTGACAACACAAAAATCAATACTACAATTGAGTAATTGCTAGAATTCTGAGTAATGACAAGGGACTAACAATCTTCCTATTAATATAATTTGACACTGTTTGAAGTCAAGACTCAGAATGAACACATCTCTACTCATGACAACACTCCTACTCTACAGCCTCAATTTTAAAAAAACCAAGTTTCAAGAACAGTATGATTTCAATAAGGAAAATGATCAGTTTTGAGCATAACCTTTTGATCAGTATAAAACTGTTTCAATTTTCTAGGCTATTCTGCTATAAAGTTTTATTCATTCCAAGAGTCTCCAATTAGTGTAAATCCCTTTCACTTCTTTTTTTTTTTTTTTTCGTTACGCGGGCCTCTCACTGTTGTGGCCTCTCCCGTTGTGGAGCACAGGCTCCGGACACGCAGGCTCAGCGGCCATGGCTCACGGGCCCAGCCGCTCCGTGGCATGTGGGATCTTCCCGGACCGGGGCACGAACCCGCGCCCCCTGCATCGGCAGGCAGACTCTCAACCACTGCGCCACCAGGGTAGCTCCCCTTTCACTTCTTCACACAAGTAGCTGAACACTGGTGGAGAACAACAGACAGTGCTCGGTGGTGTCACTGTACACTTATAACCTCAAATGTCAAGTGGGCGCTCAGATCTTCCTAGCAGCAAAACTACTATACACACCTATGCTTTCCCACTCTCCAAAATGAGTATTTTCGTTTTCCCTCCAACCTCCTACACCACATCTCCTAATCTTCACTCTCAGCTCATGACCTCGCCTCATACTTTACTGAGGAAATGGAAGCAATCAGACAGGAACATCTTCATCTTTGCCATCAGCCAAGCTTCGAGGCTTCCTGCATCTGTATTCATATTCTCTGCCTTTCATCCTGTTGCTAAGGGTGAAGCATCCCTGCTCCCATCTAAAGCTGACAAATCTTGCACTTGTGCTTGGGATTTCATTCCTTGCCTTCTCAAGGATGTTATTATTACAATTATCTCCCTCCCTCCTGTGTCGCTGGTTTCTCCCTCTGTTCTGAATCATCCCCACCTGCATACAAACATTTTCTAGTATCTCCTTGACCTCACATTCCACTCTGGCTGCTGCTTCTAGTTTTCTCTGCTCTCATTCATAGCACACATTCTTGAGTTGTCCAGAGACATCCAACTTCTCACTTCACTTCCCCATCTTGCTCAAATGGGGCTCTGTCCAGCCTTTTCTCCTTTGACCTCTATGTTGCCTAGTCTAATGGTTAAGCTCCTGCTTTTACCTTACTTGATGACGCAGCAACATTTAATACAATAACTGTACTTTCCTTCTTGAAATGCCATCTTCTCTTGGCTTCTGTGACATGACCCTCGTCTGATATTTCTTCTAGCTTCTTGGTTGCTTCTTCTCTCTCTTTGCTCGTTCTTTCATGTCAGACCACAAAGCTAAATGTTGGCATGGGCCTCCTCCTCTTTTCTATCCAGCTCCAAGACTTTACATACAATCTGTATACCAATAACTCCAAAAATTCTATTTCCAGCCTGGACTCTTCCCAGAACTCCAGATTTGTATGGCTAAGAACTTACTTAGTATTTCTACCTAGACATTTAGTAGCCATTTCAAACCTAACACAGTCAGGAGACAATCTTGATTCCATCTTTGCCCCAGTTTCATGTCCGCCTCCTCAAGCTTCTCTTCCCCCATCTTTCTCACCTCAGCAAATGGTACCATGCTTACCCAGATGCTCCAGCCAGAATCTACTTGTTACCCTTCATCCCTCTCTACTACTCTCTCATCACGCCAGTCCATGAGCAAGTCTAGTCCACCTTTCCACAAAACATACCCTGAATCAGTCCACTACTCTTGGATCTGCAATAATTCCTTGTTCAAGGCACTCTCGTTGAGTTGCCTCTCCTGGATTCCTGCAATAGCATCTCTAAATGTCTCCTTGCTTCCTATTCACACAGCAGCCACAGTGATATCTTAAGACATCCATAAGATTGGGTTGCTCCCTGCATAAAATCCACCAGTGGTTTTCTACCACACTTAGCCAAAATCTGAACTGTTTAGTCTGGATCACAACATTCAAAATGATCTGGCCTATGTCCATCTCTGATCTCATGCTGCACCACTGCCCTGTCACTCAGCATCCTCCAACCACACTGGATGACGTTTGGTACCTAAAACACCACTTATTATTGCAAGAGAGACTTTTCTCCGCTGTTTCCTCTGCTCCACCTGCTCTTTTCTTTGACCTTTGTATGGCTGACCCCGTCCTGCCATTATTATCTCCTTAGAGACCCTTCTCACCAATCAATATGTTATGTATTTGTTTATTCATATTTTGTGGAATCTGCAATCTACAACATAGGAAACGCTCAATAAATATTTTAAAATAGATGAATAGATGGAATTTAAAACACTATTTTTATGATACCAGGTGTCAACTATCATTATTGTTAGTAACAATAAATAACAATAGCAATGATACCTTACACTTATTGAGTGATTACTATATGCCAGGTACCATTCTAAGTACTTCACATATATTACTTCATCCCCCAGCAGCCCTACCAGGTAGTTACCATTATTATTCCCATTTAAAAAAATTAATTAATTTCCCCCATTTTATACATAGGAATCTGAGGCATGGAAAGGTTATATGATTTGCCTAAGGTCAAAAAGCTAAGAAATGGCAAAGCCAGGATTCAATCAGGTAAACTAATTTTAGGGCCTCCATGATTAACTACTTAATATTTTGTTATTATTATAGTTAGCAATATCAGTAATGCTAAACAGCATTAATTGAACATCTATTATGTGCCAGGCACATAGCCTTTTTACTTTGGTTAATTTAATCCTCACAACAAAAGGCTTATGAGGTAGTGTTACTATACTCATTTTATAGATGCAGAAGGACAGTCAAAGAAGCTAAATTTCTAGCTCAAGGTCGGGCAGCAAGTGAGTAGCATAGCCAGGATTCCAACCCAGCTGTGACTCCAAATCCTTGTTTATTCTCCTATACTACATGCCCCCATTTTCCCCATGAAGAATAAAATTTTTCCCCATGGTCCGTAAACCACAGACTCGAGGGGACTCCTGCCGATTCTGGGAAGGTCTTTCACAGTTGCAGTTTCCTCATCTCTTCTGTTCATTCAACAAACATTTAGATTGTCTGACAGCAGCTGATGCACGGTTAAACATGGAGAGGACTCCATAATTCTCAGTGTGCTAGCAGGTTTCCTTGTTTAGTCTATTCTCACCTGTGAAGAAACTTCTCATAGGTCTGGCGGAAGGCGAACCCTGCCCGACGCACCCTCACGTTTTCCAGGAGTCCAAGATACTCTACTTGATGCCGGCAGCGTTCATCGTCAAAGATCTGTGGGGACTTCTTGTCGTTGGGTTTGATGCAACGTACATAATATGGTTCCTAAAGAAATGAATCGGCAAATGATAAGTTTCACTGGAGAAAGATCCCAGACTAAAGACATTGACATGCCATTAGCGTTAGCTGTGTCAAATTAAGCTCTGTGACTCTCATTTCTCAGGCGTAGACTTATAAAAAAATTCTTCCTTTCCCTTCAACTTAAATTTCCCTTCAATTAAATGCCTGGAAATTCTCAGGCATTCAGTTAAAATTTTGTATTATTATATTTTAGGACTCATCAGGAATAGCAGAAAGGGGGTAAAGCTAGGGTGTAAACAATTGAGACATGTAAACATCAAGTTTTTGTGTATTTACAGAAACATGATTAAAAGTAACAGAAGGAGTAATTTAATAGAAAGAGGCAGAAGCTGTGGTAAAAATGCATTGTTGAAGAATGTAAAATAATTGGCACAGCCCTGGTACATACTAAGTGTTCCTTTCACCTTTGAATCATTTCAGTCCTTCAAACTGGAATAGCTTCTTCGGAATATCAGTGCTTTTACGTGCCTAAAAGGAGCAAAGATAAATCTTCCCTAGAGAAAGACTACATAAACTTGGGCCTCCAATTATTTCTATAAACAGTTTCGCAAATTTAATGTTTGGAACAAAGTAAGTTAACCAGATATATAAGGAGCCAAGATAACATGAATTAGAAATAGCAAAACAACATACAAAATAAAAAGATCTGTAAGGGTCCAGATATTGGAGTTATCAGATAGAAATATTAAAACAACTATGCTTAGCACGTTCAAGATGACAAAAGACAATATTGAGAATTTTTTTAGAGAACCAGAAACTACAAAAAAGAACCAAACCAACTGGAAAACCTAGGACTTAAAAATACAATAATGGAAATTAAGAACTCAGTGGATCAGTAGAAGAGTAGATTAGAAATTGGTGAAGAAAAAAATTAGTAAACTAGAAGGAAGGTGAGAAGAATTTTCCCAGGATGGATCATGGAGATGGAAAATAAAGAAGACAGGTTAAGAGGCACACAAGACACCGTAAAGTGGTCTAAGTAACTGGAGTCCCAAAGGGAGGAGACAGAAGGGGCAGAAGCAATATTTGAAGAGCTAATAGCCAAGAGCTTTGTAAAACTGATGAAAAACAATTAAGCTGTAACAAACTGAAGAAGTCCTACAAACTGCAAGCAAGATTTAAAAAGAAAAATGTACACCAAGGTACATCAGTTAAACTTCTGAAAACCAAAGAAGGGCAGCCAGAAGAAAAAAGGCTGACTACCTAAAGGAGCAACAAATAGACTGACAGCTGACTTCTCAAAAGAAAATATGGAATCCAGAAGACAGATGAGTATTGTCTGTGAAATGCTTAAAGAACTGCCAATGTAGAATTTCACACCCAGCAAAAACGTTCTTCAAGAAGGGAAACAGCATAAAATATTTCCAGAATTTGTCAACATCAGGCCTCAGATATAACAGGATGAAGTTCAGGCAGAAGAAGAATGGTCCAAGAAGAAGCTCGGTGATATAGAAAGAGGAAAAAAGAAGTAATAAATGAGTAAATCTAAACAGATATTGACTATTCGTAGTAGTAATAATAATGATGATGATGATGTCATCATCTTACTGGCTATATATATATAAAATAAATATTTATAAGTACATGACCAAAAGAGCGCATAAGCTGGGAGGAAGACAAATGGAATTAAGATGTTTTATGGCCCTTGCATTGTCCAGGAAGGAGGTAAAAGCACCCAATAAGATTAGATTTCTATAATCCAGAATGACATTGTAACAACTTGAGTAACCACCAAAACAATATTATAATGTAAATCTTCCAAAATAATAACGTGAATAAATGTAGTAATAAAAAATCATTGCAATACTGAGTGGTAGTGTGTGTGGGGGGGCGGCAGTGCAAGGAAAGGATGCCTCCCTAGGTTTAACTAAACATTCTGACTCAAAAGACTTACAGCCCGCACTTGGCAGGAGTCTACCCAGGAGGACAAGAACATGGTTTGCCAGCAGGCATGTCAAGGTCGTGCAGCAGTCCATACCGCAGTCAGGTAATAGCTTGGGCACAATAAGATGAGTCCGTATCAGACAGATGTGGGAAGTGCCCTTGGTTTAAAAGCCTCATGCCCCATAGGATTCAATATCTCTTGTAACAACTCTAATGACATAGCTCCCAGGGTCCTTGAAAGGGACATGCCTAATACATGAGTCATCATGCTCAGGAAGCCAAAAGTACGTCATCCCCACCAGACAATTATCATTCTCCCAGTACAGGTGCAATTTACCAATAGGGGTAATTTTTATCTTAAGTGATGTTGCCTAGTAATATAGTTGATATACATCATACTAGGTTAACAGGGGAACAGAGCTAGAAATTTAACTGAGGTTATCAAGCAGAAGGAATAGAATTTTGTTTACCTTTTGCCCACAGTAATCAATCAAAAAGATTAGGAAGCAAAGAAAAAGAAATATACAAGAGACAAACAGAAAGCACTAATGAGATGGTTGATTTAAATACAACATACGATAGCTACGTTAAGAGTAAATGAACTGGGCTTCCCTGGTGGCACAGTGGTTGAGAATCCGCCTGCCAACGCAGGGGACACGGGTTCAAGCCCTGGTCTAGGAAAATTCCACATGTGCGGAGCAACTAAGCCCATGCGCCACAACTACTGAGCCTGCACTCCAGAGCCTGTGAGCCACAACAACTGAAGCCCGCACGCCTAGAGTCCGTGCTCCGCAACAAGAGAAGCCACCACAATGAGAAGCCCGTGCACCACAACAAAGAGTAGCCCCCGCTCGCCGCAACTAGAGAAAGCCTGCACACAGCAACGAAGACCCAACGCAGCCAAGAATAAATAAAATAAACTTATTAAAAAAAAAGAATAAATGAACTAAATGATTTATTTGAAAGACAAAGATGGTCAGAAGGGATAAACAACAAAACTAACTATATGCTATTTATGAGGGACAAACTTGAAACATAAGGATATGGAAAGGTTGAAAGTAAAAGGGGGGAAAAGGATAGACCATGCAAGCCCTGGCCAAAAGAAAAGCTGCTTTTAACTTTTCTATTCATGCAAAGCTGACTTTAAGGCAAAAAGCAATATAAAGACATTTCATAGTGATAAGTGACTCAAACACTAGGAAGATATAACAGTTCTAACTTGAATAAGCCTAATAAATTCTCAAAATATTTGAAGCAAAAATGGAAGGTACAACAAGAAGTAGACAAGTTCAGAATCAAAGTAGGTTTTATCACACGTTTCAGCACTGACAAAACAAAGTAATTAGTAAGAATGCAGAAACATTGGACAATAATAATATGACTAGCAAACTAATGGATGTGTATAGAATATTAAATGCAAATAATTTTAACACATAAACAAAACATATAATGAAAACTTCACAAATTTCTAAGGACTGAAACCACACAGAGTCTATCCTCTGATCAAATGAGATTACACTAGAAATCAAGAGCAAGAAGATAATTAGAAAATCTTATATGACTGGAAATTAAGAAATATACTTCTAAATTACCCTTGGGTCCAAAAAAAAATTACAGTATGAATTAGAAAATATTTTGAACTCAATAATTTATGCAATCATGTGGGCAAAGCAATCTTAGTGTAAGGTATCATTTGAGTAGTATAAGTAACTTCACTAAACAGAAACCAGTTGAATGGAATTTTACCAGTATTGACTGATTATGCACAGGAAGTGGTAACACTGGAATAGACACTTCATGACCAGCTAAGGGGTGGGGGGATGCCCTTTCATCCCGGTTAGTAACATAAAAACCTTCAGATAAGGAAGCCAGTGGAAATGCTTTCTCTATATTTAATCAGCATTCTGTTTCAATTTATAAACACTGCCTCCTCTCTCCTTTGTAAATATCCAGGTTGACTCAACCTAAGAAATCCTAAATTTGACAAATTCTAAGTGTCTTATTAAGGTTAAATTCCCAAAGTTGACAGTGATCTTATTATCTTGCACTTACAAACCTGTTTCTCCCTATATTTTTGTGAAAAACATCCTTTGCCAAAGTACACCAATCAGTATATGTATTAGGCAGAAGATACCTGATTTAGATAGATATTCATCTATTGATATTTAACACATGTTGAACAGTATCAAATAGAGTCAAAAGCAAATTCAAGTTCATTTAATAATTTACTGACTGTTCAGAGTGCTTTATGAGGTATCAAGAAGTATATAAAATTAGTAGAAGTCATTCTTTAGATGCAAAAGGCTTATCTAGGTGGTGATAAGACATGCATTTAAAAACACTGTGTGCTATAGTTAATACTACTGTATTGTATATTTGAAAGCTGCTGAGAGAGTAAATCTTAAAAGTTCTCATCACAGGGGAAAAAAAGTGTAACTGTGCATGGTGATGGATGTTAATTAGACTTATTGTGGTGATCGTTTTGCAAAATATGCAAATATTGAATCATTATGTTGTACATCTGAAACTGATATACTGTTGTATGTCAATTGTATGTATGTCAATAAAATAAATAAATAAAATATTTAAAAGTACAACAAAACAAAACCACTGTGTGGACTCTGAGAAAATGCACTTCTGGTGATGGAGGACTAGGCAATTCATATCAACCTTCCTGAGGAAGTCACTGAAAAAAAGTGCTACACAAAATATGGGGAGAGGGGAGAAATCTCAATGCATCAAGAGCTGATAACATAGCCGAGATGAGAGTAAGACTAAAGTCCAGAGGGGTGTCTTAGAGGCAACCGTTGATCTGGAGAGGCAGCCGTGAGGCTGAGCACAGCTGCTGACAGCCTGTGGGGTTCAGGGGATGAAAGCTGGAACTTGAGACCTTGGATGCAGAACTACACGTTGGTCTGGAATCCTGAAGAGCTAAACCTGGGAGTTAAAGGTGAATGGAAAATAGTCTGGCACTTTCAGGGATGGGAGGCAGCTCACTGCTGAGCCACTACAGGTCCTGAAACTGGATTAAGGTTCCAGAATGTCAGAATTTGCCTGATATATCTTTTTAAATGTAAACTTTCAACTTTTCTGTTATGATTAGATGTCATTAATAAGTGGCAATGTATCTGTATTCTTTTTCTTTAATCTGATTTGATAGTTTTTCTCCATTTATATTCACTGTAATTACTAATATATTTGGATTTATTTCTACCATCTTTATTTGTCCCAGCTTTCCTATGTTATTTTGTCTCCTCTTTCCTATGTTTTTTAAGACTAATGATTTTTTTTCTCATTCTGGCTTCCCCCACCCCCAACCACTAGTTTGGAAGTTATAAACTCATTTCTATTCTTTCAATGACTACACTAGAAAATTTTATATGTATTTATAACTCATGAGATATATATATACCAATGCTTTTGGTATTGGTGTATATATATAACCAATACTTTTATCCTTTTCCTGAACAACCAAGGACCTTAAACAGTTGAATTATAATCACCCATTCTTCCAATTTATATGCTATTGTTGTTGTGCTACTTAGCTCTAACCTGTATTTTTAATCTAATAAAATATTATTTTACAGAGTCAGCTTATTTATATGCACCCACATATTTACCAATTTCTTTGCTCTTCATTTTGCATTTCAGACTTTCGTTCAGTAATCAGACATCCTCCTATCTGACATATATCTTTTAGAATTTCCTTTACTGTGGTTCTAACTCTCTTTTTATTTTTCAGAAAGATTCTTTGTTGTGTCTCTGTTCTTGAAAAATATGAATTCTCTTGGTATAGAATTCTGGTTTAGTTATTTTCTCTTCAAAGCTAATCTGCTTTTAAGGTATTTTCTTCATCTTTGGTATTCTGGGGTTTCACTATGTGCTTGGGAGCAGATTTCTTTTAATTTTTCCAGCTCGGGATACACTGGACTTCCTGACCCTGTAGAGTGGTGTCTTTCATCATTCTTGAAATTCTTTTTTCTTTTCTTTCTATCATTCTACCCATTCTCTCCTCTCCTTGTTTGACTCTGGTTAGATGCATGTTAGATCTTTTCATTTTATCTTCCATGTCTCTTAATGTGTCTCTTGTAAGTTTAATTTCTTGGTCTCTTTAAGTGGGATTCTGGATAATTTCTTCAATTGTTTCTTTCATTTCCCTATTCTCTCTTCAGCTTTGTCTAAACTAATGTTAAACCTATCCACTGAGTTTTAATTATTTAGTTTTTATTTCTATCAATTGCCTAGTTACCTGCTCTCAATTACTAGTTCGCATATTTTTAGGCCCTTCATTTCTTTTTTTTTTTTTTTTTTGCGGTACGCGGGCCTCTCACTGCTGTGGCCTCTCCCGCTGCAGAGCACTATGAACTCCTTATTTTCCTTAGAACTCCATCTGTGGAAGTTCTTTAAGGTCTGGAATGAAGGTGGTTCCCTCACCTTGCTTCCATCAGATGCCTGGGGGCAATACTAGACCTGAATTGACCAGGCTTGAGCCTTTTCAGGCCACCCAGGTAGTGTGAATTTGGACTGCAAATCTCATAAAAGCTGGCTTACAATTATAAATTCTCAAGGGATGGTCACCCACCCTGCTTGGCTCAGTGCCAAGGACCAAGACAGGCAGTTTTCCTTTCAGATAATGAGGGGTTACTTCTAGCTCATTCTAGAGGTAGCTCTCTGAGGAGGCAGCCCCCTGGAGACCCACCGTTGTGTGTGTGCGTGTGTTTGTGTGTGTACATATGTGTGAGTATGCATGTGGTTTGTGGTCCCTTGTTAGTCACCCTACTCTGGGCAGGCCCTGGGCTTCCCTCCAAGGACCAGCCTTGGATACCTATACTCAAAGTCACCCGCTTCAACAGATGCTGACAGGGTGAAAGCTCTGGTGCTCTAGTTATTTTTCCCTTCATTCAGTTAATTTCTGCCTTCACTCAGCACCAGGCCTGCATGTTCTTTGCTTTCTTGTTAGTTCATGACCGTGTTCAGGAAGTTGGTTTTTATAACTTACCAAGTTTTGGTTGCTCTCAGTCGGTTTTAGGGGGTGTTTTGTTCACCCTGTTGCTGGAAAATGCATTACTTACATGTATTTTAAAAATCTTCATGTTGATGTTCCTAGGTGAAAATCATCTCTAATTTCATTTTTTCATGTTAACCTTGTACCAAGGTAATATTAAGCTCATAAAATGAATTGGGTAGTGGCCTCTCTTCTTCCCTTCCTCGAAAACAGTGTATGTATGATAGGAATTACTGGCTCCCTGAAGGATTTGTAAGACTTACCTGTAAAACCATCTGGGCCTGAAGTTCTTGGCAGAATTGGGGGAAGGCAGACTTCTGATTAGTGATTCAGAATCTTTAAATTTATTCAGGCTTTCAGGCTTTTTTAATTTTGATAACATTTTCCCAGAAAACGAATTTTTCAAATTCACTGGCATACAGTTGTTCATAATATTCTGATACTTTCAAAAATCTCTGCAGTATATAAAGTTGTATCATTTTTTCATTCTTAACATTATTTTCTCTTTTTAAAATAAGTTTTTTAAAGGTCTATTTGATTAATTTTTTGATTACTTTTAGTTTTTGCTATTTAGAAATTATTTTCTTAATTTTTTTCTTTAGATTTTCTTTGGATTTCCTTTTCTGGCTTCTTAAGTTGAAGTTAACTCATTTACTTTCAGTCTTCCTTGTTTTTTTTTGTTGTTGTTGTTGTTTTAAATAAAGGCATAACAAGCAGACCACTTTAGGAGTATTTTTAAGTTCCCAAGCAGATTAAAAAAAAAAAAAACTTTTTTGATGCTGATTTTCATTTCATTTGCTGTGAGGATGGAGATGCATCTATATATACATTTGTTAAAACAGTTGAGACTTCTTTTGTGATCTAGCATGTGGTCAATTCTTGTAAATGTTGCATGTATACCTGAAAGGAATATGTATTTCTTATCCCCTGGGTATAGAGATCTTTTGATCTATTAGATAAAGTTTAAATTTGGCTGCTGCACTCTTATGAAGGTTTTTGCTTGATCTGTTTCTGGTAGAGTTGGTTTAAAATCTCCCTCTGGGACTGTGGACCTGTCAATTTTGCCTTTTACATTTTTTCAGGTTCTTTTTTTTTTTTTTGCTTTATAGAGTTCAAGTACCATCATGGCTGTGCTGTTAGGTAGCTAGTTCAAAATGGCTTTATTGAGTATTTTCATTTTATTATGATAGTCTCTTTATCTGTAATAATAATTTTTTTCCCTTAAGTTCTATGTTTTTTCACATTAATATTGCTTTCACCAGGTTTTTTTTGGGGGGGGGGGCTTGATATATCTTTACCCACCTTTTTGTTCTTAATCTTTCTGCATAGTGTCAACTAGGTAGCTCCTATAAACAACATGGCAAAACCTTGGTGTTACTGCAGATTCAGTTCTAGACCATGGCAATAACATGAATACTGCAATAGGCTAAGTCACACGAATTTTCTGGTTTACCAGTGCATATAAAAGTTATGTTTACATGACACTATAGTCTATTAAGTGTGCAATAGAATTATGCCTAAAAAAAACAACACCTGAATTAAAAATACTTTATTGCTAAAAAACGCTAACCATCGCCTAAGCCTTCAGCAAGTCATAGACCATCAAAGATCACTGGTCACAGATCACCATAGCAAATACAACAATAAAGAAAATGTTGGAAATACTGCAAGAATTACCAAACTGTGACACAGAGATACAAGTGAGAAAATGCTGCTGGGAAAATGCTGCTGGTAAACTTACTTGTTGCAGGGTTGCCACAAAACTTCAATGTGCACTATCTGTGAATTGCAATAAAACAAGGTATGCCTGTACCTGGATTTTCCACCTATCCAGTCTGTTTAGTCTATTTACATTTATGGTGAGTACCAATTAATTAGATTTATTTCTATCATGTATGTATTTTCTAAATGTAACATTTTTCCTTTGTTTCTGCCCTGCCCACCTTCCTGCCTTCTATTAGACTGATAGGTTGTCTCTATTCTTTTGCTTGTCCCTACTCTCTCCCTCGTTCCCCCACCTCACACAGCCTGGGGAGCTGTAGCAGAGACTGTTAGACTCGTCGCCTACCTCACACACGGTAACTTTTTTTCCTACTTCAAAACAGAAAACTTACTTCTAGCTGGGTGCACTGCTGACCAGAATAAAAAGACACTTCCCAGCTTCCTCGGCAACTAGGTACAGCAAATGAGATGTCGCTAAAGTGCTATATGAGACTTCCAGGAAGTCTCTTTAAAAGGGAAGAGGCTCCAATTGCCATCTTGGACCCGGAGAAGGGATGCCAAGCACTAGGATGGTAGAGCAGAAAGACAGAAGGAACTTGTCTCTAATAACCTTAGAGCTGCTATACCAGTGCTGGGATAACTTCTCCTGTACTTCATTTACAGAGAGAGAAATAAATGTCTCTCTTTTTTTTTTTTTTTTTTTTTTTGCGGTACGCGGGCCTCTCACTGTTGTGGCCTCTCCCGTTGCGGAGCACAGGCTCTGGACGCGCAGGCTCAGCGGCCATGGCTCACGGGCCCAGCCGCTCCGCGGCATGTGGGATCTTCCCGGACTGGGGCACGAACCCGTGTCCCCCGCATCGGCAGGCAGACTCTCAACCACTGCGCCACCAGGGAAGCCCTGTCTCTCTTGTTTAAGCCACTAATTTGGGGAGGGAGCGTTCAGTTGTTTAGTAGCTGAACGCAATTGGCCATACAGAAATTATAGATGGTTCTAGAATTTTTATTTAAAAATTCACATTTGACTACCAAATTTAGAAAACAAAAGTGATTCTTTTCTAGTTAATTGAACAAATCGAATATGTTTTATAAACAATATATTTATGATTAATGTATTGTATAAAATACATTTTATAAAATTCTGTGTTCAACTCTGTTTCTTGTGTCCCATGCGCTCCTTCTAGGTTCACTTTCCTTCTTGCTGGATGAGAGAGGTTGAAGCTGACATGCAGAGAGAAGCTGAGGGACAAGAGGAGGGGCCCTAAGGGTATTCTAGTCTATGCTCCTGTGTCCTTACCCCTCCCCTGCCTTTCTGGATTTTTGATTATACAAGCCTACACACTGTGCTTATCTGTTGTCACCTGGGGGCAAAGAATCCTGACGAAAAGAATAGAAAGCTACTGAATAGATGTGTTCTTGTGGCATTTGCCTAATTTATCCACAGGGAAGTAACCAAAAATAATATAGATTTAAATTTTTAGAGAGGAAGTTGATTTAAAAAAAAAAAAAGTTAAAAATGAAGAAGAAAAAATATACTGGAAAAGCACCAGAAGAGAAAGATAAAAATGAAGGCACTAAAAATAATGAGTCCCAGAATGCTGCCTAATTTATCAAACTTGTCAACAGCAGCAGTTAAGAGTAGAAATCTGTTCTTTAAGGGGAAAAAAAATCCCAGACTGAAGTTATCAAACAGTATTAGACCTCAAAGGAACAATAAAAAGCAGAAATAACTGCCAATAATACATCTTTTTTTTTATATACATCTATTTAAATACATCTATTTAAAACACCCTAAGGACAATACTTAAATACTAAACTTCCTCTTAAACCTCTATCTGGTCATGTTGTATTCAGATACAACAGAAAGACGGTATATGTTACAATTTATTTCAAGATTTTTTTTTTAAGCCAGGCCCTGTCTTCAGCACAGGGCTGAAGTTTATTTTGTCAGGCATATACTATACCTGTAGTATACTGCTTTTTTTTTTTTTTAAAGATCTGACTAAGACTTTCCCATTAATGACTACAGTAGGATAAAAGGCCCAAATTTAAGAAGAGCATTTCATCTGGGACACAAACAACTGTTTTACCAAGCCATGTTAAAAAACAAACAAAACAGGATTAAGAATTCTATTGTAACACTCACTTTCAATATGTTCTTCAATTTGATTTACTATAATCACCTACCAAGCAGAGCACACATACATTCTCTATAACATACATCAAGAGGGAATCTATGAAATTAAATGGATATTTAAAAAAGACAGTAGTTACCTTTGATGCAAGGTTGTCTACTAAAGCAATCATAGAATTCTTAAATAAGGTGGCAGCAGTCAGAGGTCTCTTGGTCACCTCTGTAATGCTCAGTTTGCCTTCGGGCCACATATTCTTCAGCACAGGATTTGAACTGAGAAGCACAGGAAGAGTGGTTTGAATGCTACATTCATATAAGCTGAATATGAATTGCTAAGCAATCCTGTTGAACTGTATCCTGGGAGCCACGATTGCATTGCAGACAGAACTCACAAGCCCTGATTGGAAAAATGATTCCATCCAGAAAATTAGGCTGAGAGTATAATTACAGATACTGCACCACAGAGTGAGCTGTGTCCAAACGAGACCACATTTGAAAAAGTCTTTAAACTTCTTTAAAGTGACCTCGATGTTATTATTATGCAGGATCCTCAAATGGTTGCATAGCTCTGGTACCATATACCTAAAATAAAATGGTTTTGGCGGTCGTTAAAAGAATGAGAACAAACCACTAGTAGGAAAACAATCCTCAATGTCATGGGCAGAAGTCATGAAAGAGAAAGCATCTTTTAATTGAAACAAATATTCATACAGTACAGGTCACAAAAAGCCAGGTCTTTCAAAAAGCACAGATAGGAATAGAAAATAACCACTTTTACATTGTCATCTAGTAAATCCCTTTACTGCAGCTGAATTATGAACACATTTATAGGTAGCACCGGCGGTTACAATATTTTATTGATGTGACACTAAGACGGCTGCAATCCAATTCTTAAAGTGTACTTGAGGCCAGTTTTCAGGCTAAAAATGATATACTGTATTTATTTGGCTCAGTGGAGACATTTTTATAAACATGTACAGTGGTCTCGGCTCTGATTTTCTTCCTGTTTCATTTTGGGTGCTTTTGATTTTTTAAAAATTTTTATTGGAGTATAGTTGATTTACAATGTTGTGTTGGGACTGACATATACACACCACTATATATAAAATAGATAACTAATAAGGAGCTACTGTATAGCACAGGGAACTCTAAACAATACTCTGTAATGACCCATATGGGAAAAGAATCTAAACAAGAGTGGATATATGTACATGTGTAACTGATTCACTTTGCTGTACAACTGAAACGAACACAACATTGGGTGCTTTTGATTTTAAAGTAATTGGAACTCGAAATGTTGCTTGCATCCTGGAAACTTTTCTCTCGTCAGAATTTTTTTTTTTTAATTGGGGATTGAGAATAGAAAAGACCTAACATGGATTTTTTTTTTTTTTCTAACTGTGTTTACTGCTGCCATCATTTTGCCCACTTTTCTTTTCCTGATATAAAACTGAGAAAATTGAGTT
Source organism: Tursiops truncatus (assembly GCF_011762595.2). Lineage (NCBI taxonomy): Eukaryota > Metazoa > Chordata > Mammalia > Artiodactyla > Delphinidae > Tursiops > Tursiops truncatus. Next base: position 18,110,968 of record NC_047053.1, read on the forward strand.
GGTTCCCCAAACACCTAGTAAATTTCTGTACAAAAAGGCTCTAAATAATAGCAGCAAACTGCCAGAATGGATGACAAGAGTGAGGAAGATAAACGGTGAGGTGAAGACTGACTGCGTCTGTGAATGAAGGCAGAAAAAGAAAAACAGTCCTAACCCTCGCCATTGCCAGCAAGCTGGGACAACTACCATCAAAAGTGGCTATAAAATAATGCATGATCTGTGGTTCATGGACCCAGTTTTATTACCTTCTATTCCTATTCCATAATTTTCCAATGATACACGTATCAATAAAAATGACCACATAGGGCTTCCCTGGTGGCGCAGTGGTTGAGAGTCCGCCTGCCGATGCAGGGGACACGGGTTTGTGCCCCGGTCTGGGAAGATCCCACATGCCGCAGAGCGGCTGGGCCCGTGAGCCATGGCCGCTGAGCCTGCGCGTCCGGAGCCTGTGCTCCGCAACGGGAGAGGCCACAGCAGTGAGAGGCCCGTGTACGGAAAAAAAAAAAAAAAAAAAGACCACATAAATGTTTATTGCTTTTCCTTAACTTTTCCATTTCAATCTTTAGCAGAGAGAGAACTTGAGGCAATGGTTCTCAACCTTTAGTGCCCACAATGCCTGGATGCCTTCCTAACACCTCTGGAATAGAATTTCCAGAAACTAGAGCGTGTGCACTTTGAAAATCCTGATGCACATCAAAGACAGAAAATCACTGGCTTTTCTGCCCTCAGCTGCACCTTACTCCCTTTCGGTCTTGTTTCAGACACTATCTTGTAAATGAAGGGAGGGGGGAATGTTGAGAATGAAGGAAATAAGATGTTTATTATTATTACATTATTAAACAGTAGAACTGATGCATAATGAATCAAAACAGACACATACAATTGTTTTAAAGAAAAAGAACTTTCAGGCCAGTAAGTCAACATACTTTTCAAACTTATTTAAAAGAAACTTTCTCTTAAAAGGGAAGCTTATTTATCCAGAAACCCAGTACATCTAACAGATAAGGCGGAACTTAGCTGGCTAACGAGGGAGTGGTAAAGAGCGATCTGTGCACCTCGCATGCCACCTGCTTGCCCCTTGCCTCCTTCCCTTTATATATACACACACATGCATGTGCCTGCACACGTGCACGGATACTCTACAGAACTAGAGGTCCAGGCATTACTCTTTAAACAGATATAAAGAAAGAAAGGATTGAATTTGGAAAGGTCATTTAGCCATGGCAGCTCCGAAAAGGCAAAGGTAGCCCACCTAAACACCATCTAGGAGGATGGTTTTAACCAAAATCATTGCAAGACTTTCCATCCCCCTGGCAAGGCCTTTCCTACTACGGAGATATATACAAGTTGCAATGAACAGACTTTTAATGTCTTTATACCTTTGGCAAGACCATCCCTGTTGTGAAATGGATTCATCTTAGACTGATGCCCTTAATCGTTGGATTTATCTAAGTCCTTTTGTTCTGATTCCAGGCTTACCAAGCAATTAAGCATTCTATAGGTAATATTTTTCACGGTCAATTAACAGAGTTCTATTTGACTTCCCAGGCAGGTTTTCCAATAGGGAAGAAGAGCCTGTTATCCCCATGCAAGTGTTCCATACCATGAGACCGTTAGACTGTCCACTGGAGATAAATCTGCTCGCTGGTCTGTTTCTGCATTGGTCCTGTGAGCTGGGGGTTACGTGAATCCACCACCAGAAGGTGCAGCTGTTCTCTGTGAGCTGAACCTCTGGGCTGTGATAATTCAAGAAGGTAACCAATGCCACCCTGTGCAGCCTCCTGGTACACAGCCTGCTGCCTTCCCCGGGCAACACACCCTGACTTTGTCACTGGCCGACTGAGGCCGTTTTTCCGATTTGACTTTTTGACATTTTCTACACACAGAGCAACGCCAGACTCTTTGATTTCTCTCTCAAAATGGGTGCATCTTACCTGATAAACCGAGCATTGAAACTTCTTTCTGAAACTCTCTTCTCCCCAAACCAGCCCTTACATGGGTCCCCTCTCACATTCCCACATCTCTGTGACTTTCTAGTGGTGACGGCTCCATCTCTGCTCTTGGAGGCTTCATCCATACAGATGAACCATTTTATACCAAAACCTCTTGAAAGAACTGTTGAAACACACTTTCTCCACATTCTCATTTTCTGCATTCTCTTGCGCCCACTTCCATCAGACATCTTGTCTTCACGACTCTAATGAAGCCAGTGTTGTCAGGGTCCCAATGACCTTCATGTTTGCAAATCCAATCGTGAATCTTGGTCCTCACAGGACTCTGCTCTTGACAGTGTTTGACTCAGTTTATCTTTTTTACTTGACCTGGCCTCCCTGACACCAGATTCCTGGCTTTCTTCCTAACTCACAGGCGTGCTCTCAGTTTCCTTTGCTAGTTCCTCTTTCCTTGCTTGACTCGAAATGGTAGAGTATCTCAGGGATTCATCTTTCAACCAACCTCTTCTCTCTTTTATTTTTTCTCTCTGCTCACCCTAGACAAACTCACCCAGGACTATGGCTTTAAATACTATCAACAGACTGGTGACCATGAATTTACATCTCTAGTTCCGCCTCTACTCTGAGCTCTAAACGCACACAAACAATCGCCTATTTGGCATTTTCAACCGGATGCCCAAAACGCACCTCCGACAAAACATATCCAAAACGAAACTCTTGATTTCCCCCCAAAATGAGCGCCTCCTCTTGTCTTTCCCGCAGTCAAGCATCCCTTCCCCATTGCTCAGGCATCGTCTTTGATTTCTGTTTTTCTCACATCACACACCCTATCCATCAGCAAATCTTGCTGGCTCCACTTTCAAAACATCACCCACTCAGACCACTTTTCATCATCTCTGTAACCCCATCCATGCCTCAGCCTGGATCACTAAACGAGCCTCCTACTTGGTCTCTGCATGTCTACTCTTGCCCTTTACAGTCTGGGTTTTACACAGCGGCTCCAATGATTTCTTTAAAATAGAGATCATGTCACATCATCCATTCCAATGGCTTCCCATCATGCTTGGCTCATGGACTCTTCATGAGCTGGGCCCTGTGGACCTCTCTGCAGTCATTCCCAATCGCTCTCCCCTCCCCTCACTGATTTCAGCCACACTGGCCTTCCTCCCGTCCTCAACACACCCAAGCTCGTTCCCACCTTAATGCCTTGGTGAACTAGCCCTTCTCTCTGCCTGAATGCTCTCCCTCTCTTCCCCGCCATGTTCATGGTTCACGCTCTCACTTCCCTCAGGTCTCAGCTCAAATGACCCCTCTTTTAAGAAGCCTTTTCCGACCACCCTACCTGTAATGCCTCCCCGGCCCTTCCTGGTCTGTACCCTTCAATTTCTCACCTACTTTACTTTTCTTCACAGCACTTGTTACCACCTGAAAGTTCGTTGTTTTATTGTTTTATTAACTGTCATCTCCACTAGAATAAAAGACCTCGGGAGGGCAGGGGCTTTGTACCCCAAGAGCACAGAAGAAAGTGTAGCTCAGAGGTGCTCCATATACCTTGTCTGAACTACTGACCAACAGGCTGAGTAGACTTAATACATGAGCGACAACACTTTAATCCAAAAGGAGCAGCTGGCTAGGAAGCTTCTCTGCTTCGTAGGCCTTCTTTCCAAGGTATCCGTACTGGGTGTGAACTTGCTCTCCTCTGCCTGGTTTTATTTCTCCACAGATTTTTCCCATTTTCTTGGATTGTGAGAAGATTCTGACCACTCAGGATCTATCACCACTGACACCACAGCCACTCTGATATCAGGGTGGTCCCTTGGCTGGAGACACTACAAAGACGCTACAGTGGGAATCTGAGTATGTAAAGCTTTCGGCTGGGCCAGAGGTTATCTGACAGTCTCCCATGGCCACTGGCCCGGCCGGGGGACTGCTGCGTACACTGGCGGGGGTGTTGGAGGATGGCGGCAATGAACAGAGAAACTGAGGCGACCCAAGGGAAATCAAGGAACATCATATTAATAACAGGGTTCCTGCCCTAAGTTTACAGATTTTATCATCATAAAGTAATATATTATTTCACTCATTAAGTATGGTCAAGCAGAACTAGAAAAATTACCAGAAACTCTTAAAATTGTCACATAAAATAACGGGCATACATATTATGTAATATACATGTCAAAGAGCTTAACATAAAGACAAATAATACAATTTCAATCCTACCTGTTATACATGAGGCGCTTGAAATCTTGAAATAAAGTGTCTTTGTTTTTGTCAATAAAACCAATGACAGAGTAGCTAGTTGAGAAAAAAGAAAAAGAAAACAGATTATTCACCAAGCGAGAGCCACTTTTAAGCTTTTCTAGAAGTCTACACGCCTTTCCACAGTTAAATTATGCAACCAATCATCTATAAAGCTAATACTGTCCACCCAGTGCTGGGTTAAAGAATAACAAATTCACCTCCTGTACAGAGTGGGTGCTGTTTCTAGTCCTCAAAAGGAGAGCAAACATCAGTGTCATCATTATGATTAAGATCATCATTCTCTACTGGTTTGTTGCTTACCTCAAGGCGATGACTTTTAAAAAGACAGCTGTATTTATCATCCAGCATTCCTAAGATAAAAGCAAAACCGCAACGTACAGGATCTAACAGTCTCATCCGTAGGGAGGTCAAATGACTTGCCTAAGGCTTGCTCACTGTGCTCAGGGTGGGAGAAAAGAATCCAAGAAGAACTGCAAAGGATGGTAAGATTTGGATAAGCAGAAGAGAAAGAGGCAGGCAGATCACACAGGGAAACCGATTAAATGAAAGGGCGGGAGCAGGCACATGCGAGGAGTGCTCAAGAGGAAGTGAAAAGGTCAGTGTCCATGGTTTGGAGAAAGGGACGCGAGCAACGTCTTGAGGGTCCAGCTAAGATTGCAGCTGGTGACAAAGGCAGGAATGGGGGTTGCTCTGCTGTGGTGACTGGCATGGCTCTAGAGGGAGAACACTGGGGGATGAGGGGGGGATAACAGGAAGGGAGGGTTCTACATGAGTACAGCAGGCTGAGAGGAGGCTGGGTAAGTAGCAACCCTACAGAGGCAGCCACTGCTTCCAGCTCTCCTTTCTTGCCTGACTGTATCGTCTTCCTTGTCAATCGCATCGAACCCCGACCTCGCACCAATGTTCCAGCCTTACATGTCTACTTCTGCAAGAACGTTCCTTCAGGCTGTGCTGCCCGTGGGCATACTTTAAGGCCGTCAGGTCCAAAATTAGTTCCTTGCGTCCTCCAACCGCGGTCTTCTTCCTAATACCTGCAAGTCTCTTCTGACTGAGCCCTTGAAGTCACCTGACTCTTCGTCTATCACTGGACCCATACAATTCAAACTTCAGACTCCTTATTTTGGCCTTTAAGACCCATTGTGATTTGATCTCAATCTACTTTTCTAGGCGTTTCTACTTCTCTATGCCACCAAAGGATACGCTCCAGTCAAATGGGCCTAGTTACTACTTCCTAAATAGTTTTAGCCTCCTTTCCCCTTTTTCCTATAAAAATAATTCCTAGCACCCAAGGACCAGCATCTGCCTTCCTGGGTTTACCACACACAGTTAGAAGTATTATACCATTTGCTTATTCTGAATTCTGACAACACATTATTACTCATATGGCAATTATGCTCAACCATCTTTTGCTGTATCAGTGTATGCATATAAATGTGTGTATGTGTATATATATATGGGAGTGTGTATTAATAAATAAATGCACACAACCACGTATGTATGTATGCATCTTACATGGAAAGCTCTTTGTGGGCAGGGACCATACTTTATAAAGTATTGTGCTCACAGAAGATACCCAGCAAAAATCTGAAAAAGGGTTAAGAAGAGCCTAAGAAGAGGAGGGTAAGTCTGAGGCATCAAATATTCCCCTGCGGGGCTGGCTAGCTTTCTGGACTGCGAGTCTGAAAGCCTAGTTATTGTCTCAGCTGTTCCATACACTTGCTGTGTGACCTTGGGTAAGAATTTTACACACTCTGCATAAATTTCTTCATGCCCTGCATGTTCTCTAAGGCCTCTGTCCAGCTCTGCAGTTATGCCAACCTGGGCTGTATAAAAAGTACCCTATAAGTGAGGCCTGGATTTTCAGAGGCAGGTATCTGCGTGGTACTGGATCTTCCCTCTTCAGTATTCTGGAACCTGGAAATAGCACCAGAAAAAGCGGATAATGGCGCCATCCCAGCACTAACGGCTAGTTTGACAGAGGGGGAATGATAATTTTGAGCCATTTTATTTTATGATTCTAGAGTTTTAATTTAAATCAGGAACAGCTATTAAAATTTCCTCAAATGTCTTTTTGGCATCTATAGAGACGATCATTTGCTTTCTGTCGTTGTTTAATTTCTTCCTGTAATGGGTTACATGAATAGAATTCCTAATGTAAAAAATAAGCAGAAAGGAAAAGAGGGGACTTCAAACAAAAACAAGATAGTAAGCAGTGTTGGGTGGGCAAAACATAGTAAGTGTAGCAGACTGGAAAATGCCACCTTTGAAAGACAACCATGTCAAATTCCCTGGAACCTGCGAATGTCACCTTATATGGTAAAAGATGTGATTACGTTAAGGACCTTGGGAGGAGAAATTCATCCCATGTATTCAGGTGGGCCTTAAATGCCATCACAAGTGTAGTTTTAAGACAGAGGCAGATTTAACACAGACACCCTGAAGAGGAAGAGGCAGTGTGACCACAGAGGCAGAGACTGGAGTGATGCAGCCGCGAACCAAGGAATGCTGGCAGCCACCAGACGCTGGGGAAAGCAAGGAACAATCCTCTAAAGCCTCCAGAGTGTGGCCCTGCCGACTCCTAGATTTCTAACTTCTGGCCTCCAGAACTGTGAAAGAATAAATTTCTACTGTTTTACGTCACCAATTTGTGGTCATTTGTTACAGCAGCCCTAGGAAATGAAAATACTAAGGTGGTTATATTTTTTTAGTTTCATTTTCTTCCCCAATTTCTACTTTTATTGTATTATAATCAGAAAATGTAGCTTGTGAGAATTTCACTTTTTCAAATAACTTTTGAAAATTCATATAGTAAACTGGTTTTTGCTCATATAGTTACCCAACCACTAGTAGTTCTTTATGTACAATGGTGACTTTCACCTCTGGGCCTGCAGGCCTGCTATCTCTTCTGCTTGGAATGCCCTCTCTTACTCTTCTCTTCCTAATTCTGTCTTCTGACTAAGCCTCTTTTACTTCTAGGACTCAGCTGGGACATCACTTCCTACAAGGCTTGGCCACACTCCTCACTCTGGGTTAATTACTCCTCCTCAGTGTTCCCATAATGCCTTGCGTGTCTCCAATTTAACCCTTTCTGTTCTCCATTATAACGACTTATCATGTATTCTGCCTGTATCCTCCACTAAACTGTTAGCTCCTTCAGGGCACGGCCCATATTACCCACCTTTCTATCCCAGTTCTTAACGTACTTCCATGGTTTATTTAACCATCAGCTGATTCTGACTGAGTGCCAACAATGCCAGGAACTGTGTATGGTCACGTGGTGTGTCTTCAATAAATGTTTGAAAAGCAAGGGATGAATGAAGCTATGGCAATGTTTTAAGTGAAGAAATTAAAATATACTGGCATATGAAATGGCTGGAAAATGCAAATGAATACGAAAAGCAATTTCCATTTTCCTTGACTATATTTTCTGAAGCGAGGCTGCATGCAAATCAGCACATCGGGTACCACAGTAAGATACTCACACCACGTCACCTGCGTAATGTCGAATTCGAAAATCTCGATCAAACTCCAGGATTTTGTCCGAGGCGCAGAGCTAAGAAATCAAGAAGGGGATGATCTTGAAAACAGACATTCTCTCTTCCCTGAAAATATATTCCAACTTAATAGGAGAGGATAATCATGTCACAAATCACGATATCATTAGGAAGGAAATCACACTGAGTGGGGCTTGATTTAATTTGGCACATGTGGTAAAGACTGAGAACTTTCACCAGAGGTCCACATAGTCAGACTTCATTTCTTGGCCGAGGGACCAAGTTCTGGATGATGGAAGGTGAGTTCAAGTGAGCTGAGGCTGTTCAAGGCCAAAGCAGGTAAGAAGTGGGTGATTCTCCTCTGTACTTTCTTTTCACCTCCCACTAGTTGGATGCAGAGAAGGATAGTCCCCAGGGGCTGGAAGAGCCAGAAGATGGAAGAAGGCTGGTTCCCTGGGAGGGACTTCTATTGTCTATGACACTTAAATCTTGGCTGCTATCTTAACACAGCCCAGCCTACCTTGACTGACAGAGTCTCTTTCTCCTCCATGTCCCACTTAAGGAGGACCATATTGAGGGTTTGCTATCTCCTAGGCATGGACATCTCATTCCATACTCACAACTGACATCTAAACTAAGTATTATGGGCTCTCTTTTACATACATGGAAACTAAGGTTCAAAGAGATTAGGTAACGGGCCCAAGGTCCAGCTGGTAAGCGGTAGCTCTGGGAAGGATTCTTGGGACTGAATGCAACGTCTGTGCTCTCCTATGTACACAACAACCTGGCTCACCTGTCTTCTGCTAAGCCGGGACTCCAGGTCTATTGCTTCCCAGATCAACCTTCTGCGGCTGTTTCTCACTGAAGAGGAACTTTATGGGAAGGCAGTTTTTATATAGCCCTGGGTCTCTATAACTTTCTGCAATTTCCTTATTACAGTAGCACCTAGATTCTTTGACCGCCCTGTGAAGGATCACTTGATATCCTACAGATTCAAAAGCAGACGTCTAAGAATCCCTAAGCATCGAGTGCAGTTACATACAAACACCACTTGACTTGTAGTGTCAGACAACAAACAACCCTAACCAGGCTGGTGGGTTCTATGTGGATGTCTAGATTATTAAAGGAATAATTAGCCTATTAATTCAACAAATGAATAATTATAGGAAGTCAGTGTCAGACTTCCGAGGTTCCAATCTTGGCTCTCCCACCTACTTGCTCTGTTTCCTTTAGTAATCACTTATTTCAGAGAGTTGGTCTGGAGGTTAAATGAACTATGGAGACCAAAGTGTCTAACATTCAGAGGGGTCTCATTTAATTCCTCTTTCCTTCTCTCTCTCTTATGAACCACTTTTACAAAACCCTTTTACTTATCAAATGCCCAAAGGAAAAGGACCCAAGAGATATCTATACTATTATAATTGAATATTCTTACATTTGGATACTGCCAAGTCTTAACTGATCTAAACACAGAAGTTTTTAGATTTTTCTTTACTTTATAAAAAATAATACAAGTTATGTATTTATCATTCAACTTTATATGTTAATAATATTTTAGAGTTATTTTATGGTTTATTGGATCATCTGCCTGCCTCTCCATGATAACTTTAAGGCATGAGAAACAATTTAGCCCCTAAATAAGCATAAGCCAGAAACTTCTTATTTAACCTGCCAATAATTCTAGCTAATCATTAATAACCAATAGCAATGATAATACCTGCTTTAACATACAGAATAATAGCACTTATTTAACAGAAAGACTCATAGTGATGGAAATATCCTGACAGCTTGGTTATTTCATTTCTTTCCTTCATTAGGCAAAAATCCCAGAAAAGAACACACAAAAAACTTCCATCTCAGGATTTGTCTGGGGGAGGATGCTGAGGGAGAAAGGAGCCACCTGGTCTGAGAGTTGGGAAAACCTGGGCTCCCACATTAAAAAAAAAAAAAATTCCACCTCCACAGATAAATTACTATTTAGCATTTCCTATCAAGTCAGTAGCAGCTGCTTAAAAGTACCGTACGTACAGTTTCTACTGTAAATATGAAATTATATTTCAAAATATTTGGTTGATAAATCCGAGTGTATAAATGGCCAAGGTGAAACATAACAAAATGAAGTGATTTCTCACATGAGAATCATAGTTATTTATTTAAACAAAGTGGAGCCTTGCCTGTTTTAGTTTGGAATTCAATATTTCAAAAGATCTATTTGGTATGATTGTGCCCAATTCAACTGAATTTAACAAACACAGATTGTCTACCAATGCCAGGCGAGTCTCCAAAACCTGAATTGTGATTATAAAGGACATTTATACCCAACCCCTCAGAGACAGGACACTTGCCCTGTAATCATGCCGTCTTTAAAAGCACCACTCTGAATTATTTACGTGGCTTCTAACTTGGCTCACTGCTCTGTCCCCAGCACCCAGGACTGTACCTGGAAAATGAGACGCACTTAAGTATCTGTGTTATAAATAGGAAATGACTGAAGGAATAACCCTAGCTAGACCCCTAATGTCAAAGATCAGACTGTAGCATCTGAAAGCTGACTTACAGCACACTACAAGTTAGTCCTCAGTAACAGACCAAGGAGAATATGTTAGAAATAAACTAGTCTAAAATAAATATCAGCCAGTAATCTATTTCTTGATGATCTGTGCTTTCTCCAGTTAGTTGGGGGAATCTTACTGTTCTGATTACATAATTTCAGAAGGGACAAAGTCAGAATACAGATTTATTCATGCTAAAAAGTGGCAGTGGGTCATAGATTTATATGGAATTATGGAGGAGCAGAAACGTTGGCCCCTTTCCTTCTGGAAGTGAAGAAGAATGGGGCCTGTTTTTCTTTCAGTTTATGGTTGTTAGACAAGCCTACATTTGTAGGGAACACCTAGGGGTGATGGCGTGTCTCTTCTATGCCAAGTATTACGGCAAACATACTATATGCGAGGCACAGCACAAATGTCGGATAACCACGACTGCCACCAACTATCATGGAGATACGATCTGCTTGTAACATTTTTAGAATGTGAAAAATAGGGACTTAAGAAGGATAACCATTCATTTCAGGAATGAGTTTCCTTGTAACACTAGGATTTCAGCTAGAATTTCTCTGTTTTCAAGAAAGTCACATAGTCGAAAGAACTACAGCAGAGAACACATACTACATTTTTGTAACTGAGGATTACAGTAAAAAGTCAAGGACAAAAGCTATTTTCAGTGCCAGAATTATCAGATGCAGGAGCAAAATCCTAGCACATGAACAAGGACTCTGTATCTATTGGTTATAAATGACATCATGCTTTCTAAAGAATCATGTTCATTTTTCCTACCTCTAGCAAATTGAATAGTCTAGAGCGCCCTCTCCTGGACATTATGATGTCTATCAATCTCGCTATCCTATAAACCAGAAAGGCGGAATTTATCCACAGCAATACATCATTTCATGGATGTTTATGGTCCTTCTCACTTGAGTGGACATTCTTTCAACCCAACATATAAAGTCATTTAATTCTGTCAAACGATGAGGAAAATCTTAATGATCAAAATGAGAGGAAGTTCTCATTATATACACTACCTTTCGGCTGGAAAAATGACCATGTTTGCCCAATTTACTGTTAAGCGCTTCCAGGAACATCTCATCGGTGACTTTGCCGACATTCATGCAGGCGTCATCCAGGATGGCAATGATGCCCCTGTGCTGCTGCTCCACGAGGTCCACGATGATCTGATTGTTGAAGTAATCAATCTGTAGGACACAACAAAGGGGCAATTCCAGAGGGAACGGAAACCAGGAACAGGTGCAACAGCAATGCCTCCATATGTATCAGGAATTTAAGTCACTTTGGCGTCAAAGAGGTGAACAACACTAATGAGGGATAACGCTAAAATGAGCACACATTCTAACAGAGGTTTTTTTTAAAATGTATTTGTGGGGCTTCCCTGGTGGTGCAGTGGTTGAGCATCCGCCTGCCGATGCAGAGGACATGGGCTCGAACCCTGGCCAGGGAAGATCCCACATGTCGAGGAGCAGCTAAGTGCGTGCGCCACAGCTACTGAGCCTGCGCTCTACAGCCCGTGCTCCACAACAAGAGAGGCCACGACAATGAGAAGCCCGCGCACTGCAAGGAAGGGTAGCCCCCGCTACTCTTACAAGAGAAAGCCCGTGCCCAGCAACGAAGACCCAACACAGCCAAAAATAAAAACAAACAAATAAATAAATTTATTTTAAAAAATGTATTTGTGGACTTTTTATCATAAAACATTTTGTCTTAAATGAGTACAGCTCCAGGCAAAAATTATAAAGTAATGTTTCTCCCTTCGCTAACTCTTGTTTTAATCCTGTCTTCATATCCTGCACCTAATCTTATTCATCAGACCCTCAATCTGTTGGCTGTTAACCGCAAGACCCAGATTTCACTAAGTACCAACAAATAACCTTGAGGTATTCATTGATATTGAACTTGATGGAGTTAAGGTGTTTCCGAGAACTTGCATTTTTAGTTACACGGCCCTGGCTGACTAAAAATCCCCAAGAGTATCTCCTTCAGTTTTCCAAAAGTTAAAAAGCACATATGGGTCTAACAGAGGTTTCCAGGGTACAATATAAAAAAATTTAATTCTGAGATATAAGTATCCGTAAAGAATAAGCTTTTCATTTGCTTCCACAAGGCTGAATAAAGTTGTAAATAACTGCATGCTCTCTAGCCACCTCAGCACACACAAGGTCTGTGTAATAATCCTCTTCTACACCTGTCTATTCTGATAGCTGCAGCCTACATACACACAGAAAGCACACATGGCCCTGACTCAGGAAAGCTGTAGTACCTCATTTGAAGACGGGCAGCTTATACATTTTAATCTTGTGTGTTGATGTGTCCCACCTCACTTAGGAGGTACTTGAACTGAGAGTCATCCCCACTACCTTCTGTAAGATCGACACACTCACAATAGAGTATTACTGTGTCTCATGGATCCCTGTTCAATGCTATTTAAAATCCAAGGGCTCGTGCCAGCTATCTGTCTGTGGCTTTCAGCTCCATCCCTAGTCTTGCAAGTCCTCCTCTGTATTCCATGGACTGAAAGTCTGCAAACTGGGTGGCTTTTCTGCAAACTTTGTTTTTTATACTTTTCTGGTTTGTCTAAATCAGTGATTCTCAATAGAGGGTGACTCTGCCGCCCAGGGGCATTTGGCAATGTCTGGAGACATTTTAGGTGGTCGTGACTAGTAGAATGCTGCTGGCATCCAGTGGGAAGAGGCCAGGGATGCTACTAAACATCCTACAAAGCACAGGACAGACTCACAACAGTTATCGGGTCTAAAGTGTTAGTACAGAGATGGAGAAGCCCTGGTCTAAGTATTCACTTTTATTGTGGGCACTTAGTACATTTCTCATTATGGAGAAAAGTTATTTCTATCTTTGGAAAAAATATGCTTAAAATATTCAAAAAGCAGGAACTCTGTATTAATTAACAGCTGAAATCGTAGACTTTGTGACTATGGAATTAAAGATTAAGTCTTTTGTGCCAAGAACAAAAGAATTAAGTTCCCCAAATTCCAACTGTGTAACTAAAAGTGATTAGTCTTTGCTGGAGAGTCCAGCAGCTTCTGGTTCACAGTTTAATGCGGCTTCAAACATTGCTTACAGTCGTGGGTTTCAAACTAGGTTCTTCCAGCAACCTGGTATTCCCAGGAGGTTTCTTAGCGGATGCAGGGGACAAAGAGAGATGAGAGGGGATGGCTCAGGGGCACAGGGCTCTGGGGCTCCCACCCTCACTCCAAATAGAGCAGCTTTGTGCCTGAGAGTCAAGTTCTCAGCACCTAAAAATGACTTGTAAACTTGCACCAAAATCATGTAAAGGCGAATCAATTAGGGAGACAAGACATTATGAATCTCTTGGTGGAAGTTCACATACCACCTATGAAATAGACGGTGATCCCGACACCAGTCAAGACTCTAGATCTAATAACCAATGTACAAGACGTATAAGGAACAGAGAAACAGATTAGGTGACACCTCGGGAACCCCATTAGCAAAATCCAGACAGTGGGAAACTCTAAAGAACAAATGACTTATTCTCTCAACAAAAGATTGCAAGGAAAACAGAGAGAGAGAGAGAGAGAGAGAGAGAGAGAGAGAGAGAGAGAGAGAGAGAGGGAGGGAGGGAGTGAGGGTGGGGAGAGAGAAGAAAAACGATGGATGTTCAAGAGGCGTATCAACCAATCACAGCGTAAGTAACTTATTTGGATCCAAATTCAAACAAACTGTAAAAGCAAAACCAAAAGCTCTAAGACAATTGAGGAAATGTGAAATGTGAACACTGGCTGCATATTTGATGACATTAAGGAATTACTGTTAATTTTTTAGGTGTGATAATGGTGTCGTGCCTATGGTTTTTCATAAAAGTCTTTATCTTTTAGAGAAACACACTGAAATATTTACAGATGAAATAATGTGATGTCTGAGATTTGCTTCAAAATAATCTGGGGGTGGGTGGGGTACAGATGACACAAGACTGGCAATTCCCTGATAACTATTAAAGCTGAGTGATGGGTACAAGGAGTTTATTATATTGTGACCTCCGCTCTTATGTGTGCTTGAAATTTTCCATAATAATTTTTTTTTTAATTAATCACTATGTTCTAAAGTTTGGGGTTTTTAAAGGAAATACTTGCCCAGAATGGAGATCCTAATTTGGGGACCCGGGCTGTATTCAGTAACTATTATTTTGGAGTGAGCTTTCTGTTACCGCTAGGTCATATTTTTCTTGCTTTATTTCACTAAGAATTGTTTTAAAGGGCTTTTGCTCCTTTTTCAGATGCTTGGAATAGTCTCCTGCAACTGTTGACTTTTCCCTTTATCAACTATGCCTGTGGAATTTGATATTCTGATTGTTAAAGGGTATTTTGGACCAGTATCTCTGAACCACATCTGAATAACAAGTTTTATGATTAAGTTTGCTATAAAAACCTAAGCCCCAGCTATAATCGTGTATTATGTTATGCAACAGATTCGTTCTAAGAAAGCTGCGTGTAAACTTAACTGAATTGAATTCCATCTTAAATATGCAATGAGACTTCACTCTTTGAATCAAAACTGTAGGTATTCCTATTAAAAATAATACACCCTTTGCTTTATTTGTAAATATGTAGAATTCATACTACTATACTTGAACAAAATTGTTACAGTATTCTAACATTTAACACACGATGGATGGAAGGCAAAGAAGAAATTTGAAGCAGGAAATCTGGTTATCATACCAGTATCTCCTTTTTCTGAATGAGAGGAGATGGAAAGTAGGAAGATGGGAAGGAATATAAAAGTAATTTAAATACAGCATTTCAAATAGCTTTTTACTGCTTACACTGGATATCAAAATACAAATACGGACTTCATTATCTATACTATTTGGCAAAAGGATAAACACAGAAATTTACGGAAACTCAGAGAAGTTTTTGATTTCTTTATGTCTGTCCTCAAAATTGTTTAAAAATACAAATTTCAAAGAAAATTACAAGGTCCCATTTCTATCGTGAACAGGAGGTCTAACTGTCATGTTTTTAGCTGTGATCTGTGGTATTGCATCCTGCATCAATCATACTGTCTGGCTGTATCTTATCGGGCTAGTGACAAATACAAAGTTCACAGAGAGCCAGGAGAAGAGAGGTGATAACTGTTGTGTGACACAAAGGAAAGTAAATGGAAATCAAAGTTAATACACCTGTTTTCATGCATGGGTTTCAGGGAATATGAACCTCATTAACCAAAGACAATAAAATGCCACTTGGCTTACAAAGTAGGAGAAGAAAAAAGGAGAAATAAGAGCAAAAAAAGAAAGAAGGAAGGGGAAGAAACTCAGTTGGAAGCAAAGTTCAGCCAATTGAAGGCGAAAGTTGCTGCTCTGAATAACTTATAAATGATGCTAAACTCTAACAAATGTGAATCAAAAAACCTATGTGGTACCAGCTGTAAAGTGAACATAAGTTTACTGATTTTCAACTCAGCCTTTTCTGGGCACCAACCAGACTCCGACCAAATTAGAGAAATCCCACCTATCAACCCTGAAAATGAACTGTAATATTTCAATATCCTAAAAAGGAAAGCTAAGGTTTAGGTGTTTCAAGCACCCAAGAAGACCAGCAGGTACCCAAGATGCTAAGAGTTGACGTTATCGTGAACAGTCTGTACGAGTCCACTCACGTGCTTCCAGGGGATCCCTTCCCGCTGGTACTCCTCCTGTTCTTGCTTCAGGACCAGCTGAATAAACAGCTGCTGGAGCTTCTCATTGCAGTAATTGATGCAGAATTGTTCAAAGCTGCAAGAAAAGGAGTCAATTAGGCTCAACCAAACAAACAAAAAACAATAAGGCTTTCAGTACCTTATCCGGTTTACCTGTTGTTGTCGAAGATTTCAAAGCCGTAGATATCCAAGACACCTATAACCGTGTTCTTCCCGTGGATGGTGGTGTCAGAGTTCTTGACCTCAATAATATCATTGATGCGAGAAACAATCCAACAGAAAAGGCGCTCATATATGGCCTGTGATGAAAATGACATCGTAAATTCTTGCCCGTTGGAAATGAGTCCCCTGTTTGGATTTGTGAGGTTTTAAATTCCTATTGAATTAAATTCGTATTGACCTCCTCCTTACCATTTAGCATAGCTGTTAATCCTCTAAGCTGAAAAATGCAGATCATCTGTTTAAAAATTATACGACGTAGCATGATGGTTGGAGTTTTAAAAGATTATTATGGGTCACTACACGTGTTGAATTCCAACAACATTCCTTAGGTGTGTTTCTGTGCCCTGCTAAGACCCATAATTTGCCTACTGCCTCATATAAGTCACTTCATGGCTTTATTTTAATCTCATCAACTATAAAAAGCAGAGAACCAATGAGTCCTATGCCCTATGGATTCGAAATATATAAACATTGATTTATAATGCTAAATAAAGATCTGAGCCAAAAGGCCACCATTTCAAATTCCTTGAGAATCAAATACACAGTCAATGCACAAGGATACACACGCAAACACACACAGGGACAAAGGCACCACACACTCACACACATTCACATCCTGACACACACGTGCACTGCAATGTCACATCTTTAGAAAACCTTTCCTTAACATCTCCCTCCAGCAACCCGCTCTCTTCACCTACACACATCCATACACATCACCTCCATTCCTCCCCTCCCCCTCCCCCCTCTACGCTTCCAGCCACTCCAGTCTTCACGTCTCTCTCATGACTCCACTGAAATGGCTCATCAAGGACCCCAAGCACCTCTATATGGACCCTTTCTTTTTTTTTTTTTTTTTTTTTTTTTTTTTGCGGTACGCGGGCCTCTCACTGCTGTGCTCGCTCCCACTGCGGAGCACAGGCTCCGGAAGCGCAGGCTCAGCGGCCACGGCTCACGGGCCTAGCCGCTCCGCGGCACGCGGGACCCTCCCAGACCGGGGCACGAACCCGCATCCCCTGCATCGGCAGGCAGACCCCCAACCACTGCGCCACCAGGGAAGCCCTGGACCCTTTCTTGTACCTCTACAGGGACATCTTACTCAGATACTCGGCATCACTCAACCCAATTTCCTACTCTCGTCCTGAAACATTCTGCTCTCTGGGATTCGTAATATCACACTTTCTTGTTTGTCAGTTGGTTTTTGGCCATGCCAGGTGGCATGCGGGCACTTAGTTCCCCAACCAGGGATCGAACCCACGCCCCCTGCAGTGGAAGAATGAAGTCTTAACCACTGGACCCGCAGGGAAGTCCTGAATCCGCACTTTCTTAATTTTCCTCTTATTTCACTGGCTGCCCCTCCTCGGCGGCCTTTAGGAGGTCTCCTCCTCTACCTGATCTCTAAAAGCTGGAGCTCTCCCTAGTCCTCTTCTCTTCACTCCCTATCTCCTCCCCTTTAAGTCATTTCGTACAACATTAAAGAATGGTGATATAATATTACCCCTAAATGTATCACCTGAATGCAGACCTCTCCTCTGAGCTCCAGGCTCCCGTGTCTGACTGCCTACCTGACAACACTCTTGGATGTCTCACAGCTGTCTCAAACTTATGTCCTGTCTGGACTATTGATCTTCCCATCTCCTGAAACTGTTCCTACCCAACACTTTTTTTTAATTTAATTAATTATTTTTATTTTTGGCTGCATTGGGTCCTTGTTGCTGCGCACGGGCTTTCTCTAGTTGTGGCGAGCGGGGGCTACTCTTTGTTGCATTGTGCGGGCTTCTCATTGCAATGGCTTCTCTTGTTGAGGAGCACTGGCTCTAGGTGCGCAGAATTCAGTAGTTGTGGCACACGGGCTCAGCAGTTGTGGCTTCGCGGGCTCTAGAGTGCAGGCTCAGTAGTTGTGGTGCACGGGCTTTGTTGCTCTGCAGCATGTGGGATCTTCCCGGACCAGGGCTCGAACCCATGTCCCCTGCATAGTCAGGCAGATTCTCAACCACTGTGCCACCAGGGAAGTCCTTCCTACCCAACTTTTAACCGTAAATAAATAGAAACAGAAACTTGGGGATTCATTCACTCATTAAATGTTTGCTGGGTACTTGCTCTGTGCAGCTTGTGGGAGATACTGTACCAAGTAACAGGAACACTGTCCCTGTCTCCAAGGAGCTCAGGGAGTAGAGTGAAGGAAAATCGCACACACGCGCGCACACACGCACGCACGGATGAGGTGCATGGGATGTGAGGAGACTTCAACCTGTTCAGTGTTCAGAAAGGCCAGGGATGGCTTCTCTGAGAAAGTGGGCTGAGATCAGAAGGATGGTAAGAGTTAACCAGGTGAGGGGGAGAGAAGAACAATCCAGGCAGAGGAAACAGCAGTGCAGAGGCCCTGTGGCTGGAAGGTAAAGGGATAAAGACAACATGTAAGCCTGAGAGAAGTCTAATGTGGTAGAGGGGAGAAACGAGTCTGGAATATGGCAGGAAATGAGACAGGAGAGGTGGGTTGGACCATGTCAGAAATTATCTTTGATTCCATCAGCCCCAGAACAACAGGTCCTGTGGATTTTATTCTCCAGATACAGTCTGTCTCAAATCATCCTCTTTTCCCCATTTCCACTGCTACTTTCTCCGTCCAAGCTGCTATCATCATCCTCCTGGATTACTGAAATATCCTCTTAATTGGTCTCTTTGCTTCCACCCTTGCCCTACCCACTGCTCCATAAGATTCTCATACTAAGGTCAGAGCCATCATTTTAAAAATTCAAACTTGCTGACATTGCCTCTGCTTAAAATATGCCACTCTCCATTGCATTTGGATAAATTCAAATTCCTCTGAAGACTAAAACCCAAGCAAGAGGTTTACAAGAGTAAAAAAATGGAGTATGTAGCAACCTAATCAACCAGCAAACAAGAAAAAGAGAAAATGCAAACTTAGGAAAATAAAATATTTGCCACATGGATAACAGACAATAGGCTAAAGTTATGAGCTCTTACAAATGGACAATAAAAAGATAACAGCCCCAAAGAAAAATGTACAAACATATACCCAAACAATTCTCAGAACAGATGTAAATACTTTACAAAAATAGGAAAAGATGCTCAAATACACTAGCAATGAAAACTAAAGTAACAATGAGGTATCACTGTACACCCAGAAAATCAGTCACTTAAAGCTTCAGATCAGGGTGTCCTTTGACCTGCTCACTCCTGGGAAGCCATCTAACTGAAATAAAAGCACTGGTGTGTAAGGAAAGATGGACAAGAATTTGCAGCGTTGTTTGTAGTGGCAAAAAAAAAGGGAACAAGGTGAATGACATAAGAGGTGGATGGTTAATAAATTATGGTCCCATCACCACACAGACACTAAAACAATGGGTCCACCAATTGGCTTGAAGGAGACTTGCACGAAGCATTATCGAGTGAGGAAAGCAAAACGAAGGGCCACAAAAGGGGCCTGTGCAAGCGAGGGGCCCTGAGCTCCCCAGTCAGTCGGCTTCTGCTTTTCTGAGAATGTTTCTGGCAGCGATGCTCACAGCCATGGGGTGCTGAGACCGTGCTGGTCAAAAAGTACCACTCTGGTTTCAAAAGGCTTAACCTACTTTCCAGGAACGTCTGAACACCTCCTCATAGAATTTCACTAAAAATGAAACTGAGATCAACACCAGGCTGTGAGATAATAGAAAATATACTGGTCTCTGCCCCTGGTTCCCGGCACAGAGCTCTTGAAACCCTTGTAGTCTCCTAAGTGATACGAACACTCGGAGCATCTCTTGTTCTGATGTTTGTCTTGGACCCCATCCCTGACCCGGGGCTCCTAAAACCCTTGTAAATTTCTGAGTGATGAAAGCATTAGGAGCATTTTTACTCTACGGAGGTGACTCTGAGTGCGCTCCTAGCTGGGGGCTGGGCACCAGAAACACCAAGCCATGACTAGAAGCTTGGAATTTCCAGTCCCACCTCTCATCCTCCAGAGAGGGAAGAGGGGCTGGAAATGGAGTTAATAATTGACTGTGCCTACACGAGGACGCTCCATAATATCCCCAAAGTACAGGGTTTGGGAGCTTCCCAGTTGGCGAACACATCCACACATTGGGAGGGTGACGGACGCCAACTCCATGGGGACAGAAGCCCCTGTTCTCGGGACCCTCCCAGACTTTGCCCTGTAGATCTCTTCATCTGGCTGTTGGTCTGTATCCTTTATCATATCCTTTAATAACCGGTAAATGTAAGTAAATGTTTCCCTGAGTTCTGTGAGCCACTCTAGCAATTAATGGAATCCAAGGAGGAGGTTGTTGGTACTTCCCATCTATAGCTGGTTGGTCAGAAGCACAGGTGATAAGCGCGCACGCGCGTGCGTGTGTGTGTGTGTGTGTGTGTGTGTGTGTTGGGGGACAGGCTTGCGGGACTGAGCCCTTACCCTGTGGGATGTGATACTATGATACTATCTCCGGTAGACAGTGTTAGAATCGAGTTAAATTGTAGGACACCCAGCTGGCATCACAGAGAACTGGTGGTGTATGGAAACAACCTCCTCCCCATGATGTTAGAAATTTTGGTACCAGAACCCTCACAAGGCAGACACAGTGCCTTTAAAATCCCACCTTAGCGAAGGCATCCCTGCCGTAGCTGGCTTCCTGTTCTGTGTGTTGCTTGTCGATGATATCACGACCCGTAGCCACCGTCCGGTAAAGGAGGGCTTTCTCAACCATCTCTGTCTTGGTGGACAGCAATTCTGCTATGATAGATACAAGCCTGCCATTTTCAATCAGAGGCGTGTCACCATCCACTACAAACTTTAAATTTCCCTGTATCAGAAGAGAAAAACCAAGACACACCACTTCCAGTGAGATTCTGAAACACGATGTCAGGGATATATTTGCTAGTTTAAGAGAGAATTCCAAGGGACCTTGTTTGGAGCGCCTATTTTCCTAAATACATTAATATCTCAACATATAAAAGCCTAGTGTTTTATGCATTTTTCCTTCTCCAGACACTCATCTATATTTTAATTTTCAGCATATGTTTTTGATGGATGGAAATTTTACATTTTTATGTAGTCAAATCTATGAATCATTTGCTTCAGGGTTTTTCTTTGGTGTTATACTTAGATCATTCCTACTCTGAAGATTTTATGAATATTTAATGCTTTCTTCTATTCCTCATACAGCTATTCTTACACTTAAGCTTTTTATCCACCAGAATGTATGTTGGTATGTGGTGTAAAGTAAGAATTTAACTTTATTTTTTCAGATGGTTAGTTGCTCTGACACCATTGATTGAATAGTCTAGCTTTTCCTCCTGATTTGAAATATCACCTTTACTACATATTAATTCCCACCAAGTTTTTGAGTCCGTTTATATTCCACTCATTCAATAAGCAATAAATACTTATTAGCCACCTACCAAGTGTCCAGCACATGAACTAATCTGCTGATTACTCTGGTGCTGAATTTATGCAGCAAGTTTTAAAGTACTGTGGCTTTTACTATCATTTTAAACCTGGTGGAATTAGTCGTGCCTCCTCTCCCCTGCTCCCCCTACCCTACTACTCTAACACATTTTATTCGACCTTCTTACATGTTTATTGTTCTAGGTAAATTCTAGAATCATTACATCAACTGAAAGACAAAATTCCTCTTTGGATTCTGAAGGATTATTGTAGCAGCGTATTTATAAACTAGTTGAAAGAATGAGACAATTTAGAATGTTAAAGTCTTCCTAGTCAGGAACATTTAAGAGATTGTTTATATACTGCTATATAATATTTTTCATATAGGTCCTGTGTACTTCTGATTCACTTAAGAGTTAAATCTCGCCACAGGAAAGCGAAAGGTCGTTTTTATTCCAGACTTGTATCCATGTTGTCACTCATTTACTACCAGGTTACATGTTCATTATGTTTTCAACATCTCTAATCATATAGACAGTAATGAAAGGACTCTGACTGATGGTTCTTTACTTCTAAGGTTGGTGTGATGTGTGGAAAATAACCTGTGCATAAGTGGGCCAGGGTGGTCCGTGGTGTTGGCTGCAATGAACTGGATGTGCTTTTAAACCAGTCATTTCCAGTCTATAAAATGAGATCGCCAAAATTCTAGTTCTAGAAATCTATGATTCTATGTTTCAAATGCCTTTAGAAATTTGCTCTGTTCAAGAGATTTTAGCTTATCCCACTGATGGTCCCATCACTGCTGAACCCTTTTACCTTTGAAATTAACCAGTTCGAAGTCTGACATACCAGGAAGGCAGTGAACGAACTAAGGCCACAGTCTCAAAACCCACGGTGGCTTGGAAAATCCCTCATATTATTAGAACACGTAGGAGGAAACTACAGATAGAGTAAATTTCTTCAAAATGTCAGAGGAATTTTCTCTACATAAATTACTTTTTACAAAACCCCAAACCTTCTGAAATAACATCCTAGTCCCACAGGGAGGTGCGAAGAATTCTGAAAGGCGTCCCCACTCACCAAGTGAAGAATAGTACCCAAAATTTTATACACTGTTTGAATCTCCTCGGGCTGGAAGCCAATGACTTTCATGGCGTCGGCTACTACCTTGAATTCTGCAGCATCATTGATAGACGACTAGGAATGAAAACAGGAAACTGAGGTCACAGACACTGCATGTGAGCATTAACATCCAAAAACTATGAGACTAAATTCAAGCGTAGCCAAGGTCTTGATGCCTTTGGAGTACGTCATTGAAGGGATGATGGGTATTCAAAGAAAATAAAAATGGTTTCGGGGGTAGAAACATAACGCAGCACCCACAGTGCCCAACTGTGAGAGTCGCCGTCACCTAAGACAAGCACGAGGAACACTTCTGGAAACTTCGGTGAGGAAGCAAGCCCTGAGCTGGCTCAGAGAAGCTCCAGGATGAGTGGAGGAAGTGGCATGAGATGTGAAACCACAAATGGAAACTCTTGACTGACGGAGCCTCCGAGACATACGCCTGGCTACCTACTGTCGTCTGTGGCTTTCTGTTCCACAATTAGTCTTGTCCTGGCTGGAAACGACACTCCCACGCGTGTACGGTCAGGCTTTCTACTCCACGGGTGGGGAAGAGCAGGCCTCCCAAAGCCAAGGGGCCTGCCTTGATCATTCAGCAAGCTAGGAAATGGTCTGGGACTATCACGTCACTTTTTCAGGCATTCAACAAACATTCAGCAAGTCAGATCTTTAAATGGCACAGAAGTGCTGCTGCAGAATAAATGTCTGTCCCCCAACCCCCAAATTCGTATGTTGAAATCCTAGCCCCCAAGGTGATGGTGTTAGGAGGTGGGGTCTCTGGGAGGTGATTAGGTCTTGGGGGTGAAGCCCTTACGATGGGATTGGCACCCATATAGAAGAGACCCCAGAGATCCCTCGGTCCTTCTGCCCTGTGAGGACACAGCAAGCAAGCACCACCTTTGAACCAGGAAGCGTGCGTTGACTCTGCAGGTGCCTTGATCTTGGACCTCCCGGCCTCCAGAATTGTGAAAATCAACTTCTGTTGTGTATAAGGCACCCCAGGTTATGGTATTTCTGTTGTAGCAGCCCAGCCAGATCAAGGCGGGAGTTCAAAGATAAATCGCCTGCCTTGAGGATCTGCAGCCCTCAGGTTGGAAATACACGTGTGTCAATAAAATTTACAATAAAGCAACGGTAACTGCCTATCTTAGCAGTTTTCCCAAAGCAGCATCTGCGCAGGGCCTGATCTCTTCCTTGGTGAGTTTCTGCTCTGGCCGGGACACAGACACCTGGCCTGATGCTCACCTGCTAAGGAAGAGCACAGGGAAGATTCCCCTCTGCCTGATGAGCACGTGTTCCTCTAACGTCCAGGACACGACCAGGCAAGCTCTTCCCCCTCCCAGCTCTCTGAGTGAGACGGTCAACCTCGTAAAGTCTCAATTTCCTCGTGGGCACGATGGGCATAATAATACCTTTCTTACAGGGTTGTTGTGGGAATGGAAGGAGAACTTATATAAAGCACCTCCCTAGTTCCTAGCACAAAAAAAGCACTTGAGTATCAGACATTACTATTATTAGATGCTGCAACCATGTCGAAACTGCAAAGAAACCAGACACAAAGTCTACGTGCCCTCCTGAGGACAACTGTCAGCTGCTTACCTGACAGGCATTCCCCAGCCCCACCTCTTTCTTGTCGATAGAGCCCTGATTTGCTTACCCCTCCCTGAGTGCACCCGTTCTTCAGAGTTGGCGCCAGCCTCAGGAGGTAAATCTTCATTGGTCTAAACAAATCACAGGGACCTTATTCCCTTTACCAAGTGATTGGCCAGCCATGGGCATGTGATGCCATTCTGGTCCATAAGACATGAGGTTTCCCTAGCTTATCAAGGGTTACGGCCAGGAACGTTTCCTCTGCCTGTGACTCCTAGAACTGCTGCTGCCCTTTGGGGACCATGAGGAAAATCAGCTGTAGCAGACCAGCCCGATCCAGTGAGGATGGCAGGACTGGTAAGTGGGAGAAACAAATGAACATCTGGGTCCCTATCAACACCGTTAAGGCACGGAATTCGCCACGTCTGGAACTGCCCCATCCTAGGGCTTCTTGTTATGTGAGATAACCAAGTTCCTTATTGTTTTTGGTGACTTTTAATTGGGTCTTACCTCACCTGCAACCCACAGGGTCGTAATTGTACATGAGTCCTATATTTGAGAATAGCTAAGTAAAAGTATGACACACAGAGTGCAATACTTTATAGTTACTAAAATCATTCTATTAATTTATATTTGTTTACATGGGAAGATATTAATGATTATATTATAATATAGTAAAAGGTTTATTTCATCAGGATTTATTGTATGATTCCATGAATAAATATATACACATAAACTGTTGTTATCAATAATTATCTCTGCATGGTGAGCTTTAGCATATTTTTATTTCCTTTTGGTTCATCTTTATTTTAGGTTTTGACTGTGATCATGTATTGCTTCTTTGTTTTTATTAGAGAGGCAGAAAAAAAGGAGGGGGAGGAATAGGAATGGAAAACTTTGATGGAAAGGGAACCTAAGCTAAATTTAGCTTTGAAAAAAAGGCTAAATGTTTATTTAATACTTGCTTTCTGTGGGGCTCTACATGATCGGGCCAAAAGCCACTTGGTCAATAAGACAATTCGATTTAAAAAGAATATTTTCAGTCACTGGCTTTTTAAGTGTTGATTTTACAATCCTTTATACATCCTTAGAGTACCTCTGACCTATTCTCAGAAAGCTGGAGTATTGCCCTCTGGGGTTTTGTTGGCTTTCAATTAATTTTCAGCCAAACATCCTGTTCTCAGACGACTGTAAAAGTAAAAAATTCATGCAACTTAAATTTCAAACAATGGAAAATTAATTGCAAAACGCTAAATATCATTTATTTATATGCACAATCATAAAAATACCATTAAACCAGTAATGCAGATATAATTAGCTTAAGATGAAGAGCACCGAGCTGATCTCCCTGTGCTATGCGGCTGCTTCCCACTAGCTATCTACCTTACGTTTGGTAGTGTATATATGTCCATGCCTCTTTATCGCTTTGTCACCGTTTACACTTCCCCCTCCCCATAGCCTCAAGTCCATTCTCTAGTAAGTCTGTGTCTTTATTCCTGTTTCACCCCTAGGTTTTTCATGACATTTTTTTTTTTTAATTCCATATATATGTGTTAGCATACGGTATTTGTCTCTCTCTTTCTGACTTACTTCACTCTGTATGACAGACTCTAGGTCTATCCACCTCATTACAAATAGCTCAATTTCATCTCTTTTTATGGCTGAGTAATATTCCATTGTATATATGTGCCACATCTTCTTTATCCATTCATCCGATGATGGACACTTAGGTTGTTTCCATCTCTGGGCTATTGTAAATAGAGCTGCAATGAACATTTTGGTACATGACTCTTTTTGAATTATGGTTTTCTCAGGGTATATGCCCAGTAGTGGGATTGCTGGGTCATATGGTAGTTCTATAAATATTTCTCATTACATTAACAGATCAAAGAAGAAAAAATAATATCAATAGATAAAAAAAAAAAAAAAAAAAAAAAAAAAGATGAAGAGCAATAATTACAAAAAAAAAAAGAAAAAAAGAAACACCTCCCACATCTAGATTCTTTCCTTTTATAAATTCTTTTATTTTTCCCAACTACAAAAGCTGTGCATTTTCAATTATAGAAGAAATGTGAAATGCGGAGAAAGCAGAACACAAATATCCATCATCTCATCCATCCAGAGTAAACAAGTAAAACCCTGGTGCATTGCCCTCCAGATCTCGTTCCACGTATGTCCATGTGTGTATATGTGTCCGTGTGTGTATGCATGTGTGTGTGTGTGTGTATATATATATATATATATATATATATATATATATATATACACACATATATATATATACACACACACACACACACCTTTCCCCCAACAAAACTGGATAACACTGCAATTACTGTTTTATAACCTATCATCAATAAGCTACTATATTACTAGGATTAGCTATAAAATGGCTAGCAGAAATTGTATTATATATATAGCAGAAAACTAATTAGAAATAAAAGGGCAAAAAGATCTGCATATGTGTGAGCAAGGGCTTACATGTAAAGGCAGGAGGAAAAAAAACGGAAAAAACTTGAAGGCTGAATAGAAATGCTCCAAGGGTCACAAAACTATTTCTAGAACACATCAAAATCATTATTGGAAAGAACAGTGAATGGCAATCTTTGATATCCATGTTCAACCACAGTGCTTTTATTTATTTATTTATTTTTAACCACAGTGCTTTTAAACTTTCTTTTGTCTTACCAACTTGCCTTTGGCCAAATGATATGGTACCTTCTTTTGCGGTGGGTTTCCTACTTGTAACAATATTTTTATAGTGTCAAAATAAAAGTAATAGGATTAAAAATTTTAAAAAACCCCACAAGATCATAAGAGAGAAACTTCTTTCCTATCGGATGGTGATAAAATACAGTAATGGGTTATTAAGCAAAGTTATTGAGTCAATAATATATTGAATCTCCGTCCCTGAGAATTTTAAAAATAGAATAGAATAAAAGAGCCATTCATTTGCCTAAAGGCAGCTGCCTGGACCAGATAATTATTTAATGTCCCTTCTGATTCTCTGATTCTATTTCTGAATCATCTCAAAAAGGAAACTCTTACCTTTAATTGGGCTCCAACATGGATGTAGTTGTAGGATGAAAGGGATTTCTGGAGATGCAGAGAGCGGAGCATCTGCTCTGAACCTCCTTGGAGTAGCTGAAAAATAGTTAATTAAAAATAAGTTAGCAAAATACATCCTGAACCTAACACACCATGTATTCTTACTGGTAGTCTAGCTTTTTTTCATTTTCTGGGCTAATTCACTTAGGTCCTCCTGTTTCTAGCTTTGAAGATTATTTTTTTAAACCTCGAAGGTAATGGCTTCAACATCATCAGTGATGGACAATGTTATACAGTCATGAAGAAAATTCCTTAAAAAAGTCTTAGCCCTTTCACAACATAACTGGCATGAAAGGTTTTGCTTTGACTGTGGCCATTTGTAAAACAGGAGCTTGTGCTCTGTGGTGGTCACGTGCTTAGCAGCCTTGTTATCTGGACAGCATAGGGTTATGTTTCAAATTCAGAAAAAGTCAATATTGCCTCAGAACTAAGAGGTGTCAGCAGCCAGTCATATGTTGAATCCCACTGGAAACAAACAGCTTTTCCTCATCAATCTCTATATCCCAGGAAAGGACAACTGGGTAACCAGGACTGTAGTGTTGGACAAAGACAAATGCCAACACTTTCACTCAACTGCGGAAAAAGTCAGGTTCCTGAAACGAACAGAACTCTTATATTTGGTAGAAAGCTAGTTTATTGGAAACATGGCGAACTGTCAACAAAAACACAAATACAATACGCATAGTCCTTCTACATAGAACATGCATTTTAGAAGGCGATACATTTAAATCCTCTATATTAAACTGCACACTTTGGTTTACTGAAAACATGTAACTACTGGATTTTTAAAATTGATTTTTTTAACGAAAACAACACTGAATTTCTAGTCCCATCTCTGGAACACCCCAAAATGGGAACAAAAGCTTCAATCCAAAAATAAGACAAAATTAATTTAACATATTCAGAATGTACCATTTCAAAAGCTTTTAGGGTCATTAAAATGTTACCTACACTGCAAAGAAACACAGGGGATGCTCAACTAAGGCAGCTGTCTGGTTGGTTAACCACCTGCTAGCTCTTTATAACAGCCATGCTCGTCAAGTCTCTGAAGAAGCCCACGGGGTAGGGTGTATGCGTGTGTGCACACATGTGTAACGTATCGCGGGCCAACGGAGGCATGGGAGGCACAGGACAGGAGAGAGCCCCAAATAAAAACATCCATTTCCTGCACAACTGAGCAAATGGTTGATTATCTGCATAACAGATTACTAACCTGATAGAAAGAATGAAAGCTTCTTTCTCCTGGCTGTTGCACAATCACTCTAGACTAAAAAAAAAAAAAAAAAAAGCACATTAAAATCATTAATCTGATGAGGGACACATATACAATGCAATACTACTCAGTCATAAAAAAGAATGAAATAATGCCATTTGGAGCAACATGGATGGCCCTAGAGATGACCATACTAAGTGAAGCAAGTCAGAAAGAGAGAGACAAATACCATATGATATCACTTATATGTGGAATCTAAAAAATAATACAAATGAACTTACTTACAAAACAGAAACAGACTCACATACACAGAGAACAGACTTGTGATCTCCAAAGGGGAGAGGGGATCGGGGGGATGGATTGGGAGTTTGGAATTAGCAGATGCAAACTACTATAGAATATATAATATAGAATGAATAAACAACAAGGGCCTACTGTATAGCACAGGGAACCATATTCAATATCCTGTGATAAACCATAATGGGAAAGGATATGAAAAAGAATATACATATATAACTGAATCACTGTGCTGTACGGCAGAAATTAACACATTGTAAAAATCAACTGTAGTTCAGTAAAATAAATTTTTAAAAAATCATTAATCTGAGAATGTACTCCTAGAAGAAAATGAGAGCCACTTTCCCAGGGAATCCTGTATCAACAGTGCACTGAAATGTCCTAAAGACCGCACGGATGGGACCAACCTAAAACTAGATCTCCTCTATGGGGTTTTCTGTGCAATTTTTTGACAATTCTTTTTACTCTTTTAAAAACAGAGTTCCTTAAACTTTCTGAAAATGAAGCTATTTTGATTTTTTAAACCTAGAGCCTAAAGAGGAAACTTTTTGGGTGGGGGGATTGCAAGTGGGGAGAATAGGAAGGAATGTTCAGGGAGGAATATTCTCAACATTCCCTTCCTGAGGGTCTGCTGGCATTTCAAAGAGCAATGCCTTATATCCTGTAAGAAAGTGAGCTGAACAAAATCCATATACAGAGACCTCTGCTTTAGATGGCTTCAGAAAGACTGCTCTTGAGAGGACTCAAGATGTATGTTCACTCAAGGGGATTCTTTTGGTTGAGCACGTACGTAAAGTGCAGCCACGAAACATTCTGGAAAAAAGACCGATAATAACTGGCACTTCCTGTCATTTTTCAACCGACTCTGATAAAGCAAGATTTCCTTAACAGTCTGACTTCAGTTTAACAAACAAAAATAAGACTTATACTGCATTCTGCTGCCACAAAGATTGCTATGGTGTGACTGAGATGGAAAACATTTAACTGAGAAGGCATGTCAGTTCAAATCTGAGTACAATTCAAGATGGAGACTTAACCTAGTAAAGTTCTAGTAAAATCTCCACTGTAATAACCAGGTGAATCTACTCAAGATTAGTTAGGACACAACCTCTCTGGCAGTCCCAAGAGGAGAGTTTTAACTGGAATCTTCTACAAATTGGGCCTATCATTCACATGGGCAGATAAAAACACACTCTAAATTTTCACACACCTAATGCAGCATAATTAGGCTGTAAGATCACAAAGTACATCTATGTTACTATAAAGCAGTGAACAAAGAGAAACTAGAAGAAAACGAGATTGCCAATTAAAATAAAAACACGGGAGGTTGTGTAGAAGGAGTAGAAGTGATTAGTCCTAGATAGGTTTTTGTTAAACCTTACCCAAAAGTTGGCACCCCTCACCACCCCCCCCACCTAAACCTTTACGTACAAAGTCTATAACTTTTCCCAGCTTGATACTGTAAGGGCTAATAAGAGAACACAAAAAGAGATTATTTTGCCATAGAAAGCTAACTGAGGAGCAGGAAGGAACAGACAACAGGATTAAAAGCTACTCTGGGGCAATGAAAGAAATTCTACTAATATAATCAGGTTTTTATAAAAAACATACAGCATTAACAGACTCATAGATACAGAGAACAAACTGGTGGTTGCCAGAGGGGATGGGGTTGTGGGGGACGGATGAAATAGGTGAAGGGGATTAAGAAGTACAAACTACCAGTTACAAAATAAATAAGTCACGGGGAGGTAATGTACACAGGGAATATAGTCAATAATACTGTAAACTTTGTATGGTGATGGATGGTAACTGGTCTCATTGTGGTGATCATTTTAGAATGTATAAAAATACTGAATCACTACATGGTACACCTGAAACTAATACTGTAGGTTAATTATAACTCAATTTGAAAAAACAACTCTAGGCCAAAAAAAAAAAAAAAAAAAAATCAGCATTTGCAAACATTACCCTCAGAAATTAAGCACTTTTTACCTTCTCCAGTAAGTAGTTATTGATATGTCCACCAATAGGGTCCCCCTTGAAATCAAAGTTGATATCCATGTATTTTCCAAACCTGCTTGAGTTGTCATTCCGGTTGGTTTTGGCATTTCCGAAAGCTTCCAAGACACAGTTGGACTTAAGCAACATATTCTTCACTCTTTAACACAGATAAATGAAAGTCACTGTGAAAGTTTTAAAGGCTGGGGCTTTAAAGAAACTAAATTTCATTAAAAGACATGCAAATTTGTGTACAAAGATGCTGACTGTAACATTGTTTGTAACATCAAAAAATATATATATTACAAACAACCTAAATGTCCACCAATAGGGATGGATAAAAATAAATTTTTGTTTCCCAGTATAATATGTAGTGACATAGAAAGATGTGCAGAAAACATTAATGAATGAGAGATGAAGTTGCAAAATAATATGTATTGCAGGATTTGTGTGTGTGTGTGTGTGTGTGTGTGTGTGCACGTGTGTGGGGGCACGTGTGTGTGTGCGCACACACACACGTTAGTATAAATGCTTACAAGCCTGGAGGGTACAGCACACTTCACTATGGTTACCTAGGTTGATGAGGTAGGTAGGGTGGAATTTCAGGGAACTTTCATGTTTTACATCATGCTGTAAATTTTACTGTTTCTTTTCAACGAACATATTTTATTTACATAAAGAAAAATCCTAAAAAGAGATGTTCTGAAAAGAACGGGTGATACAGAAAATGATTATTTTTTAAAGTTCTTGCTTATAAAGCCTAGTGAAATTTACTGCATTTGGTTAATACATCATAAATGTGGTCCTGATTAGTTTAGAAACTGCTCATCATTTCGTTTGAAGCTGTATGGAATCTCTCTTTGGTACCAGGTATTTAAGTCATTCTTTATTCGATGAATGCTAACTCTTTATAGAGCAGTCTCTCCCAGTGGATGTATTTTAACTTCATTCTAGGCTTTATGTCTTTGTTTCTGTTTCACTGACAAAATTCCTCTTATATGGGCATATCGCCGAAATAACCTGATGTACCAGATCCCCTGGTCCTTCCACTACCACTGTAAGTGACCCTACAAATTTATCTCCTCATGAATGAAAGTATAATTATAATTGGGGCAAGGGAAACTGCTTGCTTATGGTAAATAAAGGAAAGTGTCTATCAAACTGTGGTAAGATATGCTCTTAAAAAACTAGTAAATGGGGCTTCCCTGGCAGCACAGTGGTTAAGAATCTGCCTGCCAATGCAGGGGACATGGGTTCGAGCCCAGGTCCGGGAAGATCCCACATGCCGTGGAGAAATTAAGCCCATGCACCACAACTACTGAAGCCCGCGCGCCTAGAGCCCGTGCTCTGCAACAGAGAAGCCACTGTGATGAGAAGCCTGCGCACCACAACGAAGAGTAGCCCCCGCTCGCCACAACTAGAGAAAGCCTGAGCGCAGCAAC
Source organism: Tursiops truncatus (assembly GCF_011762595.2). Classification (NCBI taxonomy): domain Eukaryota; kingdom Metazoa; phylum Chordata; class Mammalia; order Artiodactyla; family Delphinidae; genus Tursiops; species Tursiops truncatus. Next base: position 18,143,294 of record NC_047053.1, read on the forward strand.
AAAGACCCAACGCAGCCAAAAGAAAATAATAATCATAAAAAAACTAGTAAATGTAAATATGCCTTACTCCACTGTACCAACTGGATTTAGAAATAAAATTAATTTAGTTCTCAGCCGGTTACTCTCCTCAGCTCCAAAGGAAATTTAAAAAACTTAACTTATATCCTTGTTCTTGTCCTATTAGGTTGCAAATCAGAATCAGAATTGGGGATATATCACTATTAAGAAAAATACCTCTTTTGACCTGGCAATCTAGCCCAATTCTACCCATGCAGGGTAGTCTAGTCTAAATTCTCTGCTTTCAGACCAACCCAGCTTCCTTTCTCTCTATTCATCAAACTGAAGATTCAGATGTATATACAGAATGTGACTATTCTGTAAATAAATACTGAGCCTCAAAGTAGCAACTGTGGAAAGCTCTTATCTTTTCCTCTTCAAAAAGTCCACACCACATAAGAAAGTCAAGTCATGTTGCTTTATAGCCACACTTCCTACTTTCTTATTTTTTAAAAAAAACCATCCCTTCATTCCTTACATATTTACTACGTAAATACCACGTACCAGACACTCTGCTGAACACTGGGCCCCAGACAGTGCGTACCCGCTTTATCACTCATCTTGCTGTGAGCAGAGCATGATGTGGCCTGAAACCCGTTCAGGAAATGAACCCTATTCAGAGCTTCTAATACCAAGGTTCTGCTTCTAGCAATGATGGAACGGCATGGATCTGCCTCCCAGAGTCCCCCTTTCACTCTAGGGAGTGTAGAACACAGTTTACAAAAGATGCTGGTATAGTAGAAACAGCAAGAAACCTGTGAGACCTTGAACAATACAACTACCAGTTAAGTATAACATCTTTGCTGAGCACACATAACACTGAAGGCAGTGGTGATAGACCAGAATCACCTTAGCAGTATCTTTCTATTCAAAACAAATATAGAAATCGAGGGATATAAATGAAAGTACAGGGACAGTATGCAGGAAGGGAAGCAAAGTAATTTAACCATTAATAAACACTCCATGCATATCAGAGTTTAGGCCTAACCTAGTCAAGTCTATAGAAGATGAAGCTCCAGTGAGAACTTCCTCCCACTGTTAGGCTGCGCTTACCTTTCAATCTCCGCTCTCTGGCTGGGGTTGGTGATGGCCGCAATGTACTGCATGATGTACTTACTGGCTTCCGTTTTACCAGCTCCGCTTTCCCCTGGGGAAAAATTGTGCAAGGCTTAGGATTACAACTTAAACCGAGAGGAATAATTTTTAATAGAATAATTTCAAGTTTTGACATTAGTTATTCATTTGAAATCCCTTATGTTTCATTGTTTGGTTTTGGGGGGTTATTTTTGAGTTATTTCATCCTGTCGATGTGGGATTGGTTCTAACAGATCTGAACATGTTGAAAAAAGTAAAACTACTGTAGAAGCAAAATAACAGGTTACAGATCGAGATTTACTTAGTAAAAATATCGAGGGATAAAACGTGGTAAACTAATTCCTTATAGCCTTAGTACTTAGTGACTCTGAAGTCCAGTGGAAAAGAAACGAGAAAGTGACAAACAGTGGCCATGGCAGAATTCACATAACTTTGTTTTCTATGGCAGAGTTTTAAAAAATCTTAATGGGGGTGAAATAATTTTTTCAGAAAATGAGAGCAATTTTAGTGAAAAAGCGAAACAAAAGCCGCAAGCTCTAGACATATGGTGTCACAGAAAAAGCGTGACAACTGACATAAGGAGGGGGAGGGGGATACGGTTATAATTATCAACCCAGATTTTTAACTGTTTATCCCTTGTGACCCAAAGCTCCACTTGTAGAATCTTATACTCTAGAAATACTAAAAATACTAATATAATCCAATGATAATCTTCAAAGGTTTTCAGACTGTTTCTGCAGACTACACTATGTGTTATAGCTAAAATCTGAAAATAATATGCCCATCAGTAGAGGATTGGGTAAATAAATTATGATTCAACTATTCAATGGCATGCGACACAACTGTTTGAGAATGCACGACTTCTATAGGTACTCTAATGAAAAGATGTCCACTAGACATTGTTAAATGGAAAAACAAGTTATGTAATAGCTGTTATAACATAATTCTATAATTCTATGTTTATAATTACATATGCATGTGTGACTATACGTATTTGCACACACTGAGAAAATGTTTAAAAGGATAAATGCTTTATTGTAAACAGGCGTTACTGCTAGAATTGGGGGGGGGGGGGAACAAGGTATTCAAGGGAAAGGGACTTTGTGCTTTCACTTTATACACTTATAAAATTGCCTCCCGCTCCACCCCGCCACCTTTTACAATCAGGCAATAATACTGCCTTCAAAATTTGTTTTAGGGCTTCCCTGGTGGCGCAGTGGTTGAGAGTCCGCCTGCCGATGCAGGGGACGCGGGTTCGTGCCCCGGTCTGGGAAGATCCCACATGCCGCGGAGCGGCTGGGCCTGTGAGCCATGGCCGCTGAGCTTGTGCGTCCGGAGCCTGTGCTCCGCAACGGGAGAGGCCCACGTACAGCAAAAAAAGAAAACTGTTTCAATAAAATGTAGCCTTAGGATATAATTCTTCAACTCCCACACTAAGTTGCCTCACTTCTCTGACCCTTAATATCTTCATCTGTGAAGTAGAAACACAACTGTCCTACTTACCAATCAGAGAGCTGCACTGATAACCAAAATGGAATAAAGATCACCAAAGCCTTGTAAAAGTATAAAGCCACTCATGCGAATATGAGGTATTAATAGCATGAAAAAAAAGTCCCACAGCTTGGGAGAGGGTATCCTGGGTCAGTGGGCAGATATTTTCTTGTTCCCAACTCACTACACGAGATTCCTTGAAGAGCTCAGCTTTACAGAGAGGGCTCGGCTCCTGTGCTTGGGCACCCAGGGTCTGTCACCTGACGCCCTCTCTGCAGCCTTTAAAGCTCTGGCCTCCAGCTCTGAGAGCCTGTTTCCAGCCCCCAGGCCTCTGTATGTCCCTGGTCACTAGCTCCCGTTCACCAGTATGACTTGGAGTTCATACTTCCTTTTTGGTACCTCAGGATTTCATTTTCCTGGTTTCGCTCTGTGATTATTTAAAATAATTTTTGTTAGATTTTTATCCAGTAGTTTTCTGTGTTTGAGATGGGAGGATGAATTTCCCATGTCACCGCAGTCTACAAAATTGACCAGAAGTCCATCCAAACATAATATGTAATGTGTAAATGAACCAAGATTAGCAGATGCTCAGAAATGATAGAAATAATCTGGCATTACATTTTTTTTTTTCTCCTATAAAATTACTTAAGCTTTTAACTTCAAAAAAGACCTAATCAACTGTTCGGACCCTTGAGTACCAAGTAAGTTAAATACATATTGACCTCGGAAGGACAGGGAACTCCTTAAATACCTGATATCACAATGCAAGTGTCCTTTGATCGCCTCTTCATAGCCTTGTAAGCAGCATCAGCAATGGCAAAAAGATGCGGCGGTCTCTCGTACAGTTCACGCCCTTTGTACTGCTCGATTGTGTCTCTCCCGTAGATGTTCAACAACTTGTAGGGATTCACAGAGACCACGACTTCTCCAATGAATGTGTAGATGCGCCCTTTTTCAAATCTGCACAGAAGCCAAAGAAAAGGAAGATGGAGCTGTGGTTATACAGAGATGCTATTTCTTTCCTATGAGTCTCTTATTTCCAAGAAAATCCAAACATCCCAGGAACTATTTCTGAAGTGACATTTCACGGTTCTGAGTTTACTTTTAGAGATAATGCTTGAGGCTGGCTTCCTTTGGATGCTGCTGGTAGAAAAGAAAAGTAGGGGTTAGAAGCCAAAAGAGAAGAAAGAATTTAATATTTTGGAGGCTGGGGATTTCCTAATTTCCAAAATACAGAAGGGTAAGAAATAAAAAGAGTTGAAGACAACCTTAGAGCTCTAGGAGGAAAAGATAACAGAAGCCGGAGCAGGTCTTGAAATCCATTTAGTCAGATTTTCAGTTGTAAAGAAAATTGTCCAAATACGTTTATTTCTTCTCCCTCTTGAAATCCCACTAAAATGTCAGTAAAGGAATAAAATAAACACAGCAAAATCCATACCAGAGAGAATGGTAGAGGAGACATTTCTGGCATAAATCGAATTCGCTTTTTAAAAAAATGACTGCCTAAAATTCCACAGTGCAGATAGACCCTTATTTATTCAATCATCCCCCCATCCTTCCTGCTATTATGAACAATATTGTAGAAAGTACTCTTGGCACATAATCTTACAACTCAGTGCCTTTATTTCTGTGAAACGGATTCCCAGGACTGGGATAGCTGGTTGAAAGGTATGTGTATTTTAAGAAGGTTAACACGATCCCACCACTCGCACATATAAGAAGCTAAAAATCCACCCTGTATATGTATATGATATGTATATAAATTGTACATAAATATATTTTGTAAATGATTACATGAGCATGGAAAAATATGGAAGGCTGCATATTATGTCTCACGTATTGTTAAATACATACAGTAGGGCGATGAGAAGGAAAGCCAGAGGAACTAAGAAACAAAAACCCCAGCATACATGATATGACTCCAATTGCGCAAAATTACGTGTCTATATTTGCAAAGAAAAAATTCAATATAAAATTTAGAAAACCCATATATATTTACGATCGACACATTAACTCACACATATAAACACCTATGAACCAGAGTGAGGCCAACACCCAAATGGACGTTTCTACACAAGTGGCTGCCACTACACTCTCCACCTGCCGAGAGGCACGGGCAGAGAGAGCTCACTTCCAAGAGCTGGGAGAAGGGAACACCAGGATGGGAGAATGCTGGTCCATGGACAGCGGCCGGGTCTCTGAGCACTCCTGTTGTAGAGTCACAGCAGCAGAGAAATAACTAAAGCATTTGAGACCAAAGGGCGAGACCCTTAAACTCCCTTTACACTGGAATGAAGGCTGTCGGCTATAATTAGGAGTGGAAACAGACATGCTGATAATGTCAACAATAAATTAAGACCAAGATTTTTATCAAGTAGTTAGTGTATGTTTAAATAAGAGTTATTGACCACTTTAAGGTTTTCTGTGCAAATTTTCTCCTGTGGTTTTCCTTTGCATCCTCCCCATTGTTGGACAGAAAGTTTACATGGTAGCTAAATGCACCAACCCTGGAATCCCTGACACCTGAGTCCAAAGGCTCACACTGCAAACTTAAGAGCAACGAGACTATGAAAGCTGCTTAACCTCCATGAGTTTCAGCCTCCTTCACCTGTAAAATGGAGATAATTATACCCTTCCCTCCCTCTGGCATTTAGTACTTAAAAAAAAAAAAAAGCAATTAATCTTATGCATCCAATTACGTTCTGCATGAAGGAGATTTTTAATGAATGCTTTTATTTTATTAACATTGCTACGAAAATCACGGCAATCCCTACACACAAGGAATTAATGCAGTGATCCTAATTTGATTCCCTGCCTCAGCTGTCAATCAACACGAGTCATAAGCAAAATGTCTACATAACTCATGTTCAAAGACCCACAAAAATAATAAGAAGCTAAGCCTTTCTGGCTTAACCTGAAAATTTGAAGGACATGCTCTACAGCTATCTTCAAAGATAAGAATTGAAAGGACAAAATTCTTCAGTTTAAAAAAACACTGTCCAAACAGAAAAATAAAGAGAAGAAGGATGTTAGAAAAAAAAAAATTGCCTTATGAGTCTGGAATTCTGTGACTAAGAGACAGCAAATAACATATGAGATTAGAATGTTGTTCTAAGATTCCAGGTCCGTCCAACCATGTACTTTCTCTGAAATTCCATTTTATTTCAAATAGAATGTTTTGTTTATCAAAACTTCTGAGCATCTTTGTAAAACACAATAGATAAAACCATCCACTGAGTAGCTATGAACTTGAAGACAGTGGCAAAGGCTTAACAAAATACGATATTAAATACAATGTTTCAGCAGAAGTTTGGTTGTTAAAGACGAAACTTTCAATTCGGTTAGGTCTCAAAATCACCACTAGATGGTGTCAGCATACACCTTAACACCAACCCAAGATTTCCATTTGCTTTGGAGCACCTCAGGGTATGAAGTAAGCAAGCACTTAGGTAATCCTCACCTCTTTGGTTTGCCTCTAGGAGGAATGGCAGTAATTATCCTAGATGACAAATGCGTGATACCACTTCTTACAAGAGACCAAGGAAGGCATTTCTAGGACCTCTGTGTGCAAACCTTTTATGAGAAACTCTTATCACTCATTCTGCATAGTTGAAATATTTCAGGTTTTCATTATTCCATAACTACTTTGTGTCAGGCACTGGGTGTGACCCTGGGGATTAAAAAAGGAATAAAGAGCAGGGAAGTATTACACATAATAATGACATAGTGTGATAGGTGAGATACTAAAAGCAGGTACCATGGTGGCAAAGATCACAACAAATGCCTTGTGATATGGAACCCTGAAGGGTAACATACAAACTACAGTAGGGCACACAAGCCTTTTGTGCTCTGGCCTCCACATTTCTCTCCACTGGAGAGACTCCCCACACGCTTCCACACATCAACACCACTCCCACCCCTCCAGCCCAGGTCACTCTTGCTCTCACACTAATGAGCTAGTTACAGCTCCCAAGGCCACCATGCCTGCATGGTTTGCCCACGGGGTCCATTCTGCCCAGAATGCCCTTCTCCACCTGCCTCTTCTTCCCCCCTCTGCTTGGCAGATCTCCACACCTTCTTCAAAAGCCTGAACCTCAGCTCCTCGGGGAAGCCATTCTTGGTACCCATCCCCAACACCAGGGCTACTATCGTCTTCGCTCTGTTCAGATTTTTTTTTTCCCCTTTGAAACCTCCGACATGGTGAAAATAGTTTAACAGCAACTGATTTTTAAAACAATTTCTTTAAGGAGTTTATTAAAAATACGTATTGGACGCGCTGGATATTTTCACTGGCTTCTGAATGAAACAAAGAGGTTCTAAAAAGTTTTTGAATTAGTGAGTAGCGATGGAGAAAATACCAATGTTACGTCTCTGGAGAACAATAGTCTTTTGTACATCAATTCTGAAACATCTATTATTATTATTTTTTAATTAATTAATTATTTATTTGGTTGCTTCCGGTCTTAGCTGCGGCAGGTGGGCTCCTTAACTGTGGCAGGTGAACTCTTAGCTGCGGCAGGCGTGTGGGATCTAGTTCCCTGACCAGGGATCGAACCAGGGCCCCCTGCGTTGGGAGTGCGGAGTCTTGCCCACTGCGCCACCAGGGAAGTCCCTGAAACATTTATTTTTTACAAAACATAGCCTCGTTAATTTGCACATGTGCTTCTATAAAAGATTACCTATAAGTCAAGATGTATGCAGCTCCCTCAGATCAGACATGGACAGACTATGTGTACAACCCTACAGAGAAGTATGATACTGGGGGTGGGGCAACACACACAAAACAATCCTAAAGATAAAGAAGTGCTAATTGCGAACATGAACTTAAGCATGAAGGCAGAACCATGCGGCAAGGTTAGAAGTACGGGAAGGAGGCCGGCCTAACCAGAGCAGAAAACTTGTACTAGGGAATGTCAGGGAACAGTTGGAAAAGTAGGAGGGAGTCAGATTTGATATGACAGGATTTTTTTTTTTAATTGAGGTATAATTGACATGCAACATTATATTTGTTTCAGGTGTACAGCATAACGGTTCAATATTTGTATATACTGTGAAATGGTCACCACAAGAAGTCTAGTTAACATCTGTCACTATACAGAGTTACAGATATTTCCTCGTGATGAGAATTTTTAAGGTCTACTCCCTTAGCAACTTTCAAATCGGCAACACGGCGTTATTAACTCTAGTCACCATGCTGTACATTACATCCCCATGACTTATTTATAACTGGAAGTTGTTACCTTTTGACTCCCTTCACCCATTTCCCATCCCCCCCCCCCCCCCGCCCCAACTCCCACCTCTGGCGATCACTAACCTGTTCTCTGTAACTATGAGCTTGGGGTTTTGTTGGGTTTTTTTAAGATTCCACATATAAGTGAGATAGTACGGTATTTGTTTTGCTCCCTGACTTATTTCACTCAGCATAATGCCCTCATTTCAAAAATGGCAAGATTTCTTTCTTTTTTTAAATGGCTGAATAGTATTCCACTGTATATATGTACCACATCTTCTTTATCCATTCGTCTCCTGAGAGACACTTAGGTTATTTTCTGACACGATAGGCTTTGAAAACCAGACTGAGAAAGTCTAAATTTGATGTGACTGGAAACAAGAAAAAAAGTGAAGACTTTTCTAGCTAAAGAGATCAATAAGGCTGGGCCTCAATGAAAGGGACAACCGTAGAAATGAGAGAGAGAGAAATCTGAGTTGTTTCAAAGGGAGAGTGTGCAGAATGTGAACACCTGCTGAACACGAGACACAAAACTATCTTTACCTTTCGAGTCGGGTGGAAGAGAAAAAGGAATTTATCTTGGATGATGAGATCCCAAAATGTACTCTCGAGGATTCTAAGTTCACCACTAACAGAATTCAGTGTTACCCTTGATCGACTTCTTAAACTATATGGACTCTCTCGCCAGGAGGAAAATTCTCTGTGAATAGTCTACTATGTACTTAATAATATTTTTATTCATGAATAAATACTATTTATTTCATGAGAACGTACGTTTCAAATAGGTGATGCTTAACCACATCGATTTGGCCTGTTTTCTTTCCCTTTTCAACGCAAAGGCAATCTTAAATTGCTTCGAATGTTCACATTTCTCAGGAATGTTCACCTACACACGCCATTTGTCTTTTTCTTTCTTTTTTTTTTTTTTGTCTTCCATTATCTCCTCAGCCAACTCCAATCTGGGTTCCTGTCCAGCACTTCAATAAACCTTGATCAAACCTCCCAAAGTAAGTTTCCAATGAAACTGCTAAATCCACTGGCTGACTCCTCATCTTACTGGTGTCCCAGCAGAATCTGACACTGACTCCCATTTCCTCCCCACATTCTTTCTTGGCTTCTGTGCGGCCACATTCTCTGGTTTTCCTCCTCAGTCTCCTCTGCTGGCTGCTCTTTCCTAAAGATCTCTAAACACTCAAGTTCTCTAGGGTTGGGTCCACTATCAACTTCATGTACCACCTAAGGGATGCTCATTTAAGGAGGCTGGAGTAATGATATCTGAGTCCTACTCTACCCTCTGATAATCAGCAAGACAAAATAAAACCAGAAAAGAAAACTTTACCTATGAGGAAACAGAAAACTAGCTACAACTCGGAAACACAATCTGTGAAGAAAGGGTGTGAAGTGTTGGAAAACGAGCCCTCATGGAAGAAGGCTGCTAAGAGTGAGTGTGTGCCTCTGCAAAGCCCAGGCAAGTCTCCAGAAGTGGCTGCAGTCCCTAAGTGGCCAAGGCAACTGTCTTTTGACAAGAACAGCAGGGTCTCAGGATGCAGGTGGCTGCGGAACAAAATGGGTCCCGTTTGACACTTTTGAATAGCTGCAAGGTGGAGCTACGTGAAGAAATGAGTAGAAATTATTCAATATGTTTTTGCAAAAAAGCAGACTGTCAGAATAGAGAGGAGAAAAATGAAAAAGTAGATACAACTGCTCTATGGCAGGTGATCTTCATAAATGAGAAGAGGTAATGCTAACTCACCTCCCAGGAGTCTCACGGCGTACGTAAGGGACCTGCTTGCTAGTCAAGCAAACTTCTTGCCATTTCAGGGCAGAGTGTTGGTGAGGAGGAGTCTAGAAATAACAGATCCCAAACTCAGCGATCTACTGGTCCTTCTACACACTATCTTTCAGCAACTAACCAACCCAGAATGAAACACACCTATTCAAAGATGGCAGTAATCAAAAGTGAAACAGAATGGCGCCCGTGATAAGATGTTCAAGGAAAAAAGTAGGCAAAGAATTGGATGGACAAAAAGCAGATCAAGAATACCCACGAGGGCTTCCCTGGTGGCGCAGTGGTTGGGAGTCCGCCTGCCCATGCAGGGGACACGGACGGGTTCGTGTCCCGGTCCGGGAAGATCCCACATGCTGCGGAGCGGCTGGGCCCGTGAGTCATGGCCACTGAGCCTGCGCGTCTGGAGCCTGTGCTCCGCAACGGGAGAGGCCACAACAGTGAGAGGCCCGCGTACCGCAAAAAAAAAAAATATATATATCCACGAAAAAAAAAGTGCGCCATAAAGGAGAAAAATTATGAAAAAACACTTCTGCATGAAAGCAAAGAATGTAAAGAAAACATAGCCCTATAAACCAAGTGATCAAAGAAAACATTGTTAAAAAAGAGCAAAAGCATATTTAAACCCATTTTTTTAAAGGAGATAAACTGAAAGAGCTCAAAAGAAAAAAACCCCAAAGAAATGAAGGTCACGTTAAAAGACAAAGAAAAGGGGAATGGGCACTGCTGAAAATAGCCAGGGCCAAGAAGAAGGGGTAGAGAAATGTAAGCAAAATGAAATGGAAAAACAAAATTCAAATAGAAAGAAGGAATTCTAGAAGTGGGAGACAACGGAGGTGACATAATTGGTATTCCTGAAGACTTCAGTATATGGCAGTGGTGACATTTCAAAACAGCAATAATACCAATAATAAATGTCAATAAATAGTGCTAGAAAATGAGCTGGCCACCTGGAAGAACAAGATGCAGATTATTAGTGTGGTGGCTTGAACTGTGTTCCCCCAAAGAGGTATGTTGAAGTCCTAATGCCTGGTACCTGGGAGGGTGACCTTATTTGGAAATAGGGTTTTTCAGATGTGATCAAGATGAGGTCATTAGACGGGCCCTAATCCAGTATGACTGGTATCCTTCCAAGAAGAGGAAAATGCCTGTGAAGACAGACAGATACCGAGGGAGGATGCCCTGTGATGACAGAGGCAGACGCAGCTACCAGCCAAGGGATGCCACGGTCTGATGGTCACCACTGGAAGCTAGCAGGAGGCAAGGAAGGATTTCTCCTCCACAAGTTTCAGAGGAAACATGGCCGGCTGACACCTTCATTTTGGACTTCTAGCCTTCAGAACTGTGAGACAATAAATGCCCATTGCTTTAAGCCACCCAGTTTGTTGTAATTTGTTGCAGCGACTCTAGGAACCTGATGCAACTAGTTATACCAAAATAAAATCCATGAAAATGTGTCTCAATTTCACTTACATTTAAGGAAATGCAAATCCAACCAACAATATGATACAGTTTCTCACCTACAGATCAAGAGTTGGGTTTTTTTTAATTAATTAATTTACTTATTTATTCTTGGCTGTGCTGGGTCTTTGTTTCTGTGCGAGGGCTTTCTCTAGTTGCGGCGAGCGGGGGCCACTCTTCATCGCGGTGCGCAGGCCTCTCACTGTCGCAGCTTCTCCTGTCGCGGAGCACAGGCTCCAGATGCGCAGGCTCAGCAGTTGTGGCTCACCGGCCTAGTTGCTCCGCGGCATGTGGGATCCTCCCAGACCAGGGCTCGAACCCGTGTCCCCTGCACCGGCAGGCGGACTCTCAACCACTGCGCCACCAGGGAAGCCCAGATCAAGAGTTTTATGGTGCACAGTGTTAGCAAGAATATGGAGTCACAGGTATCTTCCCCATCACGGGTATCGTCTTAATTGGTCTGACCCCTTTCAATCTCCATACAGCAGGAGGCATGACCTGAAAATATAAATCTAACTACTCACTCCTATCCTTAAATCCCTTCCGTGGAAAACCTCCATGTCAGGCCAATCTGATATTGAGATACTGGCTCATCTCATGCCAGCTACTGGTCACTGTGTGCTCTGGCTGAGAATAAACCAAATTCTTTCCCGTCGAAACTGCACCCCACCCCCATCATCTCACACTTCCTTGTTTCCTTTATAGTATTTACCACAAGCAGTTTCTTGTTTACTGTCTGTCTCCAGGGGAGTACAGATCATATCTATCTTGATCACTGTTTTATCTTCAGCATGCAACATGCTCCTGGAACTTACAGGGGGTGGTTAAATATTTGATGAATGAAAAAATAAAGGAATGAATGAATAAATTCCTTTAGCCCACCTCTACTCTCTAGAAAATGGTTTTGCATTCTACTTACAGAGAAAATCCAGGCTATCAGGTGTGCAAAACTTTATATCACCTGCCATCATTACCATTTTTTCCTATTTATATACTTTGTTTCACTTCTCTTATTTCCTTGTGACTTTCAAAAACTGGGGTAGGGGGAGTATTAAATATAGCAAGATGTCATCTAGTTAAAAATGGGCCATATCCCCATGACCCAACATAAAATAATCTTTCCCTTCATGTGGGAAACTTCACATAATCTAGATATAAATAGCAATTTTTATTCCAGGAAAATATGATTGAACGGTACCTACTCCAACCAAGACAGGTTTTTTTTTCACTGTTAAGAGAAGGAAGTTACAAAATACATGGGGTTGACTTAGAATTGGAGATTTCAATATAAATTTATGGATTATGGGAGATAAAAGGGGGGATGATGTATGTACACATACATTTCCTAGCTCCGTCTGCTGAGAGAGCTTAGAAGCAATGGCACCCAGATGTTGGCTTATAAATACCGTCCTTCTTAACTAAAAGGACCCAGGGCTCCTTGGAGGAAAAGCTGACTCCAGAGCTTGGACAGGGAAAGTAGAAGATGAAACTGGAATAGCATGTTGAGCCAGAAAGTAGGGAAGTACTCAAGGAACAATGGGGACATGTCGAAAGGCCAGAGCAGCAAGCTTGAATGGGCTCCTGGCCAAATCTAGGACCACATGAGCATTAAAATAAGTAATGTTAGGAACATTATAATCCTTCGGATAAAATAAGAATCTATGAATCCCCACCAATGTAAAAAAGAAATAAATAAGAGAAGGAAAAGCCCTTCTTTAGAGTGGAATGCCACTTAAGAAATACAGAAGGAATGATGTGAGTTAGAAAATGGTCCACGTATGCTAAACCAGGAGTTGAAAGTGTGACTAGGAAGAGGATATTTACACAGACCCAAAGGATCTCCCCACAAATCACTGATTAATTACAAAAGGGAAAGATAATAATTTTTAGTGGAGAAACCTTATAACCACTTAAACCAATTGATCAAAATTAATATCACCAATATTGAAACAAACGAACACATGTGCTTGTGGTGGTTAATCTGATATGTCAAGTTGACTGGGCCACGGGGTGCCCAAACATTTGGTCAGACATTATTCTGGGTGTGTCTGTGAGGGTCATTTTAGTTGAGATTACATTAGAATCAGCAGACCGAGGAAAGCAGAGTGCCCTCCCCAATGTGCGAGCCTCATCCAACCATCGAAGGCCTGATTAGAATAAACGGGTAAGAAGGCATCCTTTCTGCCTGGCTGTCTTTGAGCTGGCTGGGTCATAGGTCTCCTGCCTTAGTTCACAGTCAGATTAGAATTTACACCATCGGCTGTCTTGGGTCTCCTGCTTGCCGACTGCAGCTCTTGGACTTCACAGTGTCCAAAATTACGCAAGCCAAAAACTGTTTACACATACACACACACACACACACACACACACACACACACACACACTCTTATCCTGTTGTTTCTGTTTCTCTGGGTAACCTAAACTAACACAGATTTTGGTACCAAGAGTGGTTCCAGGGCTTCCCTGGTGGCGCAGTGGTTAAGAATCTGCCTGCCAATGCAGGGGACACGGGTTCAATCCCTGGTCTGGGAAGATCCCACATGCTGCAGAGCAACTAAGCCCGTGAGCCACAACTACTGAGCCCATGTGCCACAAGTACTGAAGCCCGTGCGCCTAGAGCCTGTGCTCCGCAACAAGAGAAGCCACGACAATAAGAAGCCCACACACCGCAACGAAGAGCAGTCCCCGCTCACCGCAACTAGAGAAAGTCTGCACGCAGCAACAAGGACCCAACTTACCCAGAAATAAATAATTAATTAATTAAAA